>NC_133751.1:18954303-19269303 GCF_036562045.2 Rhinolophus sinicus | reverse complement strand
TATTAAGTTTATTTTTGCCAAGGACTTTATAATGCACTAGTGCACAATCTGCCTCACAATTCTATCAGACTGAAATGTTTATTGTATGTGAAAGATACTTGATCATTTTTCATTGAAAATTATTAAAGATTCAAGCATCATCAGCCAAATAATTTATCATGACGTCTTTTTCAAAAGCATGGAGTAGATTTTACATATCACATGTGAAGTAGAGTCTGAGACAGATAATGATACAGTCTCATTGCTCTGATTTTGATGTTGAGATAAGAGAGGTTATCTAACAGACTTAAAACTACATATATATATATATATATATATATATATATATATATATATATATATATATATATATATGTCCCTTTCTCACCTGTCCAATAGTTCATTATTATTCATCATCTTTAAGATAAATGTGAAATTAAAAGTGTTTTGCCATATTGCTTTTTTATGGATTATCTCAGGTATAGAGATCTATAAACTTAAAAAAAGACTCAACAAAATTTAAGTTCATATGTTCATTGTATGATAAGCTTCACCCCGTGAAATTTTACTCAGATCACTATGAAATGTATTTTATTCACCATGTCAGAAAAAGAAATTAACACTAAACAGTTCGAATGGTATGTTTACACAAATTTGTTATGTCTGAAAAGAAAAGGGAAGAGTTTTCCTATGCAATTACACTTTTTTTCAATTTCAGTAAAACAAAATGAGATTATATTACCTATATGAAAACACCTGAGTTCTAGTATAACAAGTCTGTTTTCAAGCTTAAGAATAGGTTGAAAGTTATTTAGAGACTATCATTATCTCGTACACTTTACCAAAAGTTGTGAATAAAATGAAATGTGGCAATTTATTTTAGTAATCTAAATTGACCACTTCTTGTAAAAGCCTAAGATTAACATCTGGCAAAGGAATCTCATAATCACAAATTCTAGTTATCTTTTCCATTACTTTTATAAATATGCATTAAGGAAATGTAACGTATTTATTTTGGGAACATCTCAGTTATCGATAATGAAAAGTAGTGTGTATTTTTTTAAATCTATATAGTCTATATATAGTCATAGTAATGGGCTTCCATGATAAAGACAATGTTATACTTTGGACAATTTAAGTTTTGTTTTGTTTGTTTTTTCTGTGCCCATGGAAAGAGTCCATTCCATTAGTCCCATATCAACTAGATGGGGTCAAGTGGATAGTTCTGAGCAGAAGTTTTGTAGTGCACTTCCACTCCAGGACCTAAAACATTACATATTCTTCAGCTTTATCCTTTTGTTTTCAGTGGTAAGAGCTGAAGTACCCATAGAATCAATAAACAGAAGGCATTTCCTTCTCTAATTTACCCCTTGAACACAACAGATGTTCAATTTGTGGTAACTTCCAGGGGAGAACTCAAGCAGCCCACATCACTGCCACCATTTCTATGTTTGAAGGAGCATGACCTAGGAATATTATCTGACCAAGAACACCCATATTGGACTAAAAAATAAATTTAACTAACGTTAATCCATTGATATTTGAGACTGTTTTTTATAACAGCTCATCCAACTGACTAGCATAGGTTTGTGTTTGAATATTAAGCTTCTGTGATAACAGATGCTATGTAACTGTGTGTGTGTGTGTGTGTGTGTGTGTGTGCAAAAGTAGGTCAAGTATATAAATTTCCCATTAATTGTCAAATGTAAATGGATTTTCTTTTCCATTGTTGTGGTTCATTTTATAAAAAAGGTATGCATTATAAGCAAAAAAAAAAAAAAAAAAAAAAATCCTGATTGTGATTTATATAAAAAAATTAAAAACAGAAACAAAAAACCTGAATTCAGCTCATATTTGGCTCAGTTTTCTCACCATCCATATCTATAGTAACCACGTAATCAATGTTCACTGATATTCATTATGATGTCTCAGAGAGCGTACAAGGTGCTTAACTCTTGGACAGAGTTTTTATTTTAGTGTCAAATTAAGAAAATGTTAATTTTAATGGACCAAATGTTATTTTTAGATAGTAATGCTCACGTAAAGTATATAGTTGTCGTGCGGGAGACCCTGCTCGCTGGGCCATTTGTCGTGCGGGGCATTAGGCGGAGTCTCTGCTCCCACTCCCCATACAAGAACGCAGGATATGGTGAGGCCAAAAAGGAACACCCACGGAGCCATAGATGGGGGAGTTATACCACTATATTCTCTCTGGCGGCACTATACTCTCACTGGAGGCGGGATCCACACTGTCCGCAACCAGCCCTCCTAACTGCAGTCCGTACTTACCAGCCCAGCCGCCATCTTCTTGCTAGCCCCCATTCTTCTTCTCTCTGCTAGTGTAGCCACAGCAGTTATATTAGTGGCCAATGGCTCACTGGTTACAGCTGACGGCCAACTAGCCACAGTTGATGGCCATCTACCACCAGAGCCAGCACCCCTCCATGTGAGGCCGAGAGCCTGCAAACTACCCTCTGGGGCTCTGCCCCCACAATAGTGCTTAACATCTAATGGGTAAGAGTTGTCAGGCTCCCCTCACACACTGATCATTCAGAGAACAAGTGAGGATCTCTTACCAACCTAAGAGAATGGATATTTAATTTTTAGACTGTGTGGGGACAGAGCCCCAAAGTGCAGTTTCCAGGCTCTCAGCCTCACATGGAAAGGTGCTGGCTCAGGTAGTAAATGGCCATCAACTGTGATTGCATGGCCATCACCTGTGGCTAGTTGGCCGCCAGCTGTAACCAGTGAGCCATTGGCCACTAGTATAACTGCTGTGGCTACGCTAGCAGAAAAATGGGAGCTAGCAAAAAGATGGTGGCTGGCTGGCAAGAGCGGATTGCAGAGAGGCGGATGCCGCCAGCGAGAATATAGTGGTTTGACTCCCCTACCTATGGCTCCTTGGGTGTTCCTTTTCGGCCTCACCATGCCCTGCGTTCTCTTGTGGGGAGCGGGAGCAGAGGCCCCGCGAGACACCCCGCACGACAGACTGCTTGGCAGTACTGAGAGCATTTAGTATGGATCACCTGATTGAATTCTCATAGCCGATCTAAAAACTGAGAAATATGATGATTATCTCTAGTTTACAGGCTAGGAAACAAAGCCAGGACATCACTTTTCTGAGACTGCTCTGGAGGGAGAAGTTTTACTCCTTAACACGTTGCGTACGGCGGGGTTTAAATTCCTCATACCCCTCTGTTCTGGCAGGTTTTTAAAAGAAACTACTTTAAAATGCACTCTTCTCTTTAAAGCGTAAATGCTTCTATGTCACTTATTATTTTTCTGTGGAATTTTTTAGGATTTACTCACCTATGATTTTAGTAATCCCTCCTGGTGTGATACTGCAGAAAGCAGCTTCCTTTGTGCAGTGGGACACGGCAAAAATTGCATATGTACCGAGTTTCACTTCTCACTTTTTTTGATGCGCACACTTTACACACCCGTGTGTGATATTTTTTCTTTCCTCTTCCCACTATGGGCTCCAGATGATGTGTGGCTGTGGGGGGAGAGCCCCAGAAAGTAGTTTCCAGGCTCTCGGCCTCACATAGACAGGTGCTGGCTCAGGTAGTAAATGGCCATCAACTGTGATTGGATGGCCATCAACTGTGGCTAGTTGGCCGTCAGCTGTAACCAATGAGCCATTGGCCACTAATATAACTGCTGTGGCTACGCTAGCAGGAAAATGGGGCTAGCAAGAAGATGGTGGCTGGCTGGTAAGAGCGGATTGCAGAGAGGCGGATGCCGCCAGCGAGAATATAGTGGTATGACTCCCCCATCTATGGCTCCATGGGTGTTCCTTTTTGGCCTCACCATGCCCTGCGTTCTCTTGTGGGGAGCGGGAGCAGAGGCCCCGCAAGACACCCCGCACGACAGACTGCTTGGCAGTACTGAGAGCATTTAGTATGGATCACCTGATTGAATTCTCATAGCCGATCTAAAAACTGAGAAATATGATGATTATCTCTAGTTTACAGGCTAGGAAATAAAGCCAGGACACCACTTTTCTGAGACTGCTCTGGAGGGAGAAGTTTTACTCCTTAACACGTTGCGTACGGCGGGGTTTAAATCCCTCATACCCCTCTGTTCCGGCAGGTTTTTAAAATAAACTACTTTAAAATGCACTCTTCTCTTTAAAGCGTAAATGCTTCTATGTCATTTATTATTTTTCTATGGAATTTTTAGCATTTACTCACCTATGATGTTAGTAATCCCTCCTGGTGTGATACTGCAGCAAGCAGCTTCCTTTGTGCAGTGGGACACGGCAAAAATTGCATATGTACCGAGTTTCACTTCTCACTTTTTTTGATGCACACACTTTACACACCCGTGTGTGATATTTTTTCTTTCCTCTTCCCACTATGGGCTCCAGATGATGTGTGGCCAAATCTCCCGAGAGCCTGGCCAGATTGTCTTCCTTGGGGGCCCGCTGCATAGGCACTTTCACAGCTGGTTCCCTATCGCCACTCGTCTCACCTCCCTGTCTTGGCCTCTCACTGCTCTCTGCCCAATCTTTTGAAATTCTCGTTATCCGTCTTTAACGCATGGCTCAGAAAAAACGAAGATTCTCGTGATCCGTATGCAACGTGTTAAGGTACGCTTAATCCTCATTCAGCTTCTGTTAATGAATAAACACCTGGGATGTATTCTTTTAAGAGTTAAATACTCAAAGGTTTTTCCCATGTCCTCTAATTCCAAACCCATCCCGTGTGTCGATAGCACTGGTGTCTCCAACCGTGGAACTTTCATGGTATTGTAGTTGTATACCTCTCTTTGGGCTCACACTGTGCTTTCTAAACTTGTCACCTCCAATAAATGATAACCTTATAACGAATAAGTGGGTAATCTTCTTCTAAACTGAGGAAACTGGAACCCAAACACACTCTTACGAACTTGCAAGTTCACACTGAAGCATCTCCAAGCTCACAGATAAAGTCAGCCAGTGTTTTGCACTTTAGTAGATGTCTGCTGTCTCTGCAAACCCCACTACCCAATCCACACCCCACCGGGCTGTGGCTTAAAAGACCAAAGTAAGAAAAATTAAAAGCTCACATCAGTTGCCAGTTCCAAAAATCAATGTTTCCCCTCCCCCAATTTCAAAATGCTGCTTCAGCCTAGAGAAGAGAAATGGTGATTTCAGTAGAAACTTCAAATCAAAAGAACACAATATTGTGTAGAGATAATCAGTAACTTCTAAGGAGTATGTCATTCAGCTGAGTTCTAAGAAGGATTCTTCTTCCCATCAAAGTTTTAAGAAAGAAGTTTGAGGTCTATAAGTAAAACTTACATTTTAAATGCAGCATTTTAAGGCTTTGGGACTTGGGGCCTTTCTTTGCTGATAATTAGGGCAAAAAATAATAATAATAAAACAGTATGATGTATTTTTTTTTCAGCTTTGTTTGTTTAGGGAAACAAAAAAGAGGGGCAAAGCATCTTCAGTAATTATGGGACAACCAAAATATTGATATTGATATTAAACCTAGTAGCAATATTAACGTGACCTGGGAAAGAGGAATCATGACTTTCGGATCAAGAATTAAAATTTTTTGATACATTAAAATTATTAATTTCTGTTCAATTTGGTTTTAAGGATAACTTTATAATTTATATTGCCATCCTTCTTATAAAATATGAAATGGTCTGTAGTTCAATTCTCATCCAGTGAATACTACATCTAGCTATACATAGTGTCTTGCTTGCCATGCATTAGGGCTAGATGGAGGTTTATTACTATCTAAATGTTAAATTCTACCAAAAAGGGATCTGTTCAATTCAAATTGGAAGAAATTTCATTGTCAGTTTGTTTCTTTGTGAAGGGAAGATAAAGAAGAATGGGCTTAAGTTTAATTTCGATTTTCAGATTTTTACAAATGTTACCTAATTTAGCTTTCGTGATAATACCACATGAGATAGAGATTGGTATTTTCTGTCTTTCTTTTTCTCCCATTTCAGTTTAAATTTAGGAAAGTGAAACTCAGAGAGGTTCATTATTGTGTCAACCATTATTCAGAGCTCTGTCTGTCTGATTCCAAATTCACTGGTTTATTTTTCTCTGTTTTAAAAAAATAAGAGTTTTCATTTTATTAGACCACTGTTCTGGGAGCTGCTCCTTACAAGATTACACTGAGAGAAATTGTCCAATTTACTTTGAGGAAGTAACTCCCCTTAAATATAACTCATTAAATTATCCTTTTATGAAGATATGACAAATTGATTAAATCAAGATACCCTAGGGAATTCTGATGATTATCTGGATTTTTTCACTTGGCCAATCTTTGTTAATATGCACTTATTCATATATAATAATATGAATATGAATATATATATATATATATATATATATACATACATACACACACACACATATATAACATATAATTAAATTACACCCAGGTGACATGGGGATTGTGACCCACATTTTAATTCCAGCTTGTCTCCCATTATCTCTTTAAATGGTGTTCAGTAGTTGTAATCTGATTTGCTCCTACATGGAAACTCCTATAGAGTCCATGGAAATACACACACACACATGGATTCTCATTGTCCAAACACATCTTAATTCAGGAGATGGAATGTCCAGTCTAAGACGTTAATCGATGCTTTGGACCTGATTTAATTTCAAATCCTCCACCCCTTGAGAATAAGGCCTGACTGAGGGTGGGAGGCTTGACAGTCAGCTTTTTGTGTTCAGCTTCCTTGCATTAATCTTTGTCTCTTTTCCTCCCCTGACTAAAGCTAGGCAGATAGTTTGCCTGTGCACCAGGGTGTGGTAAGTGGGGACAGGTACTGGCAAGAAGATAGGAAAGATCTCATGTGAGTTAACTTCACTTTCTCTGGGTATAGCAAAGTTTTTTTTGGAAGTTTGCTGCTTAGGCTCCTCTCTCCTGCAATTATCTCGTTTTGGGTGGAGACATCTTCACATCTTTAATAAGGTGGTCACTTGCTTGCAACAGTTTCCTTGTCTCTAGGTAGCTGATAGTTACCTACAGCTTCCTTTGGCTGATATTTCCCCACTCATCTGGGCAGCCTTCTTGGACAGGACACAAAGCAAATGTTCACCAGACTGTTCTCCCCAACGTGGGACACATCTGAATCATGGGAAACATGATCCAAGTTTTCTGGAGGATCAGGCCAGTGCTAGGGCACTAGTACATGCTTAGCTCTGCCCTGCAGAAGCCCACAGACCCCAGACCGCAGTTAGAACCAGTGGAGCTCTGGGGACATCCCCACCATTTACATTGAGCTGAAAGAGGGAGCAACGTTCACTTCTCTTTCCTGGGAGATGGAATAGAACTCACAGCATATCTTTCTGCAAAATGTCCTCCTCCAAACACTCACCCTTCTGATTTTTAAAATGTCATTTGAATGAGAGAGCGGTATTCAAGCATCCTAAGTTCTTAGATGGTTCCTTAAAAACTATATGCATGTTGATTTACTCATTTTGGACTCTCATAACTGATCATGACTCCTCAGTTAAAACTCAGTCCAAAGGACTGCATTTAAGCATTACCTGACAAACAGTAGATGATTTTTTTCCCCATTTGTCAAGATATCACAGCCAGCCATAGACTCTTGGGTCATAAATAGGAAAAGCAGGTCAAAACGCATCTGATGTTTGCTTCATGTTAATGTGAAGGGTGAATATAGTAGATCTCCATATCGCACGGAAAGACTAAAATAGTTGGTTTGCTCGGGGAAAGAAAGAATGTACTGGATATACTTAATAGGAGAGAATATAATGCACACAACTTTTAACTTACAGAGAATTTTGGAAGAGCTGGAGCTTGCAAGACCTGAAATACACTGGCATATCATCTCAACCCCCTATAAAACAAAAACAAATAATTTGCTAATCTGGAAATAGACAGCAAAACCTCTCACAGAATGTTTGCAGATTTCCATGTGCTTACCTGTCGATCCCACTGAACAAGAATAGTCAGTCTTTCAGTGTTACTCATCAGCAGACTTTGTCTTAGAACCCTCCTAAAAGGATGACCCTGTGTTCCCAGGGAAAAGAATAGAAGCAGATGAGAAAGGTGGTTAGTGAAAAATAGACATTCCTGCATAGAGATATACACACGATATTCTTACTAGAACTTACCAAAGATAGAGTTTTACATATTCTAAAATGTAAAATGGTAGCAGGGGTGAAAAATTATAAGTAGTCTCAGAAATATATGTAACCTTAAATAAATGTATGAATTAATAAAAAGACATTCATAATGTGATATACAAGGATATAGAATTGAGTTCAGTGAAACTATGAATGTATGATTTCCTGATGGATGCCTGATGATGAAGTTCAGCAGTTATTTTCCCCAAACAGTAACATCGATTAACCTACTGTCAAAGCACTTACTGATTTTCTAGTAAACGTGACCGTTCACGAAAACATATTATTAAACAGTTGCACACATCTGAGATATGATAAAGAAGGGCATTGTAATAGACTTCGACTCATCTTCTTTTGACATTTCTTACACTCATCAAATCCCTCAGAAAGGATCTCAAATAAGAGGCGATCAAACCTCTCAGAAGCAAATGACATGAAAGCCTACCCCTTGGTTCCAATGTGTGTGTGTGACTGGTGACTCTCTCTAGACTAGCAATACATAGAAAGTATTCTTCCAGGAAGGTTGAAGTAACAATTAATGTACACTTCATTAACTGGATCAGTGGGGGTATGCTCAGAAGCTACTGTGATACATTAGAGTACAATTCCAAGTGATTATTTTACACACACACACATACACGGGCACACCATGACATTTAAGAATTAAGACATCCAAATTTTTAAAAGTTACTGCCCTGAAAGCTAGAACATTGTGTATTCTGTTGTTCATAATATTAAACTGAGAAACTTGAATTGGTAGTATAAAGTCAAGTGTACCATATTATTTATTGCTCTTTTCAGAATGGTGTAAGGACTTAGATTTCACCCAAGATTCTAAAAGTACCATTTCTTCAAAGAATGTGAAATATGATTCCAAGTGAAAAAAATGTGTTTTTTTTTTCCTTGGGTTACTCTTATCCAGTTTTTTCTTTCTTTTCTTTTTTTTTTTACCTTTTTTTCCTACCATGTAAATATAGCTGGGATTGAAGAAAACAAAAAAAAGACATTGATTCTGACAGATTTTAAACATTTTTGCCAAGAGCTATATTTTGTAACAATGTGTCTGCAGAATAACAAATATTATTAGAGTTAAAATAATAAGTATTCTTTGCAGCTGTGTTTTTAAAACTGATAGCAATTTCAAAGCACAGTAAATGAACAAAATAATTGTTTCTAAGTACTGCACGCTTTCTTGTTTAGTCCTCTCATATTATACGCTTCTTCTGTTTGTTATTAGTTTCCATAATTTATTTCCAGTTTGCCCTTTCTTTTCTTTGTGAGCTAGTCCTTTGTGAAAGTGTTGGGATTTATCTATGATAACCCATACAAATAGGCTTGCGTTTGCCTGGAAGAACATTGAATATTAAAATCCAAGTTGTGAAGGAAAGCCGGCCAGCCTGGCAGCTGATTAAATGTTGTTTGTGAACTCAGGTAACTTGTTCTCATTTTGGTGGATAAATTAAGAATCAGCATCCTTTAGGAGGAGATCAAGTATGATTTTGTACTCTGTACGACCGAACTGTGTAGCTCTTACAGAATTCCAAAGATTCAAATACCCTATGTTCTCTTAAAGTCCAGTAGCTAATAAACATAGTGATTTTAGCTGAAGACCTGTCTGAAGTTGATATACTTGTAGAATCCATAATAATAACATATAAGGACACACTATTTAGTAAGTACTCAGTAAGTGACTATTCTGTTCCAGACACAATGCTGGGATCTAGATTTAGTGTAGCCTAGAAAAAAGATGGCTTTGAGGAGAGTAGTGTCTTGCCACAAATTTTCTCTAATGTAATAATTATAATTGAATCAAGAAAGACCAATCAACAAAGACTCTAATTTTCATGAATTAGAGATTCTGCATTCATTCAAGCACTCATTGACTCATTGTTTTGACAAGTATTATCTTTTACAATATCAGGTTAGAGAATAATCCTAATTCACATAGTCTTCTCTTTTATATCATGGGAGACACAGTACATCCCGTGTCCTTTCTGGGCCTTTGAACTTGATCACTATACTTCGGTAGACCTCTTCTGGGTTGCTTCATGCTAAACACCAAGGGCCTTTTCTGTTACAAATACGTCTCCCAAACCCTGATGTTGGAAGTTCAGTAGCCATCATTTTTCCATCTTGTGACTCAAACCTATTTAATGATACATGAGAAAGTTTGTCCCTGTGCTAAATCAACACTTCCTGACAAGGAAATAAATATATTCTGGAGTTGGGAGGCTTTGTCAGCTCTTACATGACTTGTATTGCAGCAGGGACTAGGAAAGCCTTGTCAGCAATTTGTCTGACCTAGCCCACTGAGATGTCACTGCACTTCCTCAGCATATCTGCAAAAAAGGGAAAGTCCATACTCAGTAAGGGTGTATTTGCAATGAGAAATGAAATCATCGAATATTGTGTAGGACCCAGAAAGGGAGAAATGGCCCTCGTGGAATACTGGTGTTGGTGTGACATGAAAAGCAGGTCAGAGAAGGCTCCAGGTGACAAGGCACTCTATTATTACATGGAGGAGGTGATGGCACGACACTTGAAGTTGTCAGGGCCGAAAATACACCCTACTTTGGAAGATTGCAGCAGCACAGAGATACTTCCAAACTGGTTTCTTCTTTTCATAGGAAGAGTGCCAATTAGCATAGACATCTGCCTAAAGTGATTTTGGGTTATATACACCAATGATTAAAGAGAGAAAAGAAGAAATTGTAGTTCTATATACAACCATTAAGGGTCAATGAATAGATAATTGCTTAGATTTTATCATTTATCCTCTAAGTTATAGATAAAATGTTGCTCCTGCTTTTTGTTTTTATATATATTCAGACATACACACACATATATTCACTCATATGCTACATTCATATGTAGCAGTTCACATATTTAAAGTATATTACTTGCACCTATATCCCAGAATGCCAAACAATAGATTTGTCATTTACTTCATTCTACAGGAACAATTATATTAGATTCCAAATGTCATGGTATTGTTTTCATTACAGATGGCATTGTTATTTTATTAAGCACCCCAGTTCAGACTGCAATGAATCTGTACAATGTATCAGCAGTTAAAATTAAGTTATTCAATATTTTTTTCAGATATATTTTATGACTCCTCTCTGGTTCCATTGCTGTTTATGAGGATTTTGACTTATTTTTGTTCTGCTTTGTTTTTCTGGCTGGCATACTTATTTAGTTTCACGAAGAAAGCTTCTGTGTGCTTACTCTATATTGACCTACAGCTGAGCAATGACAAAGAGAGAGTAAAAAAGCATGTTTTCGTACATCAATAAAGACATGGGTTTGAGAAACAATGGCATACAGATCAATTTGTGACTCAGAAATCTGAAATTGTGTTTCTTTTTATTGTTAAGCAGGCAGAGAATTGAGAATTTTCAGAGGGCTTTGTTCAATAAAAAGAGTTTGTGACCCAAATCAAACAATTCCTCATATTTTCAACAAAGCTATTTGGTTTTTGAAATGTTGTTAAGTACATTTGTTGGTATTGTCCAGTGATCATCATTTTCTGAGCCATGCTCTGCATATGGACTCATGAGGACCTAGAAGTAAAATATTAGAATGTGTTCTCAAAAGGAATAGGCCTTGACGGTATTGTTGACAGTTATTTCACAGACTGATGTAATTGACCTGGCATGCTTTCCAGCCAAGGCTAATTTTTCACAATTCCTCAGATTCTTCTAATACGGAGTCAAAGTTGAGAACCACTGGCCTAGAGCAGGGCTTCCAAAAACATAACCTGCATGGAAATCACCAGGATATCTTTCTAAAATACAGATTCTGACTTAGTAGGTATTGATTGGGTCCTGAAAACTTGTATTTCTACAAAGTTCTTAGAGGATAGCAATGCTGGTGTTGCATGTACTACAGGTTACACAACCGAGAGCCAGAAGATACGGCAGCTGTAATTGCA
The DNA here is from genome assembly GCF_036562045.2 of Rhinolophus sinicus. Taxonomy (NCBI): domain Eukaryota; kingdom Metazoa; phylum Chordata; class Mammalia; order Chiroptera; family Rhinolophidae; genus Rhinolophus; species Rhinolophus sinicus. The sequence continues at coordinate 19,257,280 of NC_133751.1, read as the reverse complement.
AACTCAGCAAAATGCCACAGTTTTAATCCTGACTATAATGCCCAATCTTCTTTTCAACAATATAATACAGAAACCACAAATTTTCCTCCTGCAGTTTTGTTTGTTTGTTTTTTTCCCCCAGTAAATATTTATGATTCTTTGCCAAATTGGCCCACAATTGGCTAAGTTATGTACACTCATTTTTCTTGAATCCAACTGTGAAAAGCACATGCTTCTGAATAGATTCACATGTCTACCTATGAATTTTGGAATATATTTTAAGGCCCAATATACTGAATATGCTGAAAGGTGACAGTATAATGAGAAGTGATTGGCACTACATAACAAGCACAGTCTGCTGGGGTATTATTGGGGGGCACGCTCCCTGAATAATCACTACATGACACCTTTACATGAAACCTCAAAAAATACTGCCAATCAAGATGTTGTCTCCGTTTTCTCTTTTTAAAATATTTTCCCAAATTGACAATGAGGATATGCTTCTAACTAAATTCTGAAGCATTTAATTCTGAGGCAATTTATAAATGAACAAACGTTGAGTATCATATTATTTAGTACAGAATGTTATCTTGTATTGATAGCTTCACAGTCACAATCTTTCAAACACATCAAAATATTTGCTTTGGTTTTGTATTGTGAGAATAATATATTTGATTTAAAACAGGAAATCACGAATATGGACGTTTGGCCTCAACCATTTCTTAAAATATTTTTTAACCTATGTTATATTTTTCTCAGAGCAAGACCGAGGTTCGTATTTGGCAAGTTGAGTTTTGGCAAGTTCTTTTGATTACTTGGTTATAACAAGATGTGTTCAGAAAAGTAGCGAAGTTTCATGCTATCTGTGCAGAATTCCTCCTTTGTTAGTGATGTATGCAAAGCCATCTGTTCTCTTTAGAGCGGCAGTGATGACTTGTGTGGGACAGTGAGCGCTTGTCAGCGCCTGGAAGATGGTGCCCTGCATAAATCATTATCCTGTCTTTATGTATCACAAGCAGTGAACCCTTTTTAGGCTACATTTCTGGCTGAGCTTGGCATACACTGGGAAAAGAGTATCAGAGTCAAGGAGAGTTGATTATTAAATTACTCATCTCACTTTTACAGAACAGCTGCTAAACCAAACTGGCTAAAATATCTTAGTAGTTATCCACAGCATATGTTTGATTACAGATGCTCACTCTGAGAAATTCAAACAGCCAAGGCTGTGGAGGTTGATAAATGTTCAGCTTTTAGCTACAAAGCAGAGGTTAAATGGATATGTCAAGATGCTTAGCTTGCCGTGCTACTTTTCGCTGAAGAATAAATGGTGGCAAACTTCTCACTAGGCCATCATTTTTTTTTTTTTTTTTAATTTCAGGTGTACAAAGCAATGTAATAGACATTTACACCCTCACAAAGTGATAACCTCCCTCCCCAAATCTACTTCCCCTCTGACATCGTATATAGCTATTACAATTCCATTGACACTGTTCCCTATGCTGTCTTCTAATTCTACAACGTGAAGAGAAAAATTAATGGAAATATTCATCTATTGCTTTTCATAATGCATTAACCCCATTTTATTCAATTAATTTATTTTTAATAAAAAACACTCTTTAAATATTGTTCAAATAAGGGCAAACCATAGAGTGATGTGTTTATACATGCAATAAGTTGTGCAAGTGCATGAAACCCAAATATAATTTCTTGTGGGATTTACCTTATTGGGGGCAGACAATTCACTCCAGTGGATTATTTATTAAAGATAGATGCATTCAGTTAATAACTTGAAATCAGATCACTAGTAAATTCTCATGATTTACTTAATATCCATAAAATTATAGCAGCTTTTAGTCATGACTAATCTTGATGGTTTTGGACTAGTGACCTAGAGATCAAAGGCTGTATAATTCATCATAATTCCCAAATCAAATCAAGTGATTCTGTGTGAAGTATGAAGCATTGTTTTTGGGTGTTTTTTTTTTGTTTTTGTTTTGTTTTTTGTCAACTCTTATTTAATTCCTGAGTTGATTTTCACAACAAAATGAAGACCAAAGAAAAATTAGTTTCCTCTTTGAATAGTTTCTTCCTACTTACAAAATAGACTCAGTTAAAATCATTATTATTTTTAGAAAATTAGGAAAATATTGATGATTATGCTGACATGGGCAGTTTGAGTTTGAGTTTGGATTCTATTTCTGATGGGTCTTTATTAGAAATTCTATTTCCTGATACCTATTAAATGATAGATATTTGATACTCATGCATGAAAAGGTATTCAAAGCTACAGCAATTCCCTAAGAAGATATAAGCCAGTACTGTTTTTGATGTATTCTTTGATTAGCAAGATAATTAATCACTTTTATCCATGTACTCAGTATCACATTCACAGCTCAATCCACAATACCACTACTAATTTAAACAAAATTCTGCATCTGACATCTTTTTCATATGCAGATTTAGTTCATCCTCAATACTTTGTATCAAGAGGAAAGGGAATAAAATAAAGCTCAGGAAAAGTTAAAAATAATTCATGGCTGCATTATTCTTCAAAGGAATTCTTAAGCCGTCCTTTGAAACACTGCTAAAAATCCCTTTGTGGACAGTGGATTCTTCCTAAGTGTAGGGTCTGAAATGCAGGTTATAACAGAATAACCTGCTGTGGGAATGTGAGCCTAATTTCTCAAGAAAGATCATAGTAGAAAATTAGAATGACAATAGTCCTTTCTTCTGTTAAAATATTAAAAACAAGATCATTTTCAAGAAATACAAATATGATCCAAGTTGTTGCAAAACAGATAAAACATAAGGTAGAAAAAGGCATAAAGTTCCGTTGAAGTTTTTATTTTCGTTTTCAATCAATCTGTGTAATTTGGAAAATGTCATGTAAATATATGAGGTGTCCAAAAGACTGCTTCATTTTTCTCATTTGTCAGGTACGGCAGTTGAGGGAAAGAGACCAGATATTTGTGAAGAAAGCACTTTCAAATTTAAAAATATCTACAAATCTGAGGAATTTTCCCTGCTCTACAACTAACTCATTTTTTAAATGTTACATAGATATATATATAGTCTCAATGGCTAATGATGGAGTTGGTGACCCATCAGTTCCCTTATTGTTTTCTGAAGGCCAGAGAAATGTCCTCACCAGTTATTAAAAACATTTATTTAGCCTATTCTCTGAATTGCTTTTTCCTCTAACTCTTCTCTCAATTCCTCAGGTCTCTACAATCTACCTTTTAAGTCTGCAGCTTTATGTTTGATTTTTTCCCCTTTTATCGCTATATAATGTCTTTCTTTATTTCTTTTCATTATTTTATTTTTTTAATTTTTTTGTTAAATTTATTGGGGTGACAATGGTTAGTAAAATTATGTAAGTTTCAAGTGTACAATTCTATAAAACATCATCTATATATATAGCATTATGTGTTCAACAACCAGGTTATTTATTTCTCCCTTAAATTACACTCACCTATTATTTTAAAACAACTTTAAAAAGAACAAAATTACAAAATAAAGATAGTTTCTTATGTTCTTTGTAATTTATCTTTCTTCATGATTAACATTATCAAATCTAGGGACTTTACTCACTATCTCTGTTTCCATGACAATTATTACATAATGCAATAATAACCTTTCTAAAATTTATGTATAATATTCCATTCTATAGGTGTACCATAGTTTACGGTAACACCTTTCTGCTGTTGTAGGATTTTTTTTTCTATTTTTGAACTCTTGCATTTTAAAAATGGTAGAATTATGAAATGCTAAGTGTCTAATTTTTCATCTGCTTTTCTAAACATTATTTATACACTTACTTTTAAATTAGTTTATACTTTTACCACTTCATTGACTCTGTCAGTGAATAAATCACCAATCAATTAGTTTTGACAAATTAAAGTCTTTTTTTAAACCCCCAATTTAACTGACTTGTCTGAAGAACTGATTCCACTCACTCAATTTGCCTTCCTAACTCTCATTCTTTTGGTTTCTATTAGTGGTTAATATTTGTTCTATGTATGCACGGTTCATTGAAGCATATATATTATAAAACCACTTACTGTTTTTTTTTTAATTCTTAAACTGAGGTTGCTCTCTATTTCAAAAAAAGCAAACAGTATGATTTTTACTGTAATAGAATACAGCCTCAACATTTTGTCACCACAGAACTGCTTCTTTCCTCATAATCTGCCTCCTTATATTCTACACATTCTAGTATTTAGTATCACTTATGAATTTACAGGTTTCCTCTGCAATCCAAAAGTAAAGGCTTCCTATGAAAATTTTCCTAAGCTGGAATTGCATAACATGAAGTGTACCCCCCCACTTTCCCAAAGTCTGAGTTACACTCTTTGCTGTTATGTTTTTGGTACCTGTTTTCGTTAACTGAAAGAAATCCAAAGTGGAGTTTCACTGTTACAGCAAAAGCCTCTACCATACTTATGTAGTAGGTCTTTCGCAAAAGCAACGTTGCATAAAGCAAACTTTCAGAAATTGAGGAACACCTGTGTATTCACCGTTATCCTATGGTATCTGCTTTATTCTTTATCGTCTGCCTTCCTTCACTAGCATATTTCCTGTTTGTCTTATTTATTTATTTATTTTTAGATAAAACATACAGACTGAAATATGCATACATCATAAACACGCACCTTGATAAATTTTCACTGTAAACACACCTATGGCAGGCTGGATGTAAGCTGGCTCCCAAGATGGTCACCTCTAGTGTGCATGGCTCCTATGATCCCCTTCCCTGGAATGTGAGCAAGACTTGTGAATTGCATGGAATTCACTCCTGTGATTTGGTTACCTTAAGGTGGCAAAATTGATGTTATTAATTCCAAAATCAGCTAACTTTCAGTTAATCCAAAAGGAAATTTGTGTGGGAAGATCTCATCAAGTGAGCCTGTAAAGAGGGTCTAGCCTTCCCTGAAAGAACGGATTTGAAACCACAGGGAGCTCCTGATAGGCACACAACCCCACCAACACCTTCGTTGCAGTCTTGAGACCCTCAGTTTGGACCCTGGTAAATCATCCCTGGACTTATGACCCATGGAAACTGTGTGATACCAAATGCATGTTATTTAAAGCCACTAAGTTTGTAGGAATTTGTCACACAGAAGTAGGAGACAACACAACACCTATGTAATGAACAGCCTGATCAAACAATTCCATCAGTAAAGGAGCCCCCTTCATTCCTCTTTCTAGCCACTGCACGCTGAGATATCGTAATGATGATCCTGATCAACAATAGAGAAGCATTTTATATTTTTTGAACTTTATATGATCACAGTCATTTGCTATATACTTTTTATATTAAGCTTCCTTCACAAGATATTATATTGATGAAATTCATTCATTTTCTGTGTAGCAGTAGTTCATTCTCACTGCTTTACAGCATTGCAATTTATAAACACACCACAGTTTATACATTTGACAATTGAAGGGAAATTTGGTTGTTTCCAATTTTGGGTTGCTAAGCGTAATATTCTTTACGTGTCTTTTTTGTGAAACTGTGTTCATTTCTGGTGTATATCTAACTGTGAAATGAATGGGTCATAAAGTTTGCACATTTTTAGCTTGATAGCTGTTGACAAACAATTTCCCAAAAGGAAATACCAATTTAGAGCCTTAAAACATTTTGTTCTCATTGAATTGTAAGTGTTCTTTATGCATTATGGATAGGCACCCTTCATTGTATGTAGGTATTGCAAATACCTTCTCTTACAAAGTGGCTTTCATTTTCACTCTTTTAAAGTTGACTTTTGCTGAACAGAAATTCTTAATTATGAAAATTAGACCATTTAACTTTTTCTTTCAAATTTAGCCCTTTTCACTTCTGATCTAAAAGTCCCTTACCTACTGAACGTCGGGAAGATATGTAAGTTGTTTTTCTTCTTTCTATAGTCTCAATATTTTGGTTTGCATGTGGATGTAAAGTCCACCAAACATTTTTCGTGGACAGGTAATAAATATTTTGGTGGCAAGTAGAGATCAGAACAATTTTGTTTTCTATATGAATATCCAATTGATCATTTTTCTATTTATTGAAAGAGCATGCCTGACCTACTATCCCACTGTGTCACCACTGTCATGGTTACATGGCTGGTTAGGAGTATAGCGCTGCATTGGGTTTTAGTTCACAGTCATTTCTTTACCTTTGTATCTTCTATACTGTCTTAATTACTGTATTTTGTAGTAATTTCTCTGTTTATTCATTCTTCAAGATTGCCCTGTTTATTCTTGGACCTAGCAGATCGATGTCGATTTAACTTTTTTACACATACACAGACACACACACACACAATGAAAAACCTCCTGGAATATTAATTGGGCTATCATTGAATCCATATACTAATTTATTAAAACAACAGGTATGTTTACATTATGAAGCATTCCAATCACTCTTCTTTTTTATATTTAAAGACATTTTTAAGAGCAGCTTTAGGTTCAGAGCAAAACTGAGAGGATGGTTCAGACCTTTCCCATATACTCTCTACACCCACACACAGAGCTTCCCATGATCAGCATCACTCACTAGAGTGGGACATTTGCAACAACTGATGAACCTACTGATGAACCTATGGACACTTCATAATCCCTCAAAGCCTATAGTTTACCTAATGGTGCACCCTTGATGTTGTATTTTCTGTGAGTTTGGACAAATGTACAATGACATGGACAGACATGTATCTATCATTATACTATACAGAGCAGTTTCACTGCCATAAAAATACTCTGCCTATTCATCTCTCCCCCTTCCTGGATTTTTTTATAGTCTAAGTTGATGTTACTCAAATGGCATTGTGTAGTTTTTATTGTATATGGTACGTCCTACACCTTTCATTATTCCTGGACATTTGATGTTTTGGCTGTTATAGTAAGTAGAAATCTCTTTTTTTTTTTAAATTATATAATTAGTTTTTTTGTTACCAGCATATGAAAATAAATTAATGCTTAATTTATGTAAATTTACTGATATCTTGGGGTCTTGATAAACTTTTTAATTCTAAATGTTTGTTTATAAAATCTGGATTTTCTATGAACAAATTGTGTGATCTTCAATTAATTGTTGTGTTATTTTTTTTCTTTCTAATTCTTTGCTTTTTATTTTATTTTTATCATTTTATAGTGTGAAGACCAGTAACATTTTGAATAGAAGTGGAGATAGTAAGTATTTTTGTCACATTGCTAATTTTCAAGTAATATTTTTTCATTAATTATATATTATTTTTCTCTAATTGTGTGTGTGTGTGTGTTCTCTTGAATAAATTAAGGGAGGTTTCTTCTCTTTCCAGGTTGCTGAGAGTTTGGATGGTGAATGCCTGTTGAATTTTGTCATAGATTTTTCTATATCTATTGAGACATGATTTTTTTCCTACCATTTCATTAAGGAGAAAAGTTTGATATTTAAATGTTAAACCATTTTTGTTGTTGAAATAAACCCACCTTAGTCTTTATATTACTCTATGACAGAGAAGTAGAAAATTTCTTTTTTTATTAATGTGCGAAATATCTTTTTCCACACTTTGGTTAAATCTTTCCGTTAGCTTCACATCAGGTGCAGCTCTTGTAAGTATTCTATGGTTGTATTTATTTTAAATCAAGGCTAATGGTTTTGTTTCTTTATTCTGAGTATTTATTCATATTTAGATGATTAATTAATGATATAGTTGGTATTTATGTCTTTTAAAATTTCTTTTTCATTTTACTCACCTTTTTTCTAGTCTTCTTATTCTCCTTCCTTCATTCACTTGTAGCAATAAAGGATTTAAAAATTATATGTTTAGAAACTAGTTAGTTATCGAGACATCTAAAATGTGTAATGGTGAAACAAGATTACAACATGTACACATATTCTTAAGTATTATTCTACAAGATAATTTCCTTCTGAAAATTAACTGATCACTTAATTACGCTAATTCTTATTGTTTGCTTTTAATGTAATTTTTTCTACAACTTTTTTTTTTTCACTCCACAAGTGCTTTAATTTAAGATTTAATATCACTGTCTAAAATCAACGATCACCAGGGACTATCCATCAAACTTCCCTCTCAATCTTCTTCCAGAGCTTGGAGGGGAAATAATTGTTTTACTAAAAAATGATTGTCAGACAAAAGGCAGGGAAAGAAGCAAGAGAACACATAATAAGACACAACGAATGCATTTATTTTGAAAACCGAGCACAGTTACTGCCTAATTAGCTTCTGTAAGTTTTCAATCATCTAAGCAAAGATCCAGGAAAATAAACAGTAAATATTTTAAAATCCTTATCTTTATTATTCTTGGTAAATTCTGAGTTCCCCCAAGTTGTTTCTCACTTTTCCATATTCATGTTACCCCTCTCCACACCCATCAAGGATTGAATACTGCTTGTTCAATGAAATCTTTGTCCTGTCTATTGATTCAGCCAATAGTGTTTTCTACAGTAACCATTTTCCTAACCTCTAAAAATTATTAAGTCAGGTGCAGTATCTACTTCAACCAAGTATTGTAAATTTCCAAGTGTAGGTGTATTCTTGATCAACAATATAGCCTATTGTCTTTAAATTACTTGAATGATTGCCCTGGACTTCTCTGTAATGAAAATTCCAAAATTTTGCAGTACACAATAGTAGCAAAAGGGATAGTCCCCCAATAGTATTTGTTGTGTTACATGTCTGTTTTCCATAATTTAATATTGAAAACTGGCTTCATATATTTTGAAGTTTCCCTTATCTTGTAGTTTTAAAAATCTAAAGGTTCCTTTTAAAATAAAAATGTGGTTGGAGACTAAAACTGTTTTCTAATAACTTTAGGATATTGCAAAATCAGTCAAAATAAGATTTCAAGCAGACTTTCAATAGTTGGGAAAAAATTATTCAATATTCTAAATGCTGTATTAGCTTAAAATTTGAGTATATCTGGACGTGTGTCAAGTACTATTTTTATCTCTCAACTCTGGGCCCTGACTTTGCCAATTATCTCTCTTGTTCTTATTATGAATCCACAAAAAGAAATGGCCTAAAACATTCAGATAATATAATATTCCTGTAAAACTTTTCTTTTTAAGTAAAATTTGAATATTTAGTAAGTTAGGGTGAAAGTATGATGGGATATCTGTAATTAGAATTGCAAGCAAGTTAATTAAGGCTATTTTTATCATATTGATTATTAAAAATGCCCCCCTATGGCTTCTTGTGATAAAATGATAAACAATATCTTATAGCAAAAGAATTTAAGATTGTATCGATTAACTGTGAAAGATAATTCAATTTGCTTTACATGACATTTATGCATTTATTATATTAAATTTGAAAAGACCACAAAGACTATAAAGATGATAAAAATATTGCCAATACACTTATACTTGAAGCCTCAGTTTCTCTCAACTTTAATAAATTATCATTCTTCAAAAATTCAATTGATTTCTTCTCTGCAGGAATTGGTTTAGTTTTTCATAACCCTTCTAAGGTAAAAATCATTAAATATTAGTTAAAATGGCAATTTAAATCCATAGCATATCACTTACATGAACAAATACATTTTGTGAGACCAAAAACTTACACATTTTTTTTTAAAAGATAACTAAGATGTCATCCTGGTAAAGATTTATCATTATCTCTACTTTTATCATTGTTCCCTACTACACTATTCTTCTTTATTTGCACAGCATATAATGGCAGTTGTATATTAATAAATGTCATCATAAGAGACAAGACAAAAGTAAGTTTTCGCTTTAGTTCTTTGGATAAAAATACAAAGATAGACTTCTCTTAATATGTTGTCATTCTTTCCTATCCCATCATGACACTAACAGCAAAACCCACTAAGCCATCCAATATTGAACTTAGTACTGGATAATCCAGGTCCAAGAAACATAAACTGAAATTATGCTATATGAATCATTTCTCAAAGTATGTTCTAAGTGACAACAGATCCTATGAGATGTTTAATGGGAAACAACACTAACATCTTTGGTCCCTAAAATCTTTAGGAAACACAAGTCATTCTTGAGAAGTGTCTCTCCTTGACCAAATTTTGGATAGTCTCTTTGAACTTTCTTTTTGACTAATCCTGACCTTGGGTAGAAGGTCCTTTGTAGAGTTCTTTGTAGAGACAGGTTCCAGCAAGAATCCTGTTAAGTCAATTCAGTAAGAATTCTCACTGTCAATATCTGATCAGATTCCTCATTCCCCACCCTCGGCATCTAATGATCATGGTCTGCCTTCAGCAAGAACCACTTTAGTTAGGCTAGCCGGAATCCCTTCTTACCCCTGAAGTTTCCTCTTCATAATTTTCTCTCCACTAGCACCAGCCTGATCCTTGGCTATAAATTGTCACTTGCCCATCCTTTATTTGAAATGCAGACCAATTCAATGCTGAGGTCTCTTTTCTCCAATTGAAAAAGTTTTTCTGAATAATATCTACTTTCATTGTTTTAACACCTGTCCTCTGTTTTTCTTTGGCATTTTTCTCCACCATTTGTATTAGTATGTTAGGGGATCAGAAATATCTTGAAATAAATAAAATCATTCAAATTACTAAAACCTCTTGGTTTATTAATAATAAATTTGTTTATTGTATACAAATAATTAATAACATGGATATTATTGTATTACAGAACATGTTGTGAGTAATGCATCATTATGTCAAATCTCCATGATTTGTGAGAGTCAATCAGATTCAGATTCAGAAAAAGTTACCATTTCTCTGACTTCTGGTCCTGGTAATGATTTTCTTAAAGCATTTGGCATTTTCCTTGAACCCATAAATGAGAGGATGAGAGGCCTCAATTTTAATTTTATTTACTGAAATACTTTCACTGCAAATGTCCATATGATTTATTATGAATAAAATGCACCATCTTGAAATCATTTAACAAGTCGACCTTAAAGCACATGATGGTGAGTTGTATATAATATTTAGTGGCAACATTTTAAAGGAAGCCTATGGGGAATTATAAATGTGTAGGAATTCCAGGCTCACCTACAAAGATAATATTCACTGATTTTAAAATGTATTTTCCATTTGAACCATTAATATTTAGACTTTATGTTCACATGACCCAGTTTTTCTGAGTATTTCCAAGTATCTATAAGATCATTGTGTATTAATTCAACATCATTCAAATACAGGCCCTCTAGTATAGTGATGGTTATATTACTTCTGACCTAACTATATTTGTGGTGCAGTGGAATGAATCCTAGATTTAAAATCAGGAGATGGGGGTTCAAGTTTTTGCTTAGTTAATTATTGATTAATAACTTGGAGTCTCAGTTTTATCATTGGTCACTGCTTTACCTGACTCACTAAGCTATGAATTTCTAAACATGCCAAATATCTAAAAGTTCTTTCAAATTCTAAAATAATCTAGCAATTGAACTTGACATTTTCATTACAATCTTATATGTATATAACCATTCTATGCTCTGTGAATACCTGGAGAGAAATTCTAACTATTTTGAGCAATGCATATCACATATTTTATCACCAGAATGTGAAGGGATATTAAAAGTACCAACAAAAAAGTGTGGGACAGAGCCCCAGAAAGCAGTTTCCAGGCTCTTGGCCTCACATGGAAAGGTGCTGGCTCAGGTAGTAAATGGCCATCAACTGTGATTGCATGGCTATCAGCTGTGGCTAGTTGGCCGACAGCAGTAACCAGTGAGCCATTGGCCACTGATATAACTGCTGTGGCTACGCTAGCAAGAAAATGGGGGTTAGCAAGAAGATAGTGGCTGAGCCTGCAAGTGGCGCAGTGAGGGTTGAGAATAATGTGGCTCCTGTTTCTTGTTTCTCCAACCCAGCCACCAGTGAGAGTATAGTGGTATGACTCCCCTACCTATGGCTCCGTGGGTGTTCCTTTTTGGCCTCACCATATCCTGTGTTCTCTTGTGGGGAGCAGGAGCAGAGACCCCGCCTGACACCCTGCATGACAGAAAGTAAGTTAGAATTGAAACAAAAGGGATTAAAATATATTTTCCAGGATACGCAACCAGAAAAGAAATATCTCCTGTTAATATTTTTATCTCTACCTGCAATCAAGCATAATGGCATCCATTAGCATGTATTCAATGAATTTAAGTTGAATTGAGCTATGAAAGGAATACAGACAAGCTTTGAAAGTAGTGTGATATTAGCATTTTTAGTGACTTAGCTTTCCGTTTTTGATATGTTGTACTTTTTTTTAAGCTTAGGTCACTTACATATTTTTTTCTATGTGCGTGTCATAAATGTATCCAGAGAAGTGGTTGTCTCATCTCCATGTGCTTAACTTTACCAAAACACAAATAATATATATCCTTAACTAAGGAAAAGATACAACTAGCGTCTGTTCAATTATCAAACTGCTTGAAGTAACATGATAATCAGGTAACTGAAGACACTCAGAAAGTCGAACTCAGAATTTCACACTCAGAAATTCTTTCTTCAAAATACCAGACACCGAGGTACAAGGTTGCACAGAAATTTCAATCTGATCTTTCATTCCCACATTCATGAAGATTTCAGCACCATTTTTATTATTATTATTATGTCTTAACCTGATAAAATGAATGGGCAACACTTTTTTTGAGATTTGAGATGATAAAATGCATTCAGCTCTTCAGGTTAAGGTGAATAGGTAAAGGCACTAGAAAAAAGGCATAAATATCATTTCATTGTGTGTATGCATGAGCACAAGCACATACATGTGCTCTACATCCCCAAGATTCTTTTTGTAATATGTCTTGTACTTGAAAAGTTTGACTTTATATTTTTCTTCCTTGTCCGTGGCTGAATTGCTTTAGTAGTATCACAGTAAATAACATTTAAATTGCTAGTCTATTGAAATTATTGCCCAACATATCGTTGCCGAATCTTTGAAAAGTTAGTGACCTTAATTCTTTGAATGAATTGCTGATTTCAGACGCAAAGTTTTTTCAAATGAACACTGTTTATCTTGTTGAGCATTCTTCCTTTCACATCACTGGTAACTTTCTACAATTGGAACTAATGTGGGCCTTTGATACATCACCCTTGTCTCTTCTGTCCATACTGAGGTTTTTCTTGTCTTGTTATCATTTGTCTTCATTCTTCAAGACAGTTTTTTATCCAAGTAGCTGTCTTTCACATCTCTCTATAATAGTTGACCTTGTAGATTTAGTTTTCTTTCTGGTCATTTAGGGAACAATTTGTACTATAGTAAAATTATGTCCCCAATTTTCTCTGACAACTGTATTATCTTATCAAGCAAAATACTATCTGTTTTGTCAGGTGTGGTTGTCTTCCTGTGATCCAAGCTGATTTTCTTTAAACAGATCATCACTGTCTGGATGTTCTCTTTTCTCAACTTTGATCAACCTTTCCTGTTCTTTTCAATGTACCTGAATTTATTCTGACAGAAAAATAAAACTCCCAATTTCCTTTCTAGTGAAAGTACTAGATTTTTTCCCAATAATATATTTCTTAGATCCCTTTAATTTGTTATTGTCATAAGTCTATGTTTTGTTTGTAATGGGTTTCGAAGTTGGCAGAGCATCTCCGCATACATTATCTCATTTAAATTTACAATTTTTATATGGATTGCAAGATAGCAGCAGAGGAGATCTTCAATCAGTTTTGTTAAAATATAGTTTTCAGAAGAAAATATATGTTAATGAACAATTGTTAAAAAAATTATTTAACTCATTTATGAAGGGCCCAGGCAGATGTTATATTAATATTTGCTTCAAAGAGAATTTTTAAAAGTAGGCATATTTACAGATCAGGAATATTCCTATGAATATGTACATAGAAGCAAAGTTAGGTTTTCCATAGGATGAAAGAGCAAAGTTAATTGAATTTCTACTAAATAGGATTGACTTTTCATGTTAATTAGTTGCTCTTATATTACATTTGTAAAATAGCTCATAGATAATCAAGACTACAATCAAATAACTCAGAAGGGTATGTTATAGACATATAATATTCCTTTGGATACCGTTTTGCATGCCACTGCATAATTTTCCATTGGAGTATACATATTTTTTCTATAGTTTTCATAAATAGTAATGCATGATAACAGTGACTTCCAATTGAACACACATAGGTGTTAATCAAAATAACTGCTAATATATATCATAAAAAATTTCATCCTAAATTTTATGTCCAAAGTAGATATTCATTAGCATTTTTTTTTCATTAACAGAAGTCAGAATAACAATGGAACTCCAGAAAATGCTTAAGGGAAGGGCTTTCTAAAAGATATTCTATGATATGCTTCGGGGCCAAAGGTGTACCTGTTACTAAATGAGTAACAGCTGGGCCATGAAGAATTGATCCCCTCAGCCTTCAGGGCATTCTAGTATATCCTGGAACAGCTGAAAATAATGGGCTGGTCACTGCTAGTCATAAATAACCTCAAATGGGTATCACAGAGTGGCCCCAAAGGAACAAGATCTGAGGTTACACTCCCCCAGACCTTTCAGGCAATATGTATAGTAGGACAATCCATAGCTTGATGTTATTTGTAGCTGCAGCTAACATGCTCAATTCTTTTTCATGAATCTTTTTCAGCAGCCACTTTTAAACTTGATCCTATCCTTTCTAAACCAGAGGCTTGTGGAGCTGTGGGGAAATTGTGGGGTTCAAGTGTCCAAATAGCATATATAGTGTGCGGCTGAAGCTGCACAGAGTAAGAGTCGGGGATGGAGGTGGGAAGACAGCAGGGATAAAGCCAATGGTGACCTCAAATCTCTGCTTTCATATATATAATAGTTCTCTTTATTTGCAGCCATTCTATTTTCAGTGGTATACAATTCAACTTCATGATGACTTCTTTAACACTGTATGTACGTTGTTCTTCATGAATTTTAAATTATTGATGGAAAAAGTTTGATTTGGTTTGAAAACAGTCCACATTGTCATGAAAATTCTTAACATGTTCTTGATGTGTAAAAGAAAAGGAAAAGCTATAACAACTCTTTTACATTGTTCAAAGAAAGTTCTTATCAGTGGTGATTACTGTCATTTCACTAATTGATGTCCGCTTGGTGTGAAGCTATCTGATATTTCACTTGGATTGACGAGGGTCTAATATGCTCATTCACCTGTCATGAAATCCATATCTTAATTTTATTATTATATACAGTGGAATTATAGTGAAAAACACAGTTTGTAGAATCTTGCTTTGATGATTTAATATCTGTGTGACTCTGGGCAAGACATTTAACATTTATAAATAAGACTTCAATTCTTCATATGTACAATAGGAATTAAAACAATACTTACTTTCGAGATTTGTTATGTCAACTGAATGAGTAATTCATGCAAAGCATTAATAACTGTCATAAAGTTAAGCTAAAAAAGAACTTCGCTCTAAAAATGTTCATTTTATTTACTTGTTTCCTAAATCTAGTCAGTTCTAGGCACTTTAAGGAGAAGCTGGTATTTTAACACTTCTTATGAATGGGCACTGTGTTTAATTTCTCTCTTGACAGGCACCCTGTTACACTTAGATGTATAGGTGATTTCAAGTTCGACAACATTAAGATGCAAAAACCTTTGGGCAATTATTTGATGACCATAGATAAGCAGTACTCTCACTATGAGTAAAAGCAGACACTCTGGAATAAATGTTTCTTATAAATAAATAAAAAGAATGACAGAGGGAGTGATCAATTCCCATTGCTACCAAGCCTTTATGAACAGAAAATTGACAAATATCGAAAATCACTTCACTTCGAGTGTTTTAAAACTGGACTTTGAAAGCATAAATTCCTCATGCCAAAACAATGATGAAATGGTGAAACCTCTAAATCACCTAAGAGCAATCCAGGCCAATCCTCATCTTTCATTCTTTTTACAAGGTGGTGAATAGGGACCTGCTTGACTGTCAGGTACAGAACATTTTCAAAAGGGCACTTGCGTTAGCATCTGCCTTTGATGCATTCAAGGATCCCCAAGCTCTAGACCAAAGGATAGCATGGAAAGGGAGGTTACACTGTGTAAAATCATTTCCCAAATAAACAATTAAGTGTTTGGGTGTCACCACTGATTAAATTTTTTATGGCATTTCTGAGCTCTATGATGACCTGAATGAAAGTGTAAAAACATGTCCTAGAGACCCCATGGGGATGGGAACTGTGAGAACCACACAAAGTTTATGACCAAAGGATAACTCAAAGGTCTACAGAGACACTGAAACAGTGAATAAGATTTGGTACCTAGTTTAATACTGCATCTTTGACAGATATAATCTGGTACAGGTCACATTTCCCATAAGATCGGGCTGCACAAATGTAGACTCTAACATTACAAAACCTAACAGCCTTTAAATTTGCCATCTCGTTTTCCATTTGAAACCCACACAGAGACTTTCTCACACAAAGAAGAAATACACTTTGCATAATTCTTTAATCTTGGTTGACTATTATTGCAAGTATTTTCATTTCTTCCATTAAATTTTCTTTCATTATTTTATATGCTTTTATTTGTGTTTTCAAATTTTATATTCTAATGAATCTCAACTATTCTAAGAATTGTCTGAGTCGTTATTTTTTAAATTTGCCCTCATGTTTACTTATATGTTGCTGTTCTTCAAATTTAGTGTGTTTTCTAGATGGCAATCGTAACTCATGTCCACATACTTACTTCTTAATAAAATGTTTTCATTTTTACATTATTTTTAGCAATCCACATGCTTTTTTCTTTCTAGCCAATTCCCTTCATTTTTGTCCCATGTTTTGCTGTGTGTTTTTCTTGAAGTTCTTTTCTTAGTTTTTGCTGTTATTTCATCCCTTAATCGAAACATATCATAAAGGATTATGGTTTCATATATCTAAATCTGCTGCACATTATTTTTTTCTTCAGGAATCTGTGCAGCTTAAAAACAAACTAAAATTTCTTATTTCCATGAGAAGCAAACATTAAAGAAACTTGTATAATTATCTCCATGTTTGTAAACCAAAGAAGCTAGAGCTCTTGGTATACAAGTTGTAATCATGAAAAGATAGAAAAATTTTGTTAAGAAATATATATACATATATATATATATATATATATATATATATATATATATATATATTCCATGTTTCATATTTAGAGCTTAACAGATCCATTTGCACAGAATTTTATATATACAGTGAATAATAAATATTGTAAACTCAATTTTGTTATTTGAACTATTTAATACATATTTCATCACCTCTTTTGATATTCTCTAAACTAGCAACATATATGTCTGTATGTGCATGTATGTATATATATACACATATATATAATTTTTACTCTTAAGTTAATTCCTCAAAGTTATAGTTCTTTAATAATTTTCCTCTATTCCCATATAAATGTGTATCTTATTTACATAACTCTGCATTTCCTAGATATGTTAAATACCAACGCATAATCAGCTTCAATCACTGAATTATAGGATGAAAGACCTCAAAGGAAACCCCAGAGATGCCACATGTTTATGTTTGGGCCCATCTTTTCATCATGGGAAAACATTTCAGTGGAAACCATATCAGATTGAGTAACTAGTATTCGGATATTTTGAACTTATTTTTAATATTGTCTAAAAATTCTAAATGTGTTTATGATTGAGAGCAGAAGGAAACAAATATTCAATGTGGTTTCAAATTCCCATCAAAGCCACTAAACAACTCTATAACCAAAGGATTGACTTTTCCTAATTATTGTTCCAGACTGTATTTGGCATACCTTCATTATCCAGTTTTAGTTTTGGTGCCATATGTATGTATGTATTCTTTTAATTCTGAATTAGAGTTGTTCCATTGTGAGGCATAGGAAGTATTTTTAGAAATTAATACCTGAGACTTTCTTGTTGACGTAGGTGGGACAAAAAAAAAAATGATTGAAAAGGTTCTAATGTTGTTGAAAATTATTTTAGGAAAATGCAAGTAAATGTGTATATGTGTCTTTAGCTGTGTCTAAAAGGTAAAATGAGGTATAGAATTTCATAATATTTATAAAATTTGTAAACAGTTATTGAAAATGGCTTCATTTTTAAGATATAAATAAATGAAATGGAAAAATGTGCTTGGTGAATTTCTTTAAATTGCAGATGCAAAGACAAAACTGATTTAAAAATAAAGATTTGTGTATTATTTATCACTTCAAATCCTGGCTACACTGCATTCTTTCTGATAAAATTTTACTGAATACTGAATTTTGGAGTAAATGCTTATCAGTCAAAACAGTTGAAAAGAAATTTAATCTATTATATGAAGAAATGAATTTGATATTTCTTGACCAACCATTTCATGTAGGTACATTGAAAGCATAATAAACCCACAAAAGAAATTAAAGATGGAAAAAGTCAGAGTCTATTTAGTTTCTATGTGATGACTTTACAATGTTAATGATAGCTACCAAAAGAAGTGTTATTGTTGTTGTTTTTGTTGTTATTGTTGTTTGCCCAGACAGAAAAACCGGCTAAACTTTTCAAGGTGGGAAAGAAAAAGGATATTTTGAAAAGCAGGCCTATTCCAGTTGTCCAGGCGTAAACAGTTGTAGAACCTTCACTGGGAATGTAAACACAGAAACTCAAGTGTCCTCATGGACTGCAGTGGCTCATAAAATCAGCAGTCAC
The DNA here is from genome assembly GCF_036562045.2 of Rhinolophus sinicus. Classification (NCBI taxonomy): domain Eukaryota; kingdom Metazoa; phylum Chordata; class Mammalia; order Chiroptera; family Rhinolophidae; genus Rhinolophus; species Rhinolophus sinicus. The sequence continues at coordinate 19,238,748 of NC_133751.1, read as the reverse complement.
TAAACGACCACGCTTCCCCCAAAGCTCTGCAGACTATGGCAACCACCTGTTCTGTCTGAATAATCAAGAGAACAGGAGAAGAACGGGCAACTGACTGCACAACCTGTGCCCAGGGAATTGGATATAGAGGTCCCTGTGACTGTATGCCCTGTCCCTCAGTCAGTATGTAGCAAACGCACCACGTGGGTGTCGCAAAGACACAGAAATGCCTATTCACTAGCAGTTCGGTATACTTTTGGAAAAATAGAATGCACCAACATAATTTTTCAACAGGTTTTTAAAAATAATGTATTATCAAACTAATGTTCAAAATATGAAGATCCTTACTGCTTGATGTAGGCAGCTCCTAAGGTTTTGAAATTTTTTCTGTCTTTTCAAATTTGCACAATGATTAATGAGAAAGGAAGCTAATGCATTTTTAAAAAGAAAGGTATTACTTTTTCTTCTTGCTTTCTTGTCTGAGTTATGATGAATAAATACGATTTTCTCAGTATATTACAACTACTATCAATGATTTTCTGCATTAATTGCATACCCACTAGCTGCCTTAAGAAGATGACAATGTTTCTCACTTTGTTGCTTAAAGAACATACTTTTCATCAAGTATTTAAATAAACTAAAACATATGCTGCCAACAGAAATTAGTGATCTCTTATCAATTCTATGGCATGTGTTTGAGCACTCCCTTAATATTTTTATGGATGCAGTTTTAAATGCCACACAAGTAATCAAAAAATGCTTATGAATTTAAACTAAGTATATGACAAGGGTGTTTTGAGGTGAGAAAGGAATGCTAAGATGCCACACTGTGTTTGTGGTACCTTGAACTAAAATGAAAGCAGAGCTATGACCAAATATGTTGCTTTCTGAGTCTCATACCCAGATTAGGTTTTCTTTCCTCCTCAAAGGAGGTAGACTACAAAGAGTACAGAACACAAGGTGTAGTACAAGGGGAAATAATTTTGATAAGCCTCTGGAGTATGTGTGTGTGTGTTTCCAATAAAAACAAGTTCAGCATAATGAAGAGACAAACTCCTGAATCCAGCAAGACTTTTGCATGTGAGTCATGGAGGGATGTGAGGGACAAGAACAGGTGAGGGTGGAGTATAATAAGTGGACGGTCGTTACAGCTACTAAACAGAAAATAAGGATTTAAGCTAACACAGAAAGTATGTTGCAGAATATAAGTGGATAAGTATTTTAATATTTCAAAAACTTAACAAAGACATCTACTTCCTATTTTTTTACTACCAAGAAAAAGCATAAATACAGGAGAGATTTTTTTGAGGGGAAGAGGGGCATGTGAAACACATTTCTGACTAATGCACAAGTATAACGTATTCTTTGGTATATCAATTACTTCAATATTATCTATCTTTGTATTGATCGATTGATCAATTGATCGATCTATGTATTATCTATTTTGGTAAAAGTTCAATACAATATGCTGGAGGAAATATGTATGAAGGTAAAAAAATCATTTCCAATATAATTACAGTATTCATTTGGAAAAAAGTTTAAAGGCATCTCATATTTATTCACGAGGTACTAATAAATACAGTATTCTAAGTGTTTCATAGAGATTATCTGTTACATTCTGACAGAATTTTATGAGATGCAAAACACTTTTAGAGTTTTACAAACGATGAAACTGAGAACAAGAGGACCTAAGAAATGAGATCAAGATCACATGGTTAATAGTACATGGTGCCAGTATATATGATGATCTCTTTTTGTTTACAAATATCATCCCACTTGCCATTAGCCTAATAATAAGAAAACAATAATAATAAAACTTCAAAATATTTGTATATTGTCATATTTTGTTAACCAAAAAATTGGACTTGTTTCTTGAAAATATGCATGTAAATATTCCCAAATGAACGATTCTGAGAGGTACATACACATTTTATATACATACTGATAGATTGATAGTGAGTGTACAAATTTAAAAAAAAATATTATTCCTTCCCAATGGACAAATATTTGTCCACAAAAAAATGCCATGTACATGTATATATATATATGCCATATATATGCCATGTTTATATATATATATATATATATATATGAAATCTTCACCCTTAAAAATCTCCTCTTCCAACTTGATAATGCCCTAATCAGTTTTACAATGTGGTCATCCAAGAAACAAAAATATCCCCTAGATTTTAAACACAGGGACTTAATTTGCTATTCAGCTAACAGTTGATATCTATTCCTTTTCTTTCAAAAGGTTAGTTTTGTGATCAAGAGAGGATGAGTGATGCTGAAGAAGGAGAGGTTTCCCGTGTTACAAGGGGAAAATGGTGGCAGTCAGAGGAAGCTCTCCGTAATTAAGGTACACGAGTATTTTAGCAGTGGACAGAAAGTCCAAAATGGAAAATGGATTAATGAAAAGAACCACAGTTATGCATTATAATTATTATAAAAGTGATGTGCATTATAAGTATTATGAAATTGATTTTGAAAGGTGTATTCAAATAATATAAGTTTAAAAATCACTTGAAATGTGCTCACTTCGGCAGCACATATACTAAAAATCGCTTGAAAAATTATTTTTAAATAAGAATTTAACAACAGTAATTACAACTTGGGAACTTGGAAAAATGATTTCCAAAGGAGGTTCTGAGTCTCATCTGGAGTAGTTGTAAATAAGCCAAACTTTTTTTTTTTTCCCCTTCACCACTATGAAACACACTATGCATTTGTTCTCTCAGAATACTCACACACACACACACACACACACACACACAAATTGAAACCAAAAAGAAAAGAACACAACAAAACCAAAGAGCAGTAAACATTCATATCACATAGAATATTATTTGTACTCGATGTGGCATTAGAATTATTAAAAAAATAAAATCAATAAGCATTTTGAGAAGCTATAAAAGGGAATTTAGAAATTCTTTCTGTTGTTCAAAGGCTGAAGCTCCAGATAGCTGAAACTTAGCCAGCAAGCATCAACCCAAACACAGTCTCTCCCTGTCTTTTCCTGGTGTGCTTGTTTCAAAGAGACCTTGTATCACTAAATATGAGTATGGTGAAATGTTGCAATCCCTGGTGGTGTTTTTTTTTTTTTTTTTGTCACTGAAAGCCCCACTAAAACGTGAATTGCCTTAGTGCTAGGTATTGTTTTTCACATATATTAGGAAAAGGGGCTTAGAAAGGAGTTTTATCATCTATAAAACAATAAAGCAAAATGATAGACTGTGAATACTACAAACTAATATGTCCTTACAATGAGGCAGGGAGATAGACCACGTGTCCCAACTACACCGGGATTCAATTCCTAAAGGAGTGGACATTACACTTCATTATCCATTCTCTGGCTCTCGTTTCCATGTTTTTTGTGTTTTTTTTTAGAAATTGCTCGTGTCTTTCCATCCTACTAGAAAATATTCAAAGTAATTTTTTGAATTACAATGTTAAACTGTAACTATCTATGTGGCAGTATATACATATATATATGTATACACATATATACATATATATATATATATATATATATGTATTTTTTTTTTTTTTTTTTTTAATAAGTCTCAGTAAGTTAAGCTATTAGTTTCTTTCTTCCATTCTTAGGAGTGTTGGGCCAACTCTGAGTATTACATCTCCATGCTTATGAATAGGATGATGGATGATGTCACTTTAGCTTCTGAGAAAAAGGTTAGGTAACTTGGGCTCCCTCTGGTGTCTGCCTAGTCCCTTTTGTAGTGGCTAAAAGGGAGAGAAAAAAATGATCAAAATTATAAAATATCAACCTTTATAATAGAAAGTATCATAAAAATAACAAGAATAACTTATATTTTTATATTACCTTTTATGAGAATTGAGCATGACTTTTAAATTTATTTGAAACAAATCACTAGATATGAAATGTCTTACAATAGACATTTCATATCCAGTGACTGTTGCTTACTGGAAATGATAACAGATTTAAGAATGCTCTTTAGAAATTTTGCCACTCAAATCTCTAAACACTGTAGAAGCAGGTTGTTCATTACTAAAAGACTCAGTGCTTAAATTTGTATTTAATAAGTGAGCTCCTTAGAATCACTAACAACTACGTTAGATTAGAACTATTTGTACAAAAGCCACATTATGTTTAACCGCTGATATCTTTGGCCCCAAAAACGTCTTCATTTAAGTATAAAGATGATTTCAGAAAGTGCTAAAAAGTGTCACAAGTTTTATAAACTTTGTAGGGGTTGTTATGTTATTTAAGGAAGGTAACAAAGAGGTGACAGTTTATATTATATGGAAGACTCTCTAGGTCTTGATATATTTTACCTTGCTTATGTCATTAAACTTTGTGGTATGAATGAGTACATTCAAACATACTCGACTTTGTTATATTTATGTTGTGGAATGAGTTCTGAACATATCAACAAGCTTTGATATCCCAAGCCTTAGATACAGAAATACGATTTGCTGAATATTTACTTTTAATTTTTCTAGTGACTAGGGGTAGAATATAAAGTTTCATTCCTTACATTGTTTCTATAAAAGCATACTCCCATTACTTTAATATTCAAGAAATGTTTATTATCTACATTTACCAGTTACACAATGCTAGGACTCTCTGCTCCATATTCATTTAATATAAATTATACATGTTTATAGGACTATATATTATATATTTGTATATACTATGTACCTTTATGTAGAGTATCAATATTCACATAAATTATAAATATTAAATTTATGTATAATGTAAAACTAGCTACTGATATTTTCTCAAATGCTGTTATCATTCATGTTGTATTAGTTTAAAAGTAAATAATGAAATTTGGATAAAATATGCAGGGAACAATTTTCTAAGTATTAATATAATTCTCTAAAATTAAATTATCTTGTAAGAGTCAGGCCATTATCAGCTTACATAGTCATCTGACACCAATGTGGAAAGTAAATAGAAGATAAAAATTATGAAAAAAACAAAAAAACAAACAACAACAACAGGAAAACAATGATTGGAGGATAATGAATTAGAGTTTAGCTAACCTACACCATGATATTGCAGCCTGGCCATCCATTTTGTTTGACCAAGAGGCCTCCAGGGACTTTAAACTGACACTAGCATTCTCATGCAAGCACCTGTCCTAGAGAGGAACACACAGTTACAAGCAAAGGTTAAGTTTCTAATACGACTTTCCCAACAGCCCTTGTGACTGACAGTCTCCCCTGCCTCCCAACACTTTCCCCTTAAGAGCCCCTTAGATAATACCTCTAATTAACTTACCAAAACTGCACTCTTTTGGTTTGAATTGACCAATCTAGCCTTAGTCTGGGAACCCCAAAGTACACTCAACACAGACCCTAATAAAGAAGTGCTTCATTTATATTTATAAGTACATATTAGTACCTCCTACTAATATTTCATAGTTATATCACATGATGCTAGATAACTTACTTGATTGCCATATCAAATATGTAGGAAATCTTCCAGAAAGAAGGATCAAACATATACAAAAATTATTTGATATAATAGAAATAATCCACAATTCCTCTAATTAAGGTTAGGGTAAACTTGAAGTTCAAAAACAAAAAACAAAAACAGAAAACAGCATCTGGACTTGTGCCAACCCTTGTAAAAATATGCCAGAGCCAAAAGAAAGATCCAAAGCTCCTTTGTAAAACAATGTCATTGTAGTTCATTATTGCTTTTAAGGAACCTTGCTAAAAGACAGCAGGAGGCATGTCCTTTTTTTCCTTTGAGAATATAATATAACGTTTATGAAAGGAATACAGGTTTTCCTCAGTAAAATGTGTTTGCTTCTTAGGTCAACTAGTAAGAAAATCATCTCCAGATCTCTCTAGCAGAAGAATAGAGATGAATATCTATGTTGGTCATCCCTCTTCCAATGACTCCAGCTACCATCTGTCTCTAGAAATAGCAGAACATATTGAACAAAGAGGAGCTCATTTTCGCATCAGGAGGAAGTCTGAGGTGCTCCAGTCGACAGGGAGTTTATACTGAATGATATAAAACAAGAGAATTTTGGAAAGAGGGAGAACCTAGTTGGTGAAGCAATCTTTTTAATAGCCCAGTCTGAAAGCTTTTCCTTTTATGGTAGAAGAAACTGCTCTGTTAGGTAGAGCTGCAAACTCTAATCTCTGATTCCCACACATTCTTTCACTCATTTGAAATCTATCTGACACTGCAGTAAACAACTTTATACTCAGACTCAACATTAGACTAGAGAAGTTATATAGGGTATTAGGATCTAAGAGAAGAAATGGGAAGGAAAGGTAATTTATTCATCTTTCGTGTACCATAGATGTGTTCTTTCTTCTTTTACTCCCTAGGTTACCATGCTGAATCATCAGAGGGCATTATAGCAAAGGAAAGGCAAGAGCAGAATAGATCAACTCCCATGTCCAAGTGTCAGAGACAGGAATACAAATACAGAAATAGGTTTCCCTAACTATTAGCAAGAAACCATTTGGGTGGAAATCAGAGGGCTTTTCATGCTCTAGTCCATCTAGATGTTGACATAAATATAGAACTTATTTTTCAGTTCTCTGAACGAACATAAATTACGAATTTAAAATATACACCAAATTTACTTGTATTATTTTTAATAGCGCTGTCTGTCCTGATAATATCGCTTTGTGTTTCTAGTTTAAATTTTTGTATTTTATAATTAGATTTAGGCAAAACAGACTGCTTTTCAGACATAAGCACATTTCAAAGTAAGGATAATAATTTTTATATGAATTCCATCATGGCATTTTCTCTCACTTCAAGAAAAGAAAATGTGCAAAAAGAGTAGAATGACATGTGTTAAGTTCAATAAATCCTAAGGTGTTAATCAAGTGATGGCTTGTCCATTTAGAGGGGGATATGCTTAACTCCAACATGTAGTTATTGGACGGAGGCAAAAATATAGGCATCACTAATTATTTTTATGTCAAATGGGCATTAGAAAATATCCAGCAAGTTGTGTAAGGCCAATGAATAGTAAACCATAATGCATTTTTATTTCTAAGGAGATAACTGTTCTTATCCATGTAATTCTAAAAATTCATGCTTATATACAATACCAAATTATAAAACCACATTTAATTGTTTGTTCCAAAGTGCTACCTATAACCTTGAAATCAGAAATCAGCATGAGTTGTAGAGGCCTGTGACCATGCATAATAAATAACACACAAACAATAGCTTTTAGTATGTATGATCACCAAAATTTTAAAATTACATTATTTTATTTCCAACATGGTTTTATTGAAAAAACACACACACCCATTAGCCATCATAATTTTATAGTATAGATCAAAGTACTCTGCTCTGAATCCATTACCCAAAGATAGAAGTGTTGAAATATAGTTGTGAATGCTTCCAATGGTACTCTTTCTGATATTTCATATATCAGAGTAATGGGTCTGGAGGACCAAACCTATTATGAGCTTTGGATGGGCAATCAAAATCCCACTGGGAAGAATGCAGGATAGAAATTGCTTCAAATAAATGTTCAAAAAAGCAAAGGAGAAAAGACAGGTGCATGAAAATCACCCCAAAATACCAGATTTTCTAAAACATAATGGAATGGTATACAGTGACCAATGACACCATTACATTAATTTCCACTTACTGTGGTATGGCAGTTTTGATTTGACCAATTTCCTATTTAGCTAAATATAAATATGGACAGAGATAAAAATGTTATTCTTAGGAGTGCTACATAAAGTAATATTTTAAGCACAGAGCTTTCTTTTTATGCCTTAGTCAGAGATATACGTTCATCGTTTTTTGTTACTGAAGAGGATAGCATAATGAAAGAGGCACTGCTCATACGCAGGAGTCTGAGCATGCCATTTAGTATTACTGGGCTTCGGTCTCAAGCTTGAGATCTTGGATCAATTCTGCGGAAAGGCCTTATGGCTATAGCATCTTAGGCTCCTAGGGCATGCTCTTTGTGTACGCTCATTGGCTACCTGGTTTAAGAGGCCAGTGCCTGGCACATGGATTGCTTAGAGGGCTGCATCTGCTTTGGGAGCATCCATGTCAGCCTCTGCAGAGGACATACCAAAACACGATGGCGTATGAACCATGCAACTTCCCTCTTCCATTTGCACTTCACTCATTTCGGAGTCAACAGCTTTGGTCTTGTCTGTTATCGACAGAAAATGCACTCCGGAAACGCAAGGCATTTTCCTGTAGAACAGAATGACCACAAGTATAGCAAATTCTTTGCTAAGGTAGAATTTTCCTACTCATTCTTAGAGATAAAAAAATAATTGCATTACATAAAGGCCTATTTCAGTATTATTAGGTTGATTTCTTAGATTCTTATTCAACGCTTAGTGAAACTCCAACTGTGCACCAGGTGCTGTCAGAACACAACGTTAGTCACATTCCCCACCCAGGGGCATAATTATGATTCAAATTAGACAGGTAAATCAAAGCAACACAAACACTGACAGCTTTCCTAAACACACTGGTCATTTCTGAGAGGGGATGAAGCCTTCAGGAGATGGTATATAGGATCACAGCTTCTGTCATTTTATTATCAGGTCCAATTTATCTGGAATGCGACTGATTTTTGAAGATGTGAGAGCGAAAACAGTACTAATAATACATGCTGTGGCCATATTCACGATGTCTTTACCAATTGGGAAAAAGTAATATAGTGGTACACTCTGGCATAAATTACGTTAGTGCCGCTTTAATTGTGTTTGCAGTATTCACGAGGAAGTATTCTGTTTGGATAATTACTCATCTTCCTGAAGATCAGTAATTTGGCTCATGAACACTTCAGAAAATTACTCAAAATGTTGCAAGAAGAAAATTTCCTACAAACACTCAGACCTACAAATTATAAATAAGTGCTTTATTCATCCTGTTTCCTACAGAATATTTTAGGACATTCTTCTAAGCATTTTGTGCTTTTAAGTTGTTCATAAGAGTGTCTTTTTGAGTAAAGAGAGGGCCAGTTATTTTATTTTCTTTAGTGTGTACAATTTATTATGCCCTGCACAAAAAAAAAGCATTATAAATGTTCTGAATTAAGGGGAATTAAATATATGCTAAAATACTTATAGGTGCTAAATATGTCCAACATGTATAATAAATAAAATTACTAAATGTCGCATGTATGCATAAAGATGTACTGTTATCAATTCCTACTTAACAGCATATTGGGTGTTATTACTTATTGGTACCCAATTTTCATTCTTTCCAATTGTTGAAAACAATAAAATCATAGTTTCTAATCTTATAAATTTTACACAATTTTATGTGTCTACATATTGTTTGTCATAATTAATCTTTCATAACTTCTTGATATCAGAGATAAATAGACTAGCATTGTGAACTTTTGTAATGTCAAGTTATCCACCTAGAATTTGTGTTAATTTAATTGATGGTTTTCTTTTTTAGGTCACCTAAGTATATAAAAATTATAATCTGGGGAGATATTTTTGAAATTTTTCCACTTTTTTTCTTTCTAAAACACCTCTGCTTTCCTAAGAACCTTTAATAAGTAGCTAACACATGAATTACACTTAAAATAAATGTTTTCAACTAACTGAAATACCTGCCTTTGTAGTCAAGGATGCCTAGTTCTAAACCACAGCTCTGACACTTCCTGACTCTGTGATTGTGTCCAGTTGCTATAGGTCTTTGCTAGAGCTTTTAACTTCCTCATCTATAAAATGGAAATGATGCCGTGTCTCATAAAGTTTCTGTGAGAAATGAATTGCATGATGTGTAGAAAGGGCTTAACTCGGTACAGAGCACTTACTCGCTACTCAAAATTTACCAAATTGCTTACGAATGTGGACATTCTCTAGCTTTGGATACGGCATATACATTATATTATACTATAAAACATGAATATATTGAATGGATATTTTCCTCTTTAATTATCTTTTACCTATGACTTTCCTCTCATTGTATTTTAACCATCATGCTAAGAGTATAGATGTTAAAGGCAATTCAGTTTAATTTTTCTTTACTACAGACAGCTAGTATGTACCCATGATCAAGAAAGAAAGTCTATATGTTACAAACAAAACATAAAAGGGGGTCTATTATTAAGAACTGATAGTATAATGCTTTCAGAACTACCTAAATGCATTAAACCTAACTCAAATTTCTATTTTCTCCTTTTGCATTATGCTTAAAGAGTTGAGTACAGCCAATTACCTGTTATTTATTGGGCATCTATTTTGTTGATCAGACACATTTAGAAATAAATAAATATGAACCAGTTATTTGGGAATTTTATCCAGTAAATTGTCCTGTGATGATTTGGCTTAGTTTTGCACTTTTATATCAGTTTGGCGTTGGTAGGAATAGTCACTTTGGTAATCAGAGATGAAAGCTGTATTAAGAAGATAGGAACCTATTAATATATAATAATGGCATCAGAGTCATCAATAAATAAAATTGCTCCTCTGAAATCATTAAAATAGAATTTAACTTTAAAAAATATCTTAACAGGCAATATTCTCACACTTCATTTAGGAAATAAATTATAGAATTATATTATGTGGTGATTAGGAAATTGATCGTGCATTTTTCCATTTTAAGCATTCTGAAGCAGGAAAATTATTACTCTGAATTCAAGACATAGTGTTGCTTTTGAAGCTCAGTGAAATTGGGCAGAGTATTTCATCTTTCTCAGTTACAGTTTTGTTTTTTTTCCCATTTGTAAATTGGAGTCGGATTCATATGTGATATCTAAAATTTCTCATCCCTTTGACTAATTGACTATGGAACACAAATGATGACATCAAGAGAACAAAATGTTTAGTTTACCACTGTCTATTTGGTTGTAAGTAAAAGGAAATCCAGGAATAAGAGGCTTATAAATTATGATTATTATAACTTTTGGTTTCAAAGAAGAAAAATGTCTTCTGGTAAATCAATCAAATTATGTATTCAACTAAACAGAGGGGAGACAAAAACATTGAATTAGAAAACACTTTGGCCTTTCTAGTACTGAATGAACCTAATGTTATTATACTTAAATGTTACTGTGATACTTTCTTGAGACACCACTGTAATTGAGGAAGATAGTCTGAAAGGTCAAATTTTCTGAACGTTGATTTTTCTTTCTTGTATGAACAATGAATTTTGAAGTTACATTTTATGACCCCTTCTTAATATTACCATTGGCTAATTTCAAGGTGCTTTAGGTATAATTATTCTTTTAATAAGGGCAGAAGTAATAAGTATATTTAAGTAGCAGGCTTCTTGGAAGTTCCTATAGTCCTGGTTTCCTCCCTTTCGCATGTTTCATCCTCACTCTACAACCAGTATTAGCAACTGTTTCTCAGTACCACAAGATTCTTAAATACAACTGCTGTGTTTCAGAGATAAGTTCAAGAACAGGTGGTCAAGGGTCTTAAGACAATGCTGCTTTAACTCTGATGAATGAAACAGCTACAATTCATTTCAGAAGGACACCAGGCTTTCAGTACAAATGCTGTCGCTAGAATAGGAGCAGCACAATGTCCACACTGCAGGAAGCTGGTCCTGATGGCTAGTCATCAGAGTTTGTATGGAAACAGTTATGTGGACAATAGAGGGACTGAGCCCTACACTGGCATGGGATCCAGGCAGAGGGCAGTTACCGTGGTAGTAGATGAAGTCACTGTGAAATATCAGAAGACATGATCTGAAGTGGTGAGATAGGAATAGGTTCAGTATCAAAGCTGGGAAAGGGTATAAAACAGCCCTGCAAATGAGACATGCTGAAAGGATATGGATAACTAATATACAAAACCAAAAAGGGAGTCAAGAAACCAAGGAGATTTTAGGTGAGTCTGGAGAAATGCCATAGATGGATCAGAGGCCCCATGCGTGCCCCCATTCTGGTTTACTGGACTACGTTTTAAAGGAGGATATGACACCTCCATTGCTGATGTTACTTGTTTGGCTAAAAGTCAGTATGAGTGACTTTACCCTCAGTTCTATTTAATATGTGACAGAATAGTAAGTATATTGAAACTATTTAAGTAATTGAAAATATTAAGTATATTGAAAGGACTGATGTAATTTAATGGTAAATACCATTTAAATAACAACTCTTTGTAGAAAAATGAAATTTCTCTGAAAGATGACTAAAATGAACTTTTAATTCTGCGTTGATCCTGAATGTGGATTTCAATCATAGGAAACATTTAAGCAATAAAGATAATACAAACTTATCCTCATTATATTTCTCTATAATTTTCAGCCCGCTCCATTGTTTTTACTTTCACATATTCGTTCAACAGATATTTGTTGAATCCTTGTCATTCTTCAGGTGTTGTTCTAGGCATTGGAAACAGAGCAGTGAACAAAAATAACCTATTTCTTTATGCATTTTATCCACAGAAATGTCTCTGATGAGTCCTTCTGGAAAGCAAACCAAGTTTTCACTCTCTTGATACTTTGTCTTATCTATGAACTATTTCTTCAACAACTTATTAGTTGAGGTAAAATAAACTGGTAGAATTCATTTAGTACACTGGACATTTAACAGTTTACTGAATGGAGTATAGATCTTAATGTGATGTAAGCAGCCATTTCAGAAGACTCTTAGCAATTTCTGCACTTTTGAGCTGGTGTTAGATGTGTTTTCATTCTTGGAGAGATTGCATTGATGATTCCCTTTCAAAATGGAGATATGAGACACATATACCCACAATTTTTTTCTGGGATATTTCTGACCTAATGAAGTGATCTATGTGTAGCTGTTTCCACTTTAAATGTTAAAGACATTGTTTTAACCATAAATTGAATGTATGATTAGCAACACTAAGCCTTGCTATAAATACAATGTTTGTCTTTTTGTTATTTTAGTGAAAATAGATTGTACTGGCTTTAAAAGAACAGATGATTTTAAAGGTTTTCCTTCCCTATTTCTGCCTCAAATCATACTCTTCCCAAATACTCATTAATAAGGAAATTGAAAGACAGATTGTCAGGTCAGTAGGACTGGGCAGGCTGGTGTTCTTATACATTGTGTTACTCATAGGTTTATACTTAAATATGTAAAGAAAGTGGAGCCCCCTTAGGGTTTCTCTATCCCAGTGCATTTGCCCATTGGGGACAAGCCCATGATGTGATTTACATTGAGGAAACGAGTTTGGAAAATGAATTTTCTTTTATAATTACTGTCTTTTTGGACCACGAGAGGGCACACTATACTTGATCTGGGGTCAAAGGTTGCTCTGTAAGATGGGGACTGTATCATTAAAAAAAAAAAACTTCTAAGAAAATGGGGCAAACTTTGGTTTAAGAAAGCAAACAAATTGTGCCTTTTCTGGGGACCCAGAAAACATTTTTGTTTAAAGACTTTATTGTTTCTAGACTCAGTCTGAGAAAGATGGGTACGAGCAGGATATCTCAACAGGATATTTTGGATCATTATTCATTGTGGAAGGTAGTTCTCTGCATTGTAGGGTGCTCAGCGGCCTCTCTGGCCTCTCTCCACTGGATGCCAGTAGCACAGTCCTCTCAATCATGACAATCAGAAAGTCCCCAGATATTGTCATGTGTTTCCTGGCGGGGGTGGGAGGGGCAGAATAATCCTCAGTTGTGAAGGACTGGGTTAGAGACATTCTCCTTCACAAGGTAATTGGTACCTAAAAAAATCATGGCGCTAAGAGAGAAAATCCATTAAACAGACTCTATGGGGGAAGATGGATAAGAGTCTGGGTAGGAGTCTAGAACGGGCATTTTTGTTTAAAGACTTTATTTCTTTGTAACAGTTTTAGGTTGACAACAAAATTGAGTGGAAGGAAGAGAGATTTCCCAAATACTCCCTGCCCCCATACATGCATAGCTTCCTCCATTATAAACATCACTCACCAGAATGGTACATTTTTTACAAAGGATGAACCTACACTGACACATCATAAAAATCACCCAAAGTCTATATTTCACCTGAGGGTTCACTCACTCTTGGTATTGTACATTCAATGGGTTTGGACAAAAGTATAATGACATAGATCCATCATTACAATAGCATACAGATTATTTTCACTGCCCTTAAAATCCTTTGTGCTCTGTCTGTTCATCTTCCTCCCTTCCCTACCTCTGGCAACAACTGATCTTTTCATCATCTTCATAGTTTTGCCTTTTCATTGAAACCATGCAATATGTATCTTTCTCAGATTGGCTTCTTTCACTTAGTACTGTACAGTTAAAGTTCCTCTATGTCTGTTCATAGCTTGAGAGCTCATTTCTTTTTAGTGTGGATAATATTCCATTGTCTGACTATACCATATTCACCTACTGAAGGGTTTTTGGTTGCTTCTAGTTTTGGCGATTATGTGGAGAGCTGCTATAAACATCTGTGTGCAAGTTTTTATGTGAACATACATTTTTAACTCCTTTGGGTAAATATCAAGGAACACGATTGCTGGATAATATGGTAAGAATATGTTTAGTTTTATAAGACACTGCCAAAGTGTCTGCCAACGTGGCTGTACTGTGGTATTTATTATTCAAATTTGTGTTTCCATTGTATGTTCTGTTGTGTCTATGTTATTGTTAAGCTTTCAGTATGCTTTATTAAACATCTCTGCTGGAGCTCTGAGGAATTAAGGTTGGCATCTGTGTTTTGGATTTCAAGTGAAGTCATGCAGAAGAAGGTACAGCCTTGGGTAGCCATTTATACGATGGCAATAAGTAACCTCCAGGGAGTACAGCAGAAATGGGGTTAAGATGAGAAACAAAAACCAGGTCTTGTGTGTGAAGCACGCTGGTGTTCACTAGGCATCCTCACATACCCCTGGTAGCAAATGCGTTGGGCTACTTAGACTACTGTTTACTTGTGTGGATGCCGTGTAGAAATGAAAGGGGAAGTTTGATGCTCATGAGCTAGACAGAGTAAGAATATTTGGTCACTGACAATTAAAGAGATTTTCAACATCGTATCCTAATAAATATAATGAGAACATCTGAATCCCAAAGCAGAAGAATAGAGTTAAAAGGACAGAAGATATTAAGGAGTGGAAGTCGGTTAGTACACCTTAAATTTGACAAATATGAATACGCACACTCTTCTAGAGTCTGATTCAATTGAAGACGATTAATTAAAAATGAGAATAGAAACTCAGAAAATTTGCACACATATAAATATAAAATAAAATAAAATAAATAGGCAATGCTACTGTGGGTAGTGTTTTGAAGTCTTTCTGATTAGGAGGATAAATTATACATTTTGGAGAGCAATTTAGGCCATATGATTCCTGTACCTGCAAATGGTCATATTTTTTTAGCCAAGTTATTGAACATCCAGTAGCCTCAGGATGCAATCTATAGAATGTTCAGATCTCTGTGAACAAAGATATTTGTATTTCAGTGTTATTCATAATAATAAAAATTACAGAAATACGCTTAATATCTTAGTAGAGGAAAATTGTTAACTGTGTTAGGGTGCAGTCCGTGTAATCAAATGAAGTTTTTAAATTTATATTTGCAAACATTAATGACAATGTAAAATATTAATTTCAGATATAAAATAAGGTAAAGCATGCCAAATAGTATTATCTGAGGCCTTATTAAGAATATGTGTGTATGTATGTATGTATGTGTGTGTGTATATATATATATATATGTGTATATATATGAAAGATTGCAGAAAGATGTTCTAAAATGTTCAAGGGTGGTCTCTATCTGGTTAATAGTGTATGAATATTTATCATTTTAATGAGCAGAAGGTAGAAATTTGGGAAGAGTAAATATGAATTTGTAATAAAATATGTACAGATATTTAGTTTTATTTCTCTAGTCTACTAGTTTTTACATTCCCCAGCTATTTGTCTATTTTCAGATCAATATCTTCCATCATAGGTATTGAGTTCCTTGGTATTAGAAAGGTTATAAAATCCAGTAACAGGTAGGAAATACATGTTTATTGAAATCAAAGACTAATGATTAAACATGGTGGCAAGAAAAATGTGTTATTTTCATTTAAATGAGCAAGGATCATCACAAGTAAATGTAAAATATAAATATTTTTAATCTAAATAATTCACATTAAAATAAAATAATGTGCATATTCAAATAATGTGCATTGGTTGATTATTAGGTAGCTATTAATGGTTTGTGGATATACAATGGGGATTCCCAGTGCTACCAGTAGCTTGCCTATCTCTAATGGATTGCTTATCTCACTTGAGAATTAACAGAAACATCATACCATTAAGTAAATAATCAAATGATCTTATGCAATAGAAGTTTTCCAATTTAATTACTGATCATATCGCCCTGCAAAAATACATTTAGTTAACGTTCTGTTTCCTTTCAAATGTGTATGTGTATGGGATCACTTTCCAGGCCGGAAAGATTTGTTGTTATCTAGTATTATGTAATAACTGCCCTCCATTTGACAGGATTTGTGCAGACATCACCTTGGTCAATACTACCCATGGATAAAAAATGTGACTTCTGAGTGCTGTGATCAATATTTGGGCAACGATCACTTCACATCATGATCCTTGTCATATCAAATAGTTTCATTGCCAGCCACCCTTTTCCTGTCTTACTTTGTCCTGGATATATTCTTAAAGTTATGTCAATCACTCTTTTGTCAATGTGTTATAGGTTTGTTACATTTCTGCTCTGTCTATTATTATCTTTGCCAGGGATGTCTTGGTGAAGAAAAATATAATACCCCTTAGAGTTATGAAAATATTATTCTGGCAAGTGGCAGATTAAAGACAGTTATTGCATAATTTCAGCGCCAACTGAGCCGTTATTTGCCCAGAGGGAACATGAAGTAGCCATGAAGTAAAATGACCCCATGTATCTTGACAGAAATTAAAAAGTAAGAAGCTGGGACAATTAGGGTGCCTACGTAGCATAAATCTCTCTTCTGTTTCTTAATTTCAAATAGAATGGCTAAGAAAGTAAAGCATTTGCAAAGGAAAATGTTAAAATCTAAATTTTACCACCAACGTAGCTACTGTCAGACGCTCACAAAGAGCCTAGTAAAACATCTAATGTGTCATATCAAGAAAGTTGAAATTATTTTCAAAGACATGATTATTAGAAAAAGTGGCATTAATGGAGAAGTGGAGGCAGTAGCAGAATCATCTATTTGTAGAGATCTTAGGCTACCTGCATAAATACATATGTTTATAAATCCATATTTATATTTACAGGGGATTTTTTTTCTATACTTTTGTGGTAATAAAAAAGACAAAACAGGAAATTTTCTAGACAAGTAAATGAATAGGTATAATGGTTTGTGAACATTTGAAAAATATAAAAGAACACACAGAATGTCCTATTTCCTAATAATATAATCTTAACACACATGAATTCTGTCAACAGGGAGACTGAACAAAAATAAGATCAGAAATACGAAAACCGAAATAATGTTTAAATCCTGCCTATAGCACACCATTCATGCCTAGGGTCTATGTGTGGATTGCATACCTGCATGCTTTTTGCAAGAATGGACTGCACTTAGCATAATGATTTCAAGATCCATCCATGTTGTTGCAAATGACAGTATTTCAAGTTTTCTTAGGGCAGAGTAATATTCCATTATGTATATATACCATACTTTCTTTATACAATGAAACTGAAAACAACAAAAGAACAAGACAAACAAATAAAGAAACACAAATCATGGACACAGACAACAGTTTAGTGGTTACCAGAAAGTAAGGCGGGGGGGCAGAGAGTAAAGGGGGTCAATTATATGGTGATGGAAGGAGAACTGACTGTGTGGTGAGTACGCAATGTCATATATAGAAGATGCATTATAGAATTGTATACTTGAAACCTATGTAATTTTCTAACTATTGTCATCCCAATAAATTTAATTTAAAAAAAAAGAACGGATTGCCGATGGAAGAGGCAGATTCTCTCTGAGAAGATAATGTCCCCACATAATGCCCCTTATCATTTTCTATCTCTCAGCTACTCTGCCATGTTCATTTTACTGATTCTTTTTAAGGAAATTTGTCTGCTGTCATTTAACCCTGCATCCAGTCTTGTTGGTATTTCCTTCTACTCAACTTTTCATAGATTCCTGAGTTCTGTTCAATTTTTTATTTTTATAAATGAAATAACTACAGCTTCATGTAAGTCTCAGAAGCACTTCCTCAGGTAAGTGGAGATTATGATAATTTGTCTTAAAGAAAAATTGTGAGTCACATGAAAGAGGGAGAACGCATTTCTATACCATTTATACCCTACACAGTACACATTGTTCAGTCATGTTCAGAGATGTGGCACATTTGGAGATAGGACACTAAGTGTCTGCACAATGGGAAGCATGCCTTTGGTGTGGGAAGGACGACAGTGGGCAAAGGCAACTTTTCTATATGTTGTCCCTATACCTTCAATCTGTTACAGAGTGGAATTGACCAAGGCAATTGTCAGGCTGTATATCACTTCGTCACTGCACTGGGGATTGAATGTGCTTCTGATGGAACCCTGGAGAGGCCCTGCTACTTGTGGCTAAGAAGCAGTTAGGGCAAGTGTGGGAGGCTTTCTCTGACTATGTGCCACTCTGCTATTGAGACTTCACGGAAACATTACTTTAGGCTACCTGTGGAGAAAACCCATGAGAGCCTCTGTTGATAGTCTTCTGGTGTGCTTAAGAATTCACAACCAGGCCTTACACCTGGGGATGGAGACAACCATTCTGGCTCTTCTTGACCATTTATGTCTGGACTTATATTTTGAGAGGTTGCAAATAGCATTTTAGCATAACATGGTCCTAGACCCCTTTTCCAATTCCACACTACCTTTATATTTTACACTGCATTTTTTTAAAGTTAGATTTCTCGTTGTTTTCCATGCATGCCATGTGTTTACACGGCTTTGCTTAAGTTCCTCTCTGTCCGGCCCACATCTCTGTCTCATTTCTCCCCTTCTTCAAAACTTCCTCAAGCTTTCCTTAATCCACTCTTCGGAAATGATCCCCTCCTCTATGCCACATGGCAGCTTGTTTTTACTTTTCTTAAGACATATGTATAACCTGATTTATATAATCAAGTTTTGTGTTTATGCCTGATCTCTTTGACAAGACTGTTAATAAATTAAGGGCAGTATCAATAACCGTGTCACCTGTGTATATCCCTGAGACCCATGCTTTATCTATTCATTGTTTCCATACACACTGGTAGATTCTGTCTCTCCCTCTCTCTTGCACACACACACACACACACACACACACACACACACACAGAAACAGAGTTTATATACTGTCTTATGGTACAAACCTCTTTCAGAAACATCATTAACGTCTGATGGATCATTACTACCCTCTCTTCTCCCTGCACACCACGCTAAGGACTTTTAATGTCTAAGTACCTCAAAGGGTACCAGCCAAATTCTCCTCTGGCATAATTTAGCCCTTTGCCTGAGATAATAGTAAGTCCACTTCCAATAATAAAGAGGATGATCCAAATATCAAGATTACTAGGTGTGTGTGTGTGTATGTCATAGGCACTTGGCCATTCCTTGTGTCACATTGAAAAATATGCAGGTTTTGTGGTGAAGAGGCTATCTGGCACAGGTAGTATCAACTTTCTTCTGTGACTTGTAGCATTTCTTCATTCCGTAGAGAAATCAAGAACTGATGAAAATAAACAGGCAGGTGTGCTTCACTTCTACCATGTTTCCCTGAAAACAAGACCTATCCCAGAAATAAGCCCCAGTTAAGATCATCAGCCAGATGGACACATTTAGTATGTTATGACGATGTTTCAGAAGATGACATGACTGTATTTGAATAAATGTAGATTGGAGTACATGAAAAAATAAGACAGCCCCTGCAAATACGCCCTGATGCGTCTTTTGGAGCAAAAATTAAAACGCGGTATTATTTTCGGGGAAATACGGTATAAATGTTCTGTGTCCATCTATTTCCTGCAAAGAGCTGACTGCAAGCTTACTTAAACACAGTTACTGCTTTCCAGAATGAGGAAAGGGTGCGGGGAGGGAGCCTCGGCAAACAAACAAACAAAAAAACAAAATAAAATTACTAAATATATCGTCCTAAATATATTACTATAAAATCGAGACGGAAGAAGAGGCTGTCAAGCTCTGGGGTTCTGAGAGGGTCATTAGTTAGAGTTCAGCCATGGTGTATGTTGAGAGCTGCCTTTTCCATTCTTTGCAATAACCCTATCCCAGGATCCCAAGTAAGTGAATCTTCTGTATAAAGAAGACTGTGTTCTGCCTGGGGAGCACAAAGCACAGACGATATATCTTCTATCCATGACAGCTTGTTTCTACTCTTACCCCTTGCCCTCCATTTCAGTATGGAATCTAGGTGTGCAAGTGTGTGTGTGTGTGTGTGTGGGGGGGGGGGTGTCGGGGAGGCTGGATTCTGAGCTGTACTATATTTCTATCTCCTCCGATTTCCGTGTCCTCACAGATAAGGAGATGACTAAGGGCCGCGCTGGGGCTGGAGTGAGGCAGTTGAGTACCCTAATGTACCAGAACGAAAAGTGCAAAGAAAGGATCCATTGTCACTTCCAGCCTGTGGCTTTGACCCAGGCTGACCGACGAGGGCCCTCGGGGACAGGGATTGTGACCCTAGCTCGCTCTTGCCACAGGTTTCACATCAAACTGACAAACCTTTTCCTACCCTTTCCAGGAGAAATCACGAAATGACCCAACCTTCCGGATAGGAGAGTTTTAGCTCTGGGGCTTGCTATGGCTCCATCACTTCATTTTACACGCGTACACATACACGCAGGTGTGTATGCGGGGATGGCTTCGGGAAGGATCCCCACGCAACTCAGCTTTGTACAATTCCAGGAGCTCCCTCATCGTGCCCTCGTGGGGACCTGGCCAGTGCTGTGCGCGGGGGACCGCTGAGGGTGGCGAGGGCAGACTTGGGACTTCCCCAAGGACGCAGATAACACCGACAGCCGAGTTTAACGCAGCTCCGCCAACATCTCGCCCCCTCCCCAATCTCTCTCGCTTAAGGTACCTGCTGTTACCAGCAGTGGGTCGACATGGATAAGAAACGCCGTGTCCCTTTTCCGCCTGCCCTTTAGATCCGGAGCAGACAGCCCGTGTAGACACTAGAGGACGACTGCTTCCCCTCTGCCGCGGCAGAGTGGAAACCGTGGGAAAGGGGCACCTGCTGAAGGTTTGAGCGAGGGCCTGGGAGTGACAAGTATTCTCTCTCCCGAACGCCGTTGGAAGGATGAGAGCTGCAGACTAACCCACCGGCCCTCAGATCCCCGCATCGGCTAAGCCCTGGGCGGGCTTGGTGTGCGGGGCCGGACGGCCGTTTGCAGCATCTGCATCAGCTTAAGCGGCTCGTTTCCGCGAACTGGCCGGCAGTGGTGCAAGAGCTCGAGGTTTCCTTCCCTCCTGGGCACAGAGGCGTCTGTTAACTTGCGGATGGCCGCCGGGCTGAGCGTAGGACCTCCACTCGCAGGCATGCTCCCGTAAACCCAGTCGCAACGGCCCCTCTAGCTGGAGGCATCAGGAACCGAACTCGCGTCTCCGAGCTCGAGTGCGGACGAATCCTGGGGCCGCGCGCCTCGCGGCAGCCGCCTCCGTGCGGCGCGGAGGGATACGCCTCGGCCGCACCTCCCCTCCCCGCGCTCCCGCCCCCGCCTCCCTCCCAGCCCGGCTCTGCTGCCGCCACGGCGGCCGCTGCTGCTGCTGGTGCTGCTGCTGCCGCCGCCGCGGCTGCCTGGATATAGTGCGGCAAGGAGCGGAGCTTGCAGTCACTTTGCGAGGAGGAGCGCGCGGGCTGCGGGCGGCTGGGGCACCCGGGAGTGGCGCCGGCTCTACCTGCGGCGGCCGTGGAAGCGGAAGGTTCTCTCTCCAGGGCTGGACTTAATAACTTTGGAAGTGTCCACCAGTGTCACGTCCTGAACATGAGCCTCCTCCTCTCCTTCTACCTGCTCGGGTTGCTTGTCAGTAGCGGGCAAGGTAGGAGTGTGGTTCTTTATTGCATTTACTTTCCCTCCCCCTTCCACCCAACCCTGAGAGGCAGAGGGAGGCACAAGAAGGTTTAAATGGAAGAACTAAAGTTATAGTTATTGTTGTCGTTATTATTTTCGCTGCCGCTCAAAACTGCATGTGTATCTTAAATAAGAGAAAATACAGAATTGGAAATGGGCAGCAGTGAGCAGGAGATTGAATCAAACTCCTTTTCTAGGGTCTTGGCTTTCTCTGGTTTTCATTATCAAAAATTGGATGAGTCTGTTGGTGTGTATTAACAGTTAAATAGCTGAGGTTGCGGGAGGAAGGGGAACGGTGATGTTTTACAGAAGCAGCAAAAACTATCATCATTAAACTCGTTTTTGAAATATCTGTTGTGTGCAAGAAATTCAGTTCGTAGAGACTCTCTGTTTTCCCCGCTTTCCCAAGACCCCAATTCCTGACTGTGAAGTGAACGATGATGGCTTATTTCTGTTGAAAACTAGGAGACCAGAGAGGGGCCATGGATGTCGTGTGTAAGAAAGCAAATGGAAAAAATTAGGGATGTGTTGCAGTCATTCATTTTCACACCTCCCCCCTTGTTAATACATCAAGGTTGAAAATTTTTATAACATCAGATTGTTATTACACTTGTAAGGTTTTTTTTTCTTTTTTTTCTTTTTAGCTCGTGGAGAACTAGTGGGAGCCTTTATCTCTTAAGAAAAAGAAAAAGAAAAGGAAAAAGGAAAAAAAAAAAAAAAGGCATAATAGAATAATAACCTGGGAGGAAATTTGTGAAAGCTACCCCTGTTTATCTGTATAGAAATATATGTGAATTTATCTTGCTTTTTTTTAAAGATAGTTCACATTCACATAAAACATATTTATAATAAATGGAGGTATTTTCAACTATCCAGACAAGTTTGGACATTTAATTGGGGACACAAAATTCTAAAACATGCATTGGTGGAAGTCTGTAAAGGAAAAGAAAATAGCAGTGATTTTGTGATGTGTAATAATTTAGAGAATGTTATATTAGTAGTACTGCATGGAACTGTTTTTGGAGGAAAAATAAATTGCAAGACAAGTTAAAATATCTCCACTCTATTACATTCTAAGCATTTTTTAGCCACTTCTACGTTGCTCACTTGGTCCAGCAGGGGGTGGTAGAACTCCATTTTAAGCCTAGAAATGGTGGTTTCTGCTATTCCACAGTTACCGGGTCCTTCTATCATTCTTCAGCAGGGCTTGACAATTTGGGTACGAAACCTTTTCTCTGCCTTTCTCCTCCCTAAAGCTATAGTGGTAGTGGCTGATGAAACACGATTAGATGCAGATTTTATGTTCAGAATGCAAGCATTGGATGTTGCTATAGTTTGTAAAGTGTCTTAGTGAGATGCTGCTCATGTTCCCTTAATAATACAGAGTATGCAAAATTTCAGTCGTAGTATATTTGCAGCTACATCCATCTGAAGCTAATATTATCCCAATTGGTTAATTCAATCACTATTACAGCAAAAATCAACGTATACTTTATGCCCTATAGATATGCTGCTTTAATTTTTGGAGAGATTCTGATTATGTTCAACTGTTCATTTATAATATAGACAGGTATTTCTGAATACTAAGAAGAAGTCCCTGAAAATTTCAGTTAAAATACCACTGTAATTAACCAAGTGTAGATAGTATGGAGCACAATGGGGGCATAACAGGAAGCAAGTTTATGCAGACTTATCATTACATTGTTACTGGTTTGGAGAAGAAAAATGTCTCCGTTGTGGAGTGTATGAATTTACCATTGTAGACCTTAAATGTGTTGGCATTTGGAGGATACAAGGGAAATGTAGGAATGTTTAAATAGTACATAAAGACACATATAATTTGGGTCTACATATGTAACGTATGTGTGATTTACCCAATCTATAATTCAGAATGCAGGGTCATTGTAAAGAGGAGCTCTGAAACTGAAACGTGCCTAAGGGAAGCCCATATTCACTGCAATAAAACAGGGAAGGAGGAGAGAATTGTTCTAAAGATCTCTCTATCTAGTACAATTTAACAATGCATGGCACTCACAGAGGCATAGATGCACATCAGAGAGACCTAGCTTTTGTGAAACGGAACATGTAGTACTTCTGTGCCTTGTGCCCTAATGAAGTCAAGATGCTTAGAAACAGCAAGCCTGATCCAGGAGTCCAATTCCTCTATGCTAGTGTTTTGTTCTCCAATTAAGGATGTAGCAGGAAGTATCAGACACTCCCCTGGGAGCAGTTTTTATTTAAAAAAAATAAATAAAAAAGGATCTGGTGTAACTCATAATTTTCTTTATTCTTTTATAAAGGGGGGCATGGAAAAACCCTCCAGTCAGTGATCCCTGGACTTGCGTTAGAAATACTAAAATTCTAGCTTGCTGATTTATGTTTCCAACAATATACTTGCAGGGGATTTTATGAAGCATGATTGAAGCTATTGCTGTGGAAAGTGGTGTGCAGTTAGACTGGGGAAAGGCAGCGGTGATGTATTCCCTTTTAAGTAGTCAAAACGTTTTGAATTGCAGCAGTTGAATAGGAGAAAATAACAGAATTGAAAAACTGGCTAACTTAAGTGGATGCCAATACCGTGATTAGCTAATACGGCCTAATAGTTCTATTTCTAACTTTCAACACAACATGATTGTTCTACTGTAGTGAGAGCCTTTTTTTATTACAGCAGAAATGCTTCTTTAAAAGCCTCTCATTTCCACTGCAAGATTAATATCTAATGAAATAAGGTTAGGATTTAATTGTCTAGTTTGAATTTAATTGTCAACAGAAAGGGGATTCTATAACTCTAACTTCTGCAATTATTTTTCCTTTGTATTCAAAAGTTGGTCACAGCCTCTGTCATCATAAATCTCAAGTGATAACTTGAGTCTGTGATTCACAGTGCTTTTGGATCTATGTAAATTTAGATTCCCAAACTAGTACTACGTAGGGGTTGCTTTCTTGAAGCCTTTTTAATTTCTAAATCATTTTCTTTGTCTTCTAAAAACTACCCAAGTATGATTAATAAAATCAGTTACTAGATGTTCAAATAGATACAACAGAAGCATTGTTGTACCAAAAGGTAAGGTGAAAACAGAGCCATTCATCTGTCTTGCAATTCACTTCACTCATATGTAGTCAGAACACTTACCTAAGCCAAAAGCACGGGAGAGGGAAGTGAATTGTCCAGTTAATTAGTTAAGTTTACAAGCATCTGCTTCCATTTACTCTTTATGGTTAAATATTAGTGACTCATCATTCATTAGGGAAGTGTACCTTCTACAAATCAAGCACAGGTGTGTGTGGGTGTCTACTGGTGTCAGGTCTACAGGAAGGTCTTCACAAACCTATCTTCTGTGTAGGGTGTTACACAGTTACAGCTTCTCTCCCATCCTTTTTCTGCCTACCCTGCTCTAATTCTCTGTGGTCAGCCTCTTTTTGCTAGGTTTCTATTGAGTCAACTCCATATTCATTTGTACTTAGGAAAGATTGGCTATGTAAATTAATATCATTATTGTCAGTGAGTAGCCCGGAGGGTTTCTTTCCCTGCTTTATATCAGAGGCATAAGTAGAGCATTTTTGGTCACTTTAGTTCTAATGATGAATTGGAGCCCAGAGAGCAAGAAGGGAAGTTGGTGGGTCAGGGGTGTCCAGTGAGTTTTTTCAATGACACAGGGGGCTGATGTTTTCCCAGAGGTAATGATCTATTAGAGAAGCAATTAGTGGAACAAAAGAACCTCATTCAGGACAAAAAGAAAGTCAAACTTTATATAATTTAGTAAATAAAATGGCTTTTGTCTACCACAGAACTAGTTTGCAATGGGACTGAGAAACGACTACAGAAGCCAGGGCTGGTAACCAAGCCGAAGAGTGCAATTTGTTTTTGTCTGAATCCTCAGGAGGGAGCATTGCAAAGGGAAGTAGGGTTGTCAGTCTGAAGCCTCTGGAACTAGTCCTGCTGCTTTCACTGGCTTTTGACATTGGGAAAATGATTTTAATTTATCTGTTTTCAGGGTCATCTCTTGTAGCAGTGAACTTTCAAGAGCATGAAGAAAGTGCTCGATATGTGGTAGAGGGAGTCTGAATTGCTTTTGTTGTTTTAGTCCAAAATAAAATTAATCCTCTGGGTGTTAGCGTATGCAAAATTAAATTAATAATTTTAATATTCTTATAAAGGAAATTCATTGTTTTTCAAGTTTTATTGACCTAGATTCTAAATTCCTTGTGCTCTTTATACTATCCCAATGATATTGAAGATAGGCCTATTAAAAAGATTATAAATTAGTTTTAATTTTCCAAATTATCTGATACGAAAGCACATTAAGATACAAACAGTGTTTTTATGCTTTCTATTAAATGTAATATTCCTGAGCTTTGTAGAGCCAAGCTATCTTTAATTGTTTAGCAAATGAAAATGCTTGTATGTAGAACTCTTTTAAATATTTTAATAAATTTTAACTATTTACAACTATAATAATAGTGCTGATAACAAATAGCAATCAGTATACTTTGTAGTTTCACGTATTGACTTGTGCCACTAACCATAGTTAAGAGAGATGATGGGTAATTTGAAGAATGATGATGAAAGTTGGAAGAATTTCAGGTCAATTGATCAAAATTTTGTTATTGAAACTAGCTGGGAAGGGGAAGGAACACTGGACTTGAAACCAGAAGACGTAAACCACTAAGAGTCCCTTGACTTTGAAGAAGCAACTTAAACTCTCAGAACCATTGTTTGCTTATTTGGAAATCTGATATAAATACGTCTGGCTAGTTGGCCTTGCCATATGGCCTGCCATAAGGAGCAATTGTGATGATAGATGTGTGTAGCCATCTTGTAAAACGTCAACCTTACTATGACAGACATTGTTTATATTTTTGGTATAATATATAGTCAAATCTGCCTGTGGTTTGAAAACATCTCTTTTATTCAATTTTTAAAAATCATCATGAGCTGCTCTGTGATTAGAAAAACATGTTGAGGCAGAGATGCTCTAATTCATTGATAAGGGGCTTATTCATTATTTATTCATTCATCAGACATGCATTAAATGTCTGCAGTGTCTCAAACACTTTATTGGAATCATTCTTAAAAATGGTTGCATAGGTTATGTGGTGAACAACTCCAGGGGGCGCCACTCATTGCCATAGAATACATATTTATTTTCACAGTTTTCCAGCAGATGGCAGTAAAGGGTCTTGAGGAAGGGGTTTCTTTTTGTATGAATCCCTTCTGTGGGCAACACCAGAGTCACTGAGAGGGTTAGGCTGGGCACTCGGTTAGGGTAAGCGACTTATTAAAAGTATAATAGAAAAGTAGAAGGGTTAATAACTAGAGCTCTGGTATCTAAACTCTTAATTTAGTTCTGTGAAGACCAACATTCTGCATCAGTTTTTTATTTATTTATTTATTTATTTAAAATGAAGAATCGAACATTTCTTCAGCTGAATGTATAATTATAACACTTTAGTTCTGTGTCATTTTGTCAGTCAATCAATTAATAAATAGTTGTTCAGACCTTCCAATGAGTATAATGCCAGCATCTTGTAACCGTATAGACCACTTTTTGGAAGTGCTTTCAACCAGTTTACAATTAATCGTTAAGAATTCAAGAGACTATTAACTTTATTTTATGAGTGAGAAAATTGAAGTGCAGAGGGATTATCTGACTTGCCTATATCAACTATAGTTAGGAGTTATCTGGAATTAAGATTAAATATTCTCACTTCTGGTTCAGTGCCTATTTTTTAAGGATTTAATGTTTGAAAATTTGTATGTGAGGAGAAGGGGTGGTGCATAGAATTCAATGTTAATAGTTGAGAAGACAAAAAAATGTATATAAATTTAAAAAGCCAAATAAGCATATGAGATATCTATAAAACTGTTCAACCAAATGTTGCCAAATGACTAAAGATATTGTGTAATTAACTAAAAATAAGTGATTTAAATAAGTGCTTCAGAATTCAGTACCTAGAAAAAGCAAAAATTTGTTGAGTGTGTACTAATAGCAGGCTCTATTGTAAGTACATGTATTAACTAGCTTAATATGTTCAAGAGCCCTCTAATTACATCATATTATCATTCTCCTTGCATACTTGAAGGCTATGAGACATAGGACATTTAAATAACTGTCTAAGGTTGCACAGAAACAAAGATTTGAACTCAGGATATGTGCAAAGACTTGCCTTTCAACTAGGACACCA
Organism: Rhinolophus sinicus; assembly: GCF_036562045.2. NCBI lineage: Eukaryota > Metazoa > Chordata > Mammalia > Chiroptera > Rhinolophidae > Rhinolophus > Rhinolophus sinicus. The sequence goes on along the minus strand of NC_133751.1, from coordinate 19,210,662 downwards.
CCTTGCCACTTAGTGAAGCAGACAGGGGTTCAATGTGGTAAGAGTAAAGGGAGAAAGTAATACAAGGAGGAAAAAAGACAAACAAACTGTAAACAAGTTGTAGGAAAAGAGGGGGATGTTCAGAGGACAGCAGTCATCCAGTTAAGGTTTTGGAAAGGTGAGTTGTTAGACTCAATTATGGAAATATTAGTGGGACTGGGAGGCAGAAAGGTCTTGAGGCCAAGCTGAGTTGGAAGCTGTTGTGTAGATTTTGGGAGCCATTGTTTGGGCAGGAAAATAATGTGGTTCAAGTTTTGTTTTGTTTTTAAGTCTACAGGCGCTGTGTGTGTGGACCTGAGGAAAATAAAAAAGGAGTGGGCATGAGATGTGTTTCTATGAGAGAACTAATGGATCTTAATAACAAATTTGATTTGGGAAATTGAGAGGGAAGTGGTGCCTGAAGTTTTAAGCCTCTTTGACAGAAATGATGGTTATACCCTAATAGAAATAGAGAAATAAGAAAACCAAGCATAGGGTTGTTTGTTTTATTTTCTTTTTTGCTTGTTTGTAATTTTCGAAAATGATACGTTGTGTTTGAGGTATCTGTGGAACATCTAGACAGAAATGTCATCAATACATTTTGAAAGGCCTATTGTTGATCTTTGTCATTTCTTCAGAATCTTTATTGTCATTTATTTAATTTCTCTCTCTGTCTTGTTCTTCCATCACAATTTGTACTCTCATATTATTTAGCATGTCTGGAATTTTGAGTAAAGTCTCAGAAGCATGTCAGTCAAATTTGCTTTTACCTATTCTTCACTCATTTTTTCTGCTTGTTTATGGGTTTGTTTTTTTTTTTCCTTTTCATTCTATGGAAACTCAAAAACAAAACAAAATATGCCAAAATAAAAAGGAAACCAAAAACAAAACAGAAAAAAGAAGTAACACCAAAACAAACCAAAAAATAAATTTGATATTGAATATATGGAGTTGAAAATTTTTGTGTTAATATCTAAGGGAACTAATAGTTTTGAGGGTCTACTCTAATAGGCATTTAATCCTGATAAAAATCACATTTGATCAGTGATATTTTGAGATTGAGATTGTCTGATTTGCCTAGAGCTATTAACTAAGTTCTGTTGCTGACACCCAAATTTATAGCCAATGAACATCAAATGCATTTAAGATATAGTTCAATCTTTTCTGCTTCTGTGTGTACATATTACCTCATATGCTACTGGTAAATACGGGGATGATGCAGGAATTGTGTTCATATATATATACACATATATATGTATGTATATATATACACACATATATATGTATATATATACACATATATATATTTATATATACATATATATATAATTTCTTGATATATGTACATATATATGATATATGATTTCTTCACCTCATTAATTTTAAATGATCTGGAGCAAACTTTCTCATAATTAAAGAGAACTCCTTAGCAATTTATGAAGATGTTAAGAAATATGAAAAATCAACTCAAATGCCTTCCCTTAGTGCAAGTATTAGTTTAGTGGTTTGAAGAAACTTCTTGATTTCCACTATTATGTATCTGGCAATGGTGAGAGTGCAGCTAAAGAAACTGAGAAGTCATTTTCTCCTGTGTTAAAATGACGTTTGTTTACTTGTTCATTGTTTTTATTTTTTTTAGAACTACACCCTGGATCATAGTTTTCAAATGTCCTTCACGGTTTGCATCTTGAAAGAAAATAGAGAAACTAGGTACAAATACACCAGTAGAGATTTAACTATGCTAATCTTTTAATTAAGGTACTACGATTTTGTTAGTGCTTGATTACACATATTTGGAGGTTTTGAATGTTCTGACCTATAATCTTGTCCTTTCCTGTAAGTCCTGATATGCCTTTTACTGCACAATTTTTCACATATCAGTGTTTTACAGATGCATATATGGTGTTAGAGAAGAAACACATGTCACTACTTGTAAAATAAACCAATGTAGTATGGCTAAGACCTATATTATAGTACCAAAGCGAATTTCCCAGTTGAAGAAAATAAGTACACTTGTACTTTTGTCATATGTATGGAAGGTTTGTGGACAGTTTTTCTGTTATTGTGACTCATCCATATCCAACCAGTTTTCTAATATCTGTAATACTAGTCTTTCTGATATATATATATATATATATATATATATATATATATATATACACACACATATATGTATGTATGTATGTATGTACATGTGTATATATATATATATATATATATGCCCTACTTCATTTCTCTCTAAATATTATTATACACCAATAACAAATATGTTATAAAATACATCATGAAGTATATGCCATATACATTTTTAAACTTATTTACTTAGACAAAACACTTATAATTGGAGTTCCACGATTATCCTGAAAGGTAGATACTATCCTGATTTAGAAAAGAGGAAAATGAACTTCAAAGAGGTGAAATAATTTGCCTAAGAAGAAAGTTATAAAGAATGGTAGGACCAGGACTTGGTATAAATATTTTCTTCTAGATACAGCATATTTTCCTATTATGATGTCTGTTCTTACCTAAATACATTTTACTCACACATATGGAGCAAGTCTCAAAAATGACTTTGTCATATAGTACATATTTTATGTCATTATGCTCTTCAAAGATACCTTTGAACTGAGTTTACGGACACACACTGTTCATTTTAATTAGGGATCTACCTATCATTGGAATTATTTGGGAGTTCTTAGGACTATTATGACTTTTATCTTTTATTCATTTGCACAATCTTGTTTACTCAGCCTCATGCTTGGTATTGGACCCTATAGCCCCAGATTGGACCCTATGTCCACCCCCACCCCCATGTATTTTATACTTTTCCTTCCATTCTTTGCCTGGACAATTGCTATTATTTTTCTTTAAGACTCAACTCAAGCATTTTATCACTGAAGGCATCTTTCTGTCTTTCAACAAATCTATATTAGTAGCTTACTACATACCAGTCAATGTGAAGGCACTGGAGATACAATCTAAGATGCTAATATACCTGAATTCTGCAGCTAATATACCTCAAACTGCACTGTACTCTAGGTGACATGACATTTGAATGAACTCCATGAGAGCAAGAATGCCTTTCTATGTGGCTTTTCATTAAATAGAATGTACTTGAGTAGGGAGTTCACTGTAAAGTCATATGTGTATTCCTGGGACATAGTAGGTGCTTAGCAAATACAGACGGTTCCACAAAAAATGTATATACATTTTAAGAAAGGAAAACTATTAAAATTGTAATACTGAATATATACCAATAACAAAAGATGAATACAAGTCACATTTGACTTCTGCAATTACAAGAGGTGCTGCTCAAAGTGGTTACCATCAGCGTCCAGACACTTCTGATTATGGAGAACTACTGCTTGAGCAACATTGACCAAAGTGTCCACTTGTATACATTTTTGTGGCACCCCTGGTATATGCTGAATGAATATTTAGTATTACTCAGCAGAATAAAAACAAATAGCTGGCTATTTAAAAATATACTCATATTTACTCAACTTTGGGTAATAATTAGGTTCCTTGAAAATATACTGTCTGTAGGTCTGAGTATTTATTTTAAACTTTTGTTTTTATCACTGCTGTGCATGTGATAGGCCTTCAAAAATACATGAATATCTATAAAAGAATATCGATAAAATAATCAAGTAACACTGATTATTTAATTCAGGAGGAATAGCAAAGATGACCTGCCTTACATCCTGCAATGAAAATTAATTAGACTGGTAATAAACTTTTAAATGCCGCTAAGATTTGTTCTTTTGAACCTTTATCTGAGTCAGAGGTTATGTAGTTGAGGTTTCAAAATCTTCAACGTATAGAAACGAATGAGGGTTATATAATATATTGATAGTGGTAAAATTAAACAGATTAGATATGGTCAATAGTAAATACCTGATATCTCAATAGAGCAAGTATTTAAAGTCCTCAAAATCAGAAGTAAGATAATACCCTGGGGTTAATTAAAAGTTGATTATTCAATCAGTGATTACTGGAAGCCAATTCTAAACTGTACAGTTTAACCTCAAAGCATTGTCTCTTGTCTGGTAGCCATATTTTATCATGATTTTATGATGGTCTCTACGTCTGACTTCAGTGATAAAAGCATTTAATTAAACAGAATATATTTTCAGATAATCTAGAATATCATCTATTTATTTCCTTGTCCCTTATTTATCCACTAATGTTACCATTATTGTGTTTGCCACTTTGAACTTGAAATACAGTTTGCAATTAAAGTATTACTACTGCTTCTGATTCATCCAATTTAACTTGCATTTCCCCCCCTCACATTTCTCATAATTTATAATTACTTTAACTGGTTGTCTACATGAGTCATTTTGTTCAAAGCCCCCTCAAAAGCCCCACGCTAATGCATTTTACTTCTGTGGTGATTGCATGTAGTCTTCAATTTAGAAACAAAACTCAACATAGGTTATTAAATGATATTTGCCAATCTCTGTGCTCTATTGAAAACTTTGACAGTCATATTTGGATAGTAAACATTCAAGTTAGTATTCTCATATTGAAATAACAGTTAGTACAGGATCCTGAGCAAGTATGAAATACTGTAAATTGCTAATGTATTTCTCTTTCAAGTACCAGTTCCAGTTCTACTGTAATGAAACATTTTATTAAAAACACACTCCTTTGTACACTGCATTAATGCAGAGATTGGTTAATGGTGACTTATTTAAGCAGGTTGTATCTTTTTCTTGCTAGGAAAATGAAAGGATTGAATGTCTTGACTATGATGGAGAAGGGGACTTATTTATTAGTTAACTTTTACGTTTCTCTTCCTGTTTGGCTGCCTCTCACTCCCGTCCCTCATTTAGAAGTCTCCATAACTCAGGTGATGTATGTGGCTGTGGATATGTGATGGGAGAAGAAAGATTGTTCTATGAAGTTATGCAGTGGCTTTTTGGAATTGCAACTCCAAACGGCTAATTGTGACTCTGAAATACATTCTAACCACTGAGCAAGAAATACATGCAGGGAGCTGAGATTGAGAAAGGAAAGTAAATGCTAAGCAAAGATCAATCACTTTTGTTTCCAGGAGGCGAATTCATCAGATAAAAGGGAGTGGGAAAGTGGGTGATAGAGTCCAAGTGGCTGGTAGGATAAAGTCTGATGTAGTTATATAGGGTAGGATGGGAGACAGAGACGCCCAGCAAAACAGAATGATTGCAGGCAAGTTTGTTTCCTCCAGGAGCAGTGTGTGTTTGTTAAGTATTTGATGAATTCATTGAATGAAGGGAGTGTCAAAGATAAAGAAAGCCAGACACTAGTTAAAGTGGTAACAACAGATTTTAATCAGCAATATACTATATTGGGGATATAGTATATCCCTGTGTTCAATAGGGTTAAAAGCCCAGTGTGAACTGAACAGTGGTTTGGAGAGGTGACTGGGCATTTTAAGGGAGAATGAAGGAGTGAGGAAGGCGGTGAATGGGAGTTCAGTAGAGTCATGGAATCGAAAAATTACAGAAAGCAGAAAGGGGTCCTGTTGGTTCATGTGAAACCCATCTGCATTTGTTAACTGGTGTTTATGAAAAGTTCGGCTCCAGCCCTCCCACAGAGCCTGGGAGACAGGGGGCTAGATTTTAGGTATTGACTGGAACACACAGTCAATTCGGAGGCAGCCTTGAGTTTTTTTCATGCAGACACCTTAAGGGAGGTTAGTGTCATCCATGGATGCAGCCTTGAGCTGGTAAATATTATGTTAGTGTTTTATTCATATTTTTATAGGCCAAGGTTAAAGCGTAGTTGAGAAGAGGGCTCAGCATAACCTGGCTAGAGTTTGGTGACTGAGATAATCTTTGTCAGACGCAAATCTGTCAGTCACCCTGCAGGGTGTTTTCATATAGCTTACCTCATTTTTATATTCACAGCATATATAGGCGTTCTGGACTATTATAGTACAGATGAGGAAACTGAATTTCATAAAAGTTAAGTCGCATATAATAAGTAAAGGACTGGAAATGCAAATTCGGTTGCTATCTGGTTCTAGAACTTGACTCATGTCACTAAGACATGGTTCCTTTGACGTAGCAAGGAATTGCTGAAGAAAGAATTAGGAGCTACTCTGGTTTCAGATTGTGACCATTGTTTCTGGCCATTTCCTTTGAATAGCCGAACTCTAGGTGAGTGACTACTAATAGGTAAAGGGGTAAATCTTTTAGTGACCTAAAAGATTAATGAACATGGAGAACTGATAGGATTTAGAGATACTGGGTTGGGATGGTTGCAAGGTGGGACAGTTTGATTGTTCAGGTTAGTATAATTCATTAAGGACTATTTAACATTAATATTTAAATACATATAAGCTATATTTTAAATGGCTTCTCTTACTGTAAAACACTATAATTATTAATAATTCAGTAAGTCATCAGTTTGTGGTTGACTTTCCAAATACGTTCATAATGAAATTACATCAGTTTAGGATGCTTTTAGGAGCAAATAAGAGAACACATTCAAAATGGCTTAAAAATAAAGATCTATTACAGCATGAAAGAAGGAATCTGGAGGCAGGTTGGGGTTCATGTTTCTTCTCAGTTTGGGCTGTTATTTTCTTGACTTCATGGAAGAAATATGGCCGCAACCATTTCATATATCACCTCATTATGCAATAAAATCTTAAGTTAGGCAAGATAAATTTTACTGACCTCATTTTAATAATAAAGGGGGGAAATCACTACATATCATCCAGCAGACTTCTCTCAGTTCTCATTGGCTAGAATTGTTTCATATGAAATCCCCTAAACCAAACACTGGGTGAGGATGTCATTACCATGATTTCCCCTGACTAATCAAGAGGGGTATCAGCCTGTCTTGAGGCATATGATTGGCCAATAAAATTCAGCATTCATTTAGTAAGGAAGAATGGGGGTGTGTGATGTGTGGTAAGTAGTCAAATGTGGCTGCCACTGGGATGTTGAATGTGCCCTTTTTGACAGAATGTAAACAATATCAAAAGTCAGTATCTATTAAGCACAGTATACCACATTTATGTACTTTCTATGTGTGAAGTAATTTAATTCTTCAAACTCCCTTATGAGTTTGATTCTGTTTTATAGGAGGAGATACAAAGAGATTCAGTGTTAAAGTGACTTGTCAAACTCACAGAGCTACTCAGTGGCAAAGGTGGGATTGGAACCCAGGCTGGCTGTCAGGGAGTCATCTTTTCCTGCCAGGTCACCACACAAGGAAACTGTTCACATGGTGAATAGTTTTATTGTTGTGAAGTTTAAGAATGGGAGGCATGGATAGTAACTTCCTTTGTGAACAGGCTGTCCTGGACAATCTTCTAAGAAAACGATTATACTTGGTCTTTTTTAATATCTATATTTATACATCTTTTACTGTTCATAAAAAAAAATAAATAAAGACATTGTGTGATGGAAAGATAAAGCAATTTACTTGAAGTCACATACCTGTGAAGTGTTCAAAGTGGGATTTGAATAAAGGCTTATTTTGAATGTGAAGCCTTGAGTTCACGGTGTGCAATGTGTGAGGACTGCAGTTAAAGTGTGTCGGGCAGGGTAAAAGATAAGGATTAAAACACATTGCATAAACCTTACTGGCCCTCCAGAAGTTTACAATATAAAAGGAGCTATTTTTTTTCAAGGAAACATATTTAATTGCTTTAATTTTCCTTCCAAACTAGATAGGAAAATAATGTTCTCAAGTTTAAGGATGCTTAGAAAAACATTTGTTTCCTTTCTGGAAGAGTTGGGGAAAAACAGAAATAAGGATCAGGGTCTTCTTTAGAGAGAGAAGATGAAATGAAAATGAGGAATACTGATTTTAAATTGCTGAGACAGGTTAAATAGTTAAATGAGTAGATTCACTAATCAGGGATCTAATCTAATCTAATCTAATCTAATCTAATCTAATCTAATCTAATCTAATCTAACCTAACCTAACCTAGACCGAGATATGAGCTATACTGGTTGTTGGCCTCTTGATGGCCTCTTCCTGAGACTACATAGTGAATCAAAAGGCAGGATAGAGATTGAGGTGCTTAGGGTATAAAACTATGTGCTTACTCTGTAATTACTGTTTTCTAGTTAGATACTCTGTCTCTCTTTTTCTTTTTTTTAGCATGTGTAAGAGTGTGTGTGTGTGTGTGTGTGTGTGTGTTTCTATGCACATATACATATGCATATAAAAACTTTGGAAAGCCATTCCATCATTCCATACTGTGTTAAAATGTTTGCTATATTTGTTTCATTAGTGCTGAAATTCATGAATATTTTAAACAACTTGTTCTTTGCTGCACTTTTCCTCTAAGACAAAAACGCACTCCACGATAAAACATTGGACTTTATTCACATTTTGTATAACTGAACACTAATTAGCCGTTGTTTACCATTTTCCGGAAAGTAAGACCTAGCCAGACAATCATCACTAATGGGTATTTTGGAGCAAAAATTAGTGTAAGACCCGGTCTTATGTTATATAAGACGTGGTCTTATAGTCAAATAAGATTGGGCCTTATAGTAATTTTTGCTCCTAAAGATGTGTTAGAGGTGATTGTCTGGCTAGGTCTTATTTTCAGGGAAACACGGTAATTTTTCAAGACTAGAAAACAGTATCTGTTGTCTCTCTGTTACACAAAATGAACAGCTGAACAGCTCTTCCACCGTATTTTTTTAAACATACTTCCAGTACACAAACATTCATAATTTATGATGTTTTCCATCAAAACATATCCCCGGAACAGAGATAAAAGCGGCATTTGGAACATGGTTGCCTCAGTTCCAGCTCAGGGGCTGGGACTGAAATGCGTGCACAGGCTGGAATTCTTCATTTGCATTTTCCCCAATTTGTAATCGAAGACATGACGGCTGCTAAGTTTCTAGCAGGGTTATGCTCTCTTTTACACTGCAGTGCACAGCTCAGTTATAACATTTCTTGTTTCAAAGTTGCTGAACAAATTCTTATGCCATGTTTGTAATACCAGGGTAAGGACTGGATCATAAAATTGTAGATGCAGATTCTCTTGTATCTCAGTGGTTGATTGCCATGGCCCTTTTGAGGATTCCTACGCAGATAATCTGCTTTTTTTTTTTTTTCTGATGACAGAGAACAAATTCATATGTGTAAAGAGCTTTTGTGAGATGTGCTGAGAATGTTTTTCCCGTAAAGCTTTTCATCTATGTAGGTATTCAAGACGATTGAGTTCACTTATTGGCAGCAAAGTAATAGTGTTGAAATTAGCATCTCTAACTGTATCAAATTTGCTTGTTTATGGTTTTATGGAAAAAGAAAGTAATTTAAAAGGAGCTTTCCTTTTTCTATAAATGACATGAATGGTCCCATTGTTAAAGGTTTCTTTGATTTTCTTTTGGTCCCTATGGTTTGGTGACGCCACTCAAAATTGTTTCTAGCGTATTCAGAATTCACATTGCGTGGCTGGTTGTTGAAGCATTGTGCCTGAGTTGTTGGCTACTAAATGGATTCTTGCCAGTACATGGCAGTTCCAGGCATTAAGGCAGATGGCTGGTTAGTGCTGGGGTGAGACTCTTTCTTGTGCACAAGTCGGTTGTGGTTTCCTGTGAAGAAATTATTTGGATTCTGTAGCTCAGATGATATCTTCAGCAAACAATTCAACATCTGTGTTTTATTTCCAACATGAGTGTTTCACACTCAGCGCAGGCCAGATCTCTACTTATAAACTGAATATCTAAATATCTTTACATTTCCTTTAGCGTGAAAGCACGTTTTTTTGATAATTTTACTTGCAAAAATGTTTGCTTTTTGTTTGTTGGCATGCAGACACTTTGAGCCTTCCAAATATCCTTCCATGCCAGAGGCTGTATGATAGTTAAGAGCTCAAAGTCTGAAATCTGGCAGTTTTGAAATTAAATCCTGCTCACCCACTTGCTATCTTGAACCCGTGATTCACTCCTCTATTCCTTAATTATTCCCATCTGCAAAATGGGGGTAATAATAATGCTGATCACATTGTAAGTGTTCGACTATTATTAGCTGTCATTGTTAGTGTTACTGTAAAGCCAAGTTATAATTACATAGTTTTTGGTAATTTATTAACCAAGCTTCTTTGAAAGACGTCCACAGAGAATTTGGCTTTATGGAAACAAAGCTCCAGTCAGATGTACAGAATGCTTATTTTGAGGCCGTGATTAGTTTTGGGAAGCTCCTTCATCACTGTACCATAGATGCCGTTGTGTTTAGTTTTTCCACACTTTGCCATGGCAGGTGGCAGCTGCTAAATTGGGCGTTTTGAGTCTTTGTGGTATCTGCGCGCTCTGCTCCTGTGAGTTAGCCATTTATCATCACGGTGCAGTTCTTCACAGCTGAGGCAGAATGAAGGATTCAGGGTAATCACTCAGGTTATTACTTGACCAACTCAGACCTTCTGACTCCTAAATCCAGTGCCAAGTCAGTCTCCCATCAGGGCTGTCCTCCACTTTCGAGGTGTTCCCTCCTCTTTCCCTAACCGTCCTCAGACTCGGACCTGGGTTTAGGTGGGAAGCTCATTGTCCTTGTTTTCGTCTCCAGCCTCCTTCATCCGTAACTCACTGGACCTCCTGGGTCTGCTTGGCTTTGCGCAGCACCTGGCTGCTGCTGGTTAGATCCCAGAGCCATCCCTGTACAGGGCGGACTAGGAGAGACTGAAGAAAGAGGCAGGCCACTACAGACTGGCAGGTTTCCTAAGGAAGGGGACTGACATACACGGCTTGTCTCGGGTGGTCCCAGAGTGAGTTGATCTCTGCACCTGCCTGCCAGAACCGTCCATGTTTATACAGAGGCCTTAACTGTGTTCAGTCACATATACCATCTAGATGGCCTCAACGATAACTGACGCTCTCCAGCTTTCATTCTCGGAAATGGCTCCCACTGTGGGGGGGGGGGCAGAGCATACGTGCCAAGGACAAGGGAGGGGTGAGGAGGGTCTGATCGCCCTGGTGCAGCTCCGATGACCTTCTCCAACATGGACATTCCCTGTGGTTGTTTCCACAGCGTACTCAGTGCACAGCGGTGCCCACACTATTGAATCGCCCTCCCTCCCCCAACTCCCATTGGCTCCTTTTATGCTCAGAGGAAGAGTAGTTCCTGCCACATGACCTGGCCGGTTGTGTCACCCTCATCACCCATGTGACTGGCTTTCCTAGTAGCAGGTTTACTGATCTTCAACTCCCACTTCCTCTTGGCAAGGACGGTCAATGCCCATTTATTCTCCTCTAATATCTGCATCATAATAAAGGAACTATAGGAACACTTTCTAAATCTTTTCCACATTGCACTGACAACTCGGGGGTGGGGAGTGCGGGGAGAGCTCTGCTTGGGTCCTGAGTGGCCAACTGCACTTCCTTATCTTTGTTCGCTAGTATAGTCCATCGTCACTAGTGTTCCTTCCGTGCTTACAGGTGGGAAACAAAGACAATATCCATTCTCTGCTCCAATCTTTCAGTGGAGGTGGTAGTAGAGGTTATGATGGCGCAGGAGTAGGCATGGGAGCGTGGGCTGGCCAGTTGCATTCTGGGTCCTGCCCAGCGTTTCAGCATGAGGAAGGAAAGCTGACCCTCTAAGAGACTCTTGGCAATCTTCTGTTTTCATCCTCACCGATCTTCTGAAGAGTCCTCACCAGTGGCCTTCTTCCCTTTTTTAGGGAATGGGAAACTGTTCTAATAGCAAGCAGGTACATTCTTGTTTTTCTGTGCATTCTTTATTGTAATCTCTTTCATCTCAGTCATTGGTTACTGATATTTAAAAACACATGCGTTATGAAAATATTACTTCCTTTCAAGTGTCTGGATTTTAATACTAAAATCCTAGCATTCTAGACTATTCCTTCTACTATGCTCTATTTAACAGTGCTGTTTGGAAATCAAAGCTGATAATGACCTCTTGGTTCTCTAGGGTCAAACAATGGATGACGTGGCTCACTGGGTAGAAAGTCATGGGCCACAACGTTTAAAGAGCTGTAAGGTGATAACGATTCAGTGTGTAAATATGTAAGACATAACTGGAAATACTGAAGAGGAGAGAAAATTGGATAAATACTGATTATTATGTTCACAAAAAGTTGAAGGATTGACATGATCCCCCAGTTTACATTTCAGATTAATTTTATAGAGGTAACTTTTTAGACCCTTCACTAAGTGGCATCTTTTAATATCTACATTTACCTCAGTTTATCTTATAAAATGAAGTTCAAGCCTACTTCATTTTTGAAACCTTTCTTAATCATTTCAAACCACCTTCCTCTGTCTCTTATAATCCACTAAAATATAGATTAGTTCTCATTTTTCTTATCTTGGTAAATTCTTTATTAAATTTGTTGGGGTGACATTGACAAATAAAGCTATATAGGTTTCAAGTAAACAATTCTATAATACATTGTCTATGTATTGCATTGTGTATTTACCACCCTAATCAATTTGTGACAACATGGATGGATCCATTTTGGTTATAACAAATATAGAATGACTTTTCAAATGGCGCTAGCCGGATAAATATTACTTGAATTATTTTTTCACTGAAACTATTAGTCAATACTTACACCAGTGTTAATACATTCTGACTTCTCTGTGTCTAAAGAATACTTTGTAACATATATATAACATATCTTGACACAATTGCAAAATATTTTCAACATTATTACTTCTAAATAGTCCATGTACATTCATATAACATTATACAGTATTAATAAATTCTGAGTAATATATTGTTGATAATTCTTAACATTTCACTTTGATGAAGCAAATGTTAAAACTCTTATATAATCTCTTTTCAGTTAAAGGAAATTTAATTTTAACAAGAAAATGTCAGAAAGTCAGAAGTTATTTTTGTATGAGTATATACCTTACAATTTTAAATAACCAAATCAGCAATAACAAAGGCATATTAAAAGTTAAAGTAGAAGTCATCCATCATACGAATGTCTGTGATATTAAAGAAAATATTCCAAAATATTTAATACACTTTAAATATTTTAAGATTTATAGTCCACAAATGCGAAAACTTATTTGTGATCACATTGTGAAAGATATATTTGCAACATTACTCTGAAAAACCTAAGATCATGAGAAACAGTCAAAATAATGACATAAAAATGTAAGCTAGTTATGTTACTTCATTTAAACATATTTAATTCAGAGTGTTCTAGGAAGAGGGGAAAAAGGAAAGATGAGATATATAATTTTTATTGTCAAATGAGGAAACCATGATCTTTTCCAGAAGGAAGGTAAACTTTAATTTATTGTTAGGCTAGTTAAATCAGAAAATGATACACAGATTAATAGATAACTTTCATTCTAGTTTTAGGAAAGATCCAGCATATTTTTAACAGTGCCGTTTCATATAACCATCCCTGGAAAGACTCTAGGACGTAGCAGATTGTATTAATCTATAATATCATATCTATCTATCTGTCTATCTATCTATCTATCTGTCTATCTATCTATACATATATATTAAAGAGATGAGCATTGTTTGTTAGTGTTTGATATATTTCTTGATAGTTCAGTGATATTAGACTTTTAATTAGACATTTTATTAGACATTAAGGTGTTAAACCATAATTTAAAGTGATGATTAATAAAAATAAAATTTACAAATGTATCTTTGAGGATTTTGGCTTCTATTTCATTCACTCATTTCTATTTGTCAAGTCCTTGCTTTGTGCCGCCATTGAACCTGTGGGTAATAAAAATATTTATAAGCCCTGGATCATTTTCTCAAGGGATTTATCATCTAACATTAGTAATAGTAATACACCTATTACCTAAGCGATAATACAAAGAGTATGTGATATTTCCACATAAGTGACAAAACGTGATATCACTCTGTGAATGCAATATGATTCTATAGCACAAAATCCTGCAATTTGAATGGAAATAACACAGTGAGAAGGAATGTCTGACTCAGGAAGAACTAGAAAATCAACCAGTTTTGTTCTGCCGCCTCCATTATCAGCTCCTCGGTGAAACCACTGCTGCTGGGGTCAGAACTTTGCATTGGCTCATGCACTTTTCCCTCAGAACAAAGAAGATGGTTAGGTTTTGTGTTTTCCACTAATACCAGTGAAAAGCAGGAATTTGAAATATTTATTTATAAAAGAATGATTGAAAATTATTTTAATCAACATCCTGAGTTTACAAATTAAAAATAAATGTCCTTTAAAGAGATAGTGACTTTTTCATTTATTCACAGCGAGCTAGTTGCATGGCTTGGAGCTTGGTATAAAGCAACTTTTCAACTTAACTAGAAGAATATTAAAACAGTTCATATTAGGAAATAAAAAGTTTTTCCATACCAAAATTCCACGTGCTTTTAAAAATTATTTTAAATGTGCCAGACTATTGTTTCCATTATTTTATCCAGGTATCCATTATAGTATTGCATGCCAAGGGAAAGGGATTTAAAAATTAAAGAGTAGAACCTTTTGAATAGATCCCATCTCTCTAGGAGTGGCGATCTCTCTATATCACAGAGGACATTTGAAGATAATGGAGTATCCCACTGTTTCTTTATATTTTGTGATTAATTGCAAGAATTCAATGTCTATCTTTCTAAGCACTGAAATCACTGTTGAGTCTTACTGCATTTAAAGTAAATGTGTTAATTTTACTTGGTATCAAACCAATACATTTTATTTTGCAGGGATTTATTCTACTATGTAAATGTTCATTTTCTCACAGTGAGGGGCGGGTAGCATACATTTTACTGGAAAAACAGGAGAAACGCTGCCACACTCTGGGGCAGAGAATGCAGTTGTGGTAGGATGGCACTGAAGACTCGGTAAAGGGACATATGAGATGTTGTGGATCAGAGTGAGAGTGGGGTCCAGTGGAACTGATGTGTGAAGTGTGTCCACAAGTACATGCACAGTCATGGCCAAAAAGTTTTGAGGAAGATGATAATGCCTTTGTGCAAATGACGTGAAGATAGAAAGAAGTAAATTCAAGGATGTTCAATTTTTCTTTTTTTAATTGAATTCGGGCAGTGGCTAGAGAATCAAGTAAGCCGTATTCTGCCTAGAGTCATTTAAGATGTTAAAGGTAAGAAATAAATTTGATGATCGTGTTGAGGATTTGGAACGTGTTGGCATAGCATGGATTTCTCCTCGAAGCGTGGCGATGGTGGTGAAGAGCGGACCTACAGATGCTGGGAGCGAAGCAAGATTCAGGCTGACCATTTTTTAACATCTTGTTACAGGCAAAAAGGAAAGTAGTTATCTGGGGATGGCTAGGCTTTATTTGAGAAAAGGAAAAGGTTAGAGATGAAGGTGTAAAAGCATTTTAAAGTTGGAGATTAAATAACCAGAATGGAAATGCTCTTGAAGTCTCTAGCAAATTCAAAATCAAGGCACTGGCAGTGTCAGGTGAGGACCCGCTTCCTGGTTCATAGGAAGCCCTCTTCTCGTTTTGTCTGCAGATGGCAGAAGGGGTGGGGGATCTCAAGGGGGTTCTCTTCTGCAAGGGCACTAATTCCCTTCATGAGGGCTCCCCCGTAATGATCTATATACATGCCAAAGGCCCCTCCTCCTAATATCATCACATCGGGGATTAGGATTTCCACATGTTTATTTTGACCGTACACAAACATTCACTCTATAGTGTTTAACCATGTTAACTTTCTCATTTTATTTTTTTTTATTTAAAAACATTCATTAAATTGATTGAGGTAACATTGGTTAGGAAAATTACATAGGTGACAGGTGTACAATTCTATAATACACCATCTACATATTGCATTGTGTGTTCACCACCCAGAGTCAGTTCTTCCATCACTATATATTTGATTCCCTTTAACCTTATCTACCACCCGTCTCCCCCTTTACCTTCTGGTAACCACTGAACTGTTGTCTGTGTCTATAAGTTTTTGTTTGTTTGTCTTGTTTGTTTGTTGCTTTCAGTTTTACACCTCACATATGAGTAAAGTCATACGGTTCTCGACTTTTTCTGTCTGACTTATTTCGTTTAGCACAATAATCTTAATATGTAAGCATTACATTATATTTTCCATTGCTAGATAAGGTGAGTACATTTATGTATTTATTGAAGATATCTTTGGAGAATCAACTGTTTTCCAGTCATTTGATAAGTACTATATTATAAATTAGATTTACAGAGATAAATAAAACAATGCCTTTTCCCTCAAGGAACTGTAAGTCTCCTTTGGAGAAGCCACATACACACACTGTTCCAATAAAATATTCTAATTTTAACCAAAATCTCATATGGAAATTACTTGTAAATATGAAATAGTACTGATACATAATTTCATCATACTATTTTATTAGTCTGTGTTCAGTTTTGTAATCATTTCTTTAATTGCGCAATATGTGAATGTATGTTAATTTCAAGCTTGCTTTATGTCAGAGGAATAACTATAACTAAAAATATTTCTAGTTTATAGTGAGTACACATTACAGACATTAAAATGGACACACTGTTTGAGCCTACACTTCCTTTTAAAAAATGACGCAAGCCTCCCAATTCCAATCATCTTGTTACTGGAAAATAACTTTAAAATCATAATTCAATTCAAAAATATATGTTGTATAAAACATATTTACTTATCAGATTCTTTAATGAGGACTGGCCAGCTCCTTTGAGTGAAAACTAAACACAGTGATTCATATTTCCCAAGCAGACCTTCAATCTAAATGATTTTTGAGTCATATTTGAGGTCACTTTGTTTTTGTCATTGCCCTTAATCTTCCCAGCATCTCATTGTTATTGCCAGAAAACTTGGGTTTGCAGCCTGCATGTCGTCAGGGACAGACAAATACAGCATAGACTGCCTTAACTGAATTGGAATGAGTCAGTGCAGTGCAATAGGCAGATTTACGCAAGACAGACATATTAAACTTGTACACAAAATGCCCAAATTGTTTTCTGGTTTTTGCAAAACATAGCATATGTATGACATGTCTATAATACACTAATATTGTTATATAAAAATCAATGTTTTCATATGAGTCTACCTGATTCTACTTAATATTCCATTGGCGTGTAGGGAAACAAAACAAGTGTCTCTGGGTGGGCAGTTGTTTAACGTTATAAAACATTTTTCAAAATTATGGAATCTGCTACCAGAGATACATAACCCATGTTTTTTATAAGTGTGAGTATTTAACATTACTTTTAGTATTTCAATTCAGTACAGAAGAAACTAATTTCTGAGAGTGTTTATTTGAATAATAATTTGGCTCTTTGGCTACTTCCAAGTGTGCACTTGGAACTACAGTGAAATGAGTAAAATGTAGCTTCGTGCAAAGGGCATGCCGTAGCCCGTAAATACAAATTCACACTCTTTAATTTTAAAATCATAATGTTTTTTCATTAACAAAGGTGTGCTTTTTCACAAATATTTACAATCTACTTTTTAATTTTATTTGGCTTCCTACCTTGCACCGACCTTTACTGTGTTTTTCAGATGAGATCGGTGGCCCGGTCAAGGTGTACTTGGACTTAATCACAAGCATTTAATGCATTTCAGAGAACAATAGATTCTTTCTGATGGAAAATTCTTAGTTGTCATGTTGCTGGTGTGCTGTTTGTGACTGGAATGCAAAGTAGTTTTAATCCATACATCCTTTTTTCTGTGCTGGGATGTCTGCCAAATCTATGTCTGTGATTAACTTTTGAGGTTGTCAACTTGAAACAAGGGTAGGGGCAGGAGAACTTAGCACAGTGGTTTTGTATTTAGTGCATACTTAGCAATAGTGTTAGCTTTCAGAGTTAGAAAACTAATAATTATCTTCATAAACTAAGACTTTGCCTGGCATTACATTAGCCGTTCTAAACTGTCCTGTGATTTTAGTTTAAATCTACGATACATTTCATGTAAGCTTGACGGAATTAAAGTTATCCGTTAAAATCATATTACATAATTATTTATGTGATGTCAACCTCTCTCCGCTTGTTAGCTGGAGGCGAAAGCAACATTCAGAGGCAGTTGTTATGTGGGTTGCTTAATTCTTTGGATGATTGGTTAATATTCTAATCATATGTGATTTAGGGGGACAATAACCTCTTATTTTGGAAACAGAATTCCTGAGATCAAATCAAGCACTGACTTAATTTCTCTGGGCTTCCATATTTACATCTGTATAAATGTGGCCTACCTTGGTTACATGTCTCAGGGTATTCAAATAGGAATGGGAGGTAAGAAAATTCACACTTAGTGAGTAATAGCAATACCAGCTGTGTCCCAGGTTGCGTGAGATACTTTGAATGAACTTTCCTAGCAGATCTATGAGGAATGTTCATTTTATACAAATTAGCAATTCATAAACTAATTCTCAGAGAAGATGAATCACTTGTCCAAGGTTGTTCAACTGATAAGTGAAGAATTTGGAATGCAAAACCATCATGTCTACTTTCAAAACTTTTGACACTGTGTAGCTTTGGCTACAACTTTGACTCCCATTTCTTATCCCACACATGACCATGGGGGCGAGGGAATAATTTTAAATATTTGCTAGAGATCCATGAAAATATGACCATATTTTGTAAGCATTTGATCCCAGGCACTGTGCTAAGCATTAGTTATATATTATTTCACTTGAGGCTAAAACATTACATTACAAGGTAAATACTATTACTAAGCCATTTTAAAGGTGATGAAAGCAATGCTCAGAAACTTGAAGTGAATTTTCTAAATTTTCAGACGACATAGCCTAACTTCAAAGGACATGTCTTTTACCACTACTATGTATATTAGTTTCCCGTTGCTGCTGTAACAAATGAGCACAAAATTAATGGCTTAAACAATGCGGGTTTATTATCTTACTGTTTGGAGGTTAGAAGTCTCACTGGACTCAAGTCAAGGCGCTGTCAGGACTGTGTTCTTTCTTGAGGTTCTGAGAATTTGTTCTTTCCGTTTCCAGCTCCTAAAGGCCATTTTGAATACCTTGGCCCATGGCCCCTTTCCCCATCTTCAAAGCTAGCAGTATAGATTTTTTTAAGTTTCTGTCTTTCTCTCTGGCTGTCTCTCCCTTGCTCTCTGTTATATCTCCATCTGAATTACCTGCCTCCTTTTTTTTTCTTTATAAGGGCCTTGCCCTTATAATGAGCCCACATAGATAATTTATGATAATCCCCCTATCTCAAGGTTCATAACCATTTCGGCAAAGCCCCTTTGCCGTATAAGGCAACAGTCACATGTTCTGGGGATTAGGATGAGGACATTTTCAGGTTCAGTCATTCCTCTTCCAACCAAAAGTATACTCTACTAACTGACTCTTGGTAATACATTTTCTTTTAGAATTAGTGGTATTGAGGAAGATAAGTTGGTAAATATATTATTGCCCCATGAAGAGTTCAAAAGGGTAAGTCAATATTAATTGATTAGTTAGATAAATGATGGCACATTTAAACACAGCAACTAGCATTGTTTAAAATTTTAATAATGCAGGAATATAAATATATTGGGCTTTATATTGTATGGATGTATAACCACTGTGCTATACACCTGAAATTAATGTAAAATAATATTAAATGTCTGAATGTCTACTGTAACTAAATATATATATATGTATATATATATATATATAACATATGTGTGTGTGTGTGTGTGTGTATATATATACACATATATATAGAGAGAGTAGGCTTTAAAAGCTGTATAAATTGTGTGACAAGGTACTCATCACAATAATTTTAATTAACATTTATGAATTTAACAGTCTAAAAAGATAGTGATAAAGATTAAGGTAAATAGAGAAGTTACTTTAATCTTCAGGGTTTCATTTTCTGTGGAATTAAAAACATCTACATTAAGAAATATTTAACTGCACAATACCTTATTCTTTGCAACAATTTTTTTCAATCTGTGTTCCCATTTAATTACACATTAATCTTGGAGGTACTAGAACTAATGCTTTAAGCCCTGCTTTGTTAATATATTGCCTTTCTTGAGGCCTGGAAACTGTCACTGTATCATTAGTTTTACTAATTTTTTCTGCCATTTTGAATTTGCAATTTTTATTGAGTTGTTTTATAGCCTGTTGTAGTAGTTTTTAGAGATTAGACAGGGTATCATCCTAATAAAGAAAAAGCCGTCCATGAGACCTGGAGAGTCTCTAGTCAATTCACCAGAGTCACACAAGTAATTGGTAATAGAGCCTGGGCTGGGACCTTGTTCATGGCCTCCCACTCTGAAGTGATCGCATCTGGGTCCAACCACCTTCCCAATTCTAAGACAGACTTAATGAGCCCTTACGCTTCTGATTTTACTACCTATATAGGTTCATTTGTGTCATATAGTAATTGGTAATAAATAGTCTTCTGTTCCTGTGATCTAGAGCATTTGGATTTTGGCAGAAGAAACCTACATCATATAACACTCTTAAAATAAGATCTTCAGTATGCAAGTAGGCAGTGGTGGTCGTTACAATTGGCAAGCACACTAGAGACATATTTAATGTTTGATATAAGCCTTTGCTAAGTTAACTGAACACTTTTACCTTTTTACCTTAATATTTGTTAACATTTATTAAATATTTTTTTCTCCCTCTCTCCCTCCGTAACCCGTACTTTGTCTATCTTAGGCTCTCTCTCTGTCTCTGTCTTTCACACACACACACACACACACACACACACACACACACACAATTTTGTCATTATTTATAAAGTACAAGTTGAATATTGTCATATTTTCTTTCTATGATTCAAGTAGATTTTTGTTTTTATAATCCGCACATGAGATTTTAAGACAGAGAATGCTTTCTAGTAGAGGAACACTAAGGCAGATGTGGTCTGATAGATTTCAATATTGAATAGATAGTTTTAAACTTAGCTAAGATTGCCCCTCATTGTTTTTAATGTAATATCAATGTGATACTGAACATACCAATTTAGGGGAAAAATATATATAGGTGGTTTTGACCCTTTTAAGTTAATAAAAATTATAAAGGTTTCATTTAATTCCAGAATTGATTTTTCTTAGGAAGTGATCTCCACAGAGTGGCAGTACACTATAGCTGGTGATTCTAGAAATGGAAATAAAATTATAACAGTTAAAATATTTTTATTATTTAGTGAAGGAATTAAATTATAAGTTATGATTATATAAGCATATTAAGTCAATAGTTATTTTCACCTTTTAAAGATTTCTATAAGATTTCCCTTATTTTGTAGTCTATAAATTCTCTGTGATTCCTTCTTCTAGAAAACCAGTAGCATTAGTCTGTAAATTATAGGGTGGCAATGCATTAACACCAGAAAATGGTATTGTAATTTCCAGAAATACCATCAGCACAGTAACACTAATGTGTACATTACCTCCATTTGAAAAGAAAGATATATGCAAATCAAATCTCTCAATATTTCATATCTGCATTCTTTATTTTGTCTTAATTCTTAGTGTTCTTTTTTAAAGGAATACAATTACAGTGCATTATGAAACTATAAGGAAAAAGCTATTTCACTGAAGTATTCAAGTACTGATTTGCTCAAATAGTAGAATAGTTAGAGACACAATTATTACCTTATTCCGTAAGGTAAATTCATAGTTATTTGGTAAATAGGAACAATCTAATCATTACATTGGTGTGACCTTAATCTCTTTTTCATTAAATATATTTAGAAATTTATCCCACACCTTGGCAAAATGCCGTTCTGTTTTCTTTCTAAATCTCTTTACCTCTAATTCCTAACAGCACATTTTTTTTTTGTTTTTACACAAATTCATCATGTATGTATATACCACATTGTGTTCAGGTACATGGGATGAGAAAGTAATAAATTACTGTAGCTAAGATGATGTTATCAGAAGAAAATTTTATACTTCCTTATCTGTGGAATGAATTTGATTACAAAACATAATCTTTAGTAGTAATCCATGTTTTCCTGTTATTTTGTATGTTATTATCCTCCAAAAAAAACTAAGCCAATTAAGGATTTCCAAGAAGACAAATGATTTTATGGATGCTTTTTTAAACCCTTCCAAATGAAAGAGTGAGACTGACTTGTAATTGATTTTTCACTTCAAATTGTTTCTATTAAATATAATTCTTAGTAATAAGAGATGTCAGGCATTTGTCATATTATAGGCTCTATGTTAGCCTACATGATCAATAAGAAACAAATAAGCACGGATTTACAAATTTGCTAATTTGCTAATTTAAAGACTGATTGTTAAGGCTTCATGATTACCATAACCAAAGCCTGGCAGAACACTGTGGAGATATTACTGGAGTTCAGATTTTGTCAATTAAATATTAAAACCTAAAAGTGGTGTGGGTGGAAAATAACAATTTTGGTTTGAATGGACAGAATCATTTTGACATATAGTTCCTTTACATACCCTATACTTAAGTAAATATAAACTGGAAACTAGAGAGGGGAATGATTCTATTTCCTGATAATTTTGATATTGTGATAGTAGAAACATCTGTTTGACAGGCAGAAGGCCCATTTTAGAGACACATTAATGCAGATAATATGATGTTTCTTGTAACAGCTTATTAAATTAATTATTCTGCTCATGAGATTATGAGAAATGTGAGGAAAGATATTGGAGATGGTCTCTCTCTCTCCTGTTTTCTAGCCTTAATTTACAATTTACTTCGAGTGCGTCCGTTCACAATTTTCTTAAGAATTCTGCTGCTACTAATGTTAAATTACCAATCAGCATGATCCAAATTTAAATTTATTTTAGTGGCTGACAAGAATGATTTTATTGAAGATACAGAGATTAAGAAGCAGAGGAATAATTGTGTAGTAATTTTCCCCTGGAAAAGAATACATACAAATCTACAGAAATAATATTTGATAAGAAATTTTTGTAAATAAATGAAAATTAATAGATTGATTAAATATT
Source organism: Rhinolophus sinicus (assembly GCF_036562045.2). NCBI lineage: Eukaryota > Metazoa > Chordata > Mammalia > Chiroptera > Rhinolophidae > Rhinolophus > Rhinolophus sinicus. The sequence continues at coordinate 19,187,835 of NC_133751.1, read as the reverse complement.
TTCAATGGTTTCATTGTCTGAAATAGATAATAATAAAAACAACAACAACTACAAATTGTTCTTTACCTAGGAAACCCAAATGCTGATCTTCTGCTGTCACTCCTGAAATGTACTGATTTATTTAATCCCATTTTGACAGGGGACTGAATGCACTAGCAGTCTCCATGCTCAGCAGGTTTCAATTAGAACGGCTCCACATAGGGAACACTCTGACAAGGCAGGACATCCTTCTTCTACTGGAAGGCATTCTTTCAATATATATCATGTTAGATTGTTAACCAGAACATTCACCTTTCCAACCACGCCACTAACAGATGTATTTCTTGGTCAGATAAACTGAGACCGATAATTCTGAGGTTTGTTCTTTCTGTGAATAATCTCCATAAAGAAAAATGTCTCCCTCACTAGTTCTTTACAGTTTCTGACACTTCAGTTAATTAAGAAAGTAGATATAACAGGTACATTAATATAAATTTGTTCTTTGACAGTCGTGGATTACAAAGGGGTATCTTTTACAGAGGGAACAGCAAATCTTGTAGAAAAATAATGTAAGTTCAAGAGAAAAGCAGAGCTATATTCAAATGTATGCATTTTTAAATTAATATTTAATATTCATTTTGATATCATATGTGTGAAAACATTAAAAATTAAAATGAGAACATTTTTTCCCCAGCAATCCCATAACTTTCTGCCTAGGACGTATGCAAATTACTGAAGTTGCCAGTGGGTCACTTATGCTCTTCTCTCTCAAGTGCAGCACTAAATGTTTGCATTGCTTGTTGATATCTAATCCTCAGTTAACATCATAAATCAGCACTTGTCAGATCAGGGAGGCATATTAACTAGAGTTATTATATTTCAAAACACTTAGGGTGTTTTTTATTCTGACAGCTTCCCTGAGAGGGGGACTCTGTGATGAGTAGCTGTAGATATTTCACACCGGTAAGGAGGCTACACGTTCTCAGTTATTACTGTTAAGGACAACCTTAGCTGGCATGTCGTAATTCTCTCTGCAGTTCTCCATTTTAATTCTTGTCACATCAGAATGTTATTTACTCCCTTTACCAAGCTAACAGCTGCCAGCCAAGTACATTTTTACAGAGTTATAGAATTTTAGAAAGGGTGGAGGGGAGTGACTCTACAGGATATCTTATCTGCATCTTCATTTTCCTCCTGTTGATGGTACTGGTGGCTTTTCATTATTAAGGCCTTACTATGCCCTGGCCCAGAGAAGTTGCTTAATTCAATTCCTTACACTTCTACATCTGACTTGTCCCGTTCTAGCTTCCTATTCATTCATTCTTTCTCTCTCTGTCACTGCCTCTGTTTCTTTCTTAATGTACTTTCCCTTATTAAAAAAAAAAAAAAAATTGTGTTTTCAGTGTTATTGTATTCTTTTATATTACAGTATTAAACCAATGGGGACATCACTGTAGAAGTAATGTGATATTCTACAGTAAGTATTATCCAGATTTAAAAAAATATATAAAGGTATCAATTGAAAAAGAGTTATCTGATAGGCATACATTTTCAAAGAGCCATAAGAGGAACATAGAACCAGTAAAGAATACAATACAAAATTACTTCTCTATAAGAATGTTACTAAAACCTTTCACAACTGAGAATCAGATGTAACTTGGAAAATATTGACAACAGTAGAAAGTTGCTTGAGGAAGCCCTGGCATGATGTAAAAAAATGCTGTCATTAATTAATTGTGTAAATAGGTGCTTTTCAATAGCACAGCAGTACAGGGAGCCTGAAACATCGCTGGGAGCAAAAATGACAAAACTGAAGCTGTCCTACTTCAGGCACTTACTGAGAACACAGGGATTTTTTTGGAAAAAGACAATAATGCTCGGAAAACTGGAAGTCAGCAGTGAAACAGGAAGACCAAATATGAGATGATTGACTCCATAAAAGAAGCCGTAGGCAGGAGCCTACAGGAGCTGAGCGGGGCTACAGAGGACAGGCCACTGTGGACGTCACTCATTCATAGGGCTGCCGGAGTCAGAGCCGACTCAACAGGATGTTAACACACACATGGTTAGATGATGACAGAGCGAAGATAGAGACGTGATCCTTTTTCAGTCCTCTGTGATGATTTTCACTAGTTCAGATATCTGCACTATTTTCAGATAATTTAGCAGCAGTGAAAATAGAGTTAGGTGTGGGGTCTTTAAGCAAACAATTCCCTCTTCTGATTCTCAGCTTCCATATCTCTATAGATTATATCACAGCGTAATACCTGAAGCGAGGTGAAAACATTTTATTTTGAAATCATTGAAGTAGTGAAAGCAGAATGGTGTTGCTGTGAACTCTTTTTTAAGTTTTTCACAAATTTCAGACAGCAAACTACAGATTTTTGACCTTGTCTTTGATCCTGGGAAAGATTTCAAAATACATTTCACTGTGTGTATGTGTACGTGAGTGTGTGTGTTTGTGTGTGTGCGCGCACTCATAAACACTTGAGCTGGAAGAGGGAAGTAGAGATTGTTCAGATCTTGTTAAACTTTGTGGTCATTGGGTTGGTTCATCGGGGAATTATATTAACCTGGTGTATCTGAATTAGAGTTCAGCCTTCAAAAGAAGCTTAACTTGTTCGGTAACATGCAGAAATGTGGACAAAATCATTGATTTGTAACAGGTTAAATCACTGTGTCAACTTTCATTAATTTTAAACATAATGGAATATTTTCAACATATTCCCACATTTTCCCCAAACAATAACACATATATAGGTAAGGGCTATGCTGTATAAACAGAATTAAGAATCTAAAGTTGGGAAGGTGTCCAGAGATTGTTCAATCTGACTCTACATAAATGGATTGTTGTGTGGGATAAATAGAAATCTGTCCTTGCTTTCTGGGGTAAGCATTTTATATTTGTAGGAATTAATTTAACAGGGGAGCAGGATTCACCTTCCTAAATTTAGAAGTAAGTGTTAATATGCAAAAATCTCCAAGACTCTTCTTTCCATGTAACTTAAATCCTTTCAGCTTGAATTTTCCATCTATAAATGAGGAATGTAGCCAACTAAAAAATGAGGTGTGAATTACTCCCCTTAGACCTTTCATTTCATATAGCAGCTGTTATTCAGGGTGGATATTAGGCACTGGAATTGACTAGAGGCTCTAAAATAATGAAGAATTGAGTTGTCTAGGTAAATGGAAAGCAAGCTTCATATAGATCTTATTTTCTGCAAGAACTGTCCTTGATAAATAGGTTTAAATAACAACAAACATTTTTCTTAGAACATATTGCTGCATTCTGTATCTTTGAAAGCTTTATAAGAAGGCAAGAGAAACAAAATAAAATGTCTGAAATCCAAATAGCAATATCAATATTCAATTTTATTGTAACATGTACCATCAACATAACTTACCCACCATTTATCTTTCTTAAGTCATTAGACTAAGACATAGGAGACATTATTTATGCTAAAAGATAAACTGGGGTGCATTAAAATTGTCAAGAGTTTGAGCATACATTGATCCAAACTGGGCAGTGTACAATTGAAAGTGGTTAGGAGAACACCCACAGGAGCTAGGGGCGGGTTTTTATGGAGAAGACAGGGAAGCAAAGCAAGGAAATTATTCGATTGGCTGAAGCTTAAACAGTTGCCTTATTTGGGAAAACCTGGTTGGCTGTTTGTGATTGGTTGTTCTTAAATTTCCTTTTCTTATATTTGAGTGCATTGACTCTGGCTTAGCTTTTGGTTTGCTGTTATGTAGGCTACCCAGTCATTAGAGCCACCTCAGGCTAATGACTTCCTTGTTTAAAATATTAACATTTTAAAAATGTTATTTTTAAAAAATGTTTAATTTTAACTAATTTACCAGTGTGAATTATATCTGGGTCAACATTTAAGTATCAAGCCATTATCAGATTTACAGCAATTGATATTCCTTTCCCTGCCCTATTCCCGATACAGAGGACTTTCTGTTAAATCCCATGCCAATATCACGATCACAGTAATTGGGTTTATATAGGAAATATGGTTTAATGACTAAGAACAAAGATTCTGGTCTTAGTATGACTAATATAGAATTCTAGTAACACAAGTTAGAATCTAGGATGAGTAATTTACTCATCTGTAAAATAAGAATGAGTATAATAATATCTATCCCATGGTGTTATTTCAAGAATTAAATGAGGTAATGTAGATAAATTGAATGGTGCTACCTCTGGAACCTACTAAGTATCTTTTGTTTTAAAGGAACAAAGTATTTGTCAATGAGCAATATTGTACACCATGTTGGTAATTTGTCTTTTTATTAGATAATGCTGTAAAATATGCATATGGATCTTTGAGAAGATGAAAACAATCCAAAAAATATAGGTTGTATATGGAATTTACAACAGGCTTTGCTGGAACACGCTAAGCAAGTATTCTGGATAATTGACATTTCAACCATTTGAGCCATAGAAAGTATTTTTTCAAATATGTTATTTAAAGACTGTATATATATGTGCATTTTTGGGGTTCAGGAAGAAGGGCAAGATGGAGGGGAACAGAACATGCTTTTTAATGGGAAATTTCACTGTTAAATGTATCAGTACATTTTACCTTCTAAAACAGGAAATTCAGCCAGTATGTCATAAGGGTATATTTCATAGTTACTCAGATCTTTAAAAAAGTAACCTTGTTATGCATTTGTGCTAGAAGGAGTTGATCTTCCTTTTCAAGCCTGTGCAAGATAAGATGCTGAAGAGAAACAGAAGATCAGTGTATGCAAGAGATAATTTCTGTTACTCTGCTGGTATATTTTATATTTCAGTATTGAATTTAAGGTATGTAAGTTTCAAATGACAATCACAGTGAGGAAATGCAAGCCTGGTCCATTCCCCTGTGGATGCCCCCCTCAATCTCCTGTTGAAAGTTGTAAGCTTCTAAAACACAGACAAGGGTAAAATACTAGAAATACCACAGGATCTGAATGTTGTTTTCTTTTTCTGTAAAATGAATATAGTGACACTTGCCTTACGGAATTATTATGGATATTGGTTAAGTCAATATGCAAGAGGAGCCTCAGAGTGGGTAGGAACTACATGTTAATGAAAGTGAATCTATCAGTGTTTCTGTCATCGGATGTGCTTGTGCTGGAAACTGAAATATGTCCATTTAAAGGGAAATAATCTGAGCGTTCAGTTTCTTCTATTTAACGTGATAGCATGATGTCAGCCATGTCCCCTTCTTTCTTGTCTATCTGCAAAAGTATTACCTACTTTCAAAACCGTTTTCTCTGACCTACCAGGTATACCAGCTATATAAAAGATTTATACCAGATACATAGTGTTTACAACTGCTGGACCCACACCGTCTGGGTTTACATTTCGGTAGTGTCACTAGTTGTCTGACTTTGGGTAAGTTACTTAACCTCTCTTTAGCTCAGTTTTCTTGCCTAGAGAAGGAAGATAATTAGAATGGTTCTTTATTCCTAAGATGGACATGAGGATTACATGCGTGTAATGTGTAAAGTGCTCTGAAAAACTCAGATCTTGATAGGTGTACCCATTGTTTTCTACATCACATATAGCAATATCTCATGTTACTGCTTATGTATCATTCTTCTGCAATAGATTCTGAGCTCCCTGATGGCAAGGAAAATGTTATCTATCTTTATATATTTAAAGTCTATCCTAGTGTCAAGAAAATAACAGGGGATTGATATTTTGGTGGTGGTTGAACTACTTTTAAGAGTTTTCTTGAATTTAGGTATCCTGTTTATAGGCATTTGTAATGTAGTTATTAGGTTCTCTTCTGAAATCTGAACATTAATATCTCAAAATATCTTACATGGGGAGAGAGACATATATATATATATATATATATATATATATATATATATATAATTATTTGTTTTTCTGCAAACAGCTTTCAAAATAACTCCTTTACTTCTCCTTCCCAACAACCCTTATTAGCATCCACCTGTCCGCTATTGTGTATGCAAGGATTTTCCTTTGCAACCATTTCTGATTCATCTTGTGGTTTAGATTTTCTTTCCAGCAATACACAGTACTCGCAGCTCATATCTCAGTTGCATGCCTACATTGATACTGCAGTTCAGGGAAACTTTATTCCTATTGATTTTTTTTTTTTTTTCAGTTTAATTGGAGATAATGTCTAAGCCATAAGCAAAAGTAAAGAAACTAAGTTCTAGTTTCTGCTGTTTGACAAATAATAAAATATAAAGGAAAACTAAGCAGCAAAAAACTCCAAATAAAATATCTATGAAAAAATAATGGTTATTTTGTCAAAATGAAAAGTTTTCCCTATATGGTATTTGGTGATATTCTTCCTAACTTATGCATCTCCTTTATTTTATTAAACTAATCTCGAAAAGGGTAAGTATTTTCTGCTAGGACATATTACAGCTTCTTACCATCATTTGAACTAAAGAGAATCTGCCTAAGTATACATAGCTGCTTTTTGAAATAGCTTACTTATATCTTTTCTGAATTACTTGGTTTGTACCAGTTAGAGAAGCTATGCAATTAATAATTAAACAATTTTGCTAGGTTTTCTTTAATGATAATTATATACTTTAAAATACCATAATGAAATTTCATTTTTTAACTGGGGTATTTAAGACAATACTTGTGATTCTTTAGTGATTTCTTTGATATGACTAAGATAATTTTGGCTAAATACAAGGAGTGATCAAAAAATACAGTGACTGCTTAAAAAAAATCATTACAGTAGAAGATACATTGCCTTTAATCCGCCCTCAAAATATTCTCCCTCACTTCAAACACGCTTTATGCCATGGTTTTTGCCACTTTCTGAAGCAGTTCTGGAAGTCCTCTTTCATGAGTGTCTTTAGTTGCCCTGTTGTGGCTGCTTTGATGTCCTGAATTGACTCAAAATGTTTACCTTTTATGGTCATTTTGACTTTGGGGAAAAGTCATTTGTTGCATGGTGCCAGATCCCGTGAATAAGGTGCATGAGGGCACAGTGTAATGTTTCTATTTGACAAATTGCCATGCCAGAAGCCATGTGTCACATGGAGCCTTTCCATTGTGATCAAACAATACGCTGAATGCTGCTGCAGAGTGCCATCCAACGGAAAGGCAGGGATCTTCAATACAGGAAGTGGCGATTTGAACCTTAGTAACAGTGTGGGACAAGTTTCAACTTGTTTGGTGAAGTCAGTTGGGTGTGAGCTATGGTTGAGATAAGATGTGTTTTAAAGTATGCCCTATGTCATCTTCCATCATGATAATGCTCCACGTCATACATCATTTCTGGTGTATGGCAATTTCCGTCAAATAAAAAAATTATGGTATGTTCTCATCCACTTTATTCACCAGATCTGGCACCTTGTAACTTCTGGCTCTTTCCCAAAGTCAAAATAAGCAAGAAAGGTAAATGTTTTGAATGTATTCAGGGTATCGAGGCAGCCACAACAGTGCAACTAAAGACACTCAGGAAAGAGGACTTCTAGAACTGCTCCAGAAAGTGGCAAGAATGAGGGGATAAGTGGGTTGGACGTGAAGGGGGGTATTTTGAGAGGGATCAATGGTAATATATCTTTACTGTAATAATTTTTTTATTAAAACATTCACCATAGTTGATCACACCTTGTACATATTTTTAAATAAAAAAATTTGAAGAATAAAAATATGCTTGAAAACAAAACTAGTTTTGCTAATGGGTTGCTATTTAGATTCTAAGTATTCATTAACCAGGAGGTGGTTAATGAACAGATGTTTAATGAGCAATAAGAATGAATAGACTGGTTTTTTTTTTTTGCTTGTTTATTTCACACCAACTGAAGTTACAAACAAAAAAATCTAAAAAATATCCAGTTTCGTTGGAGTTCATGGAAATACATTCTAATAATAGAATTGAATATGATGTGGAAATACACTAAGATTTCAGAAAAAATATTGATACAATTTTAGAGATAAATCAAAGTAATACACAAATAGTAGCATCAATGGTTAAAGTTATTGAAACAAGTTAAATCAACTCATATTAATATATTATGCAACGTTTCTTATCCTCTTTTATATCTCATTACCGTGCTAATGGCTATTTTACTGCTTATTTACTGAGGTAGGAAATTCTGTGGCTCTTTTGTTTTGTTTGTTTTTCAGATCTGTATATCCTTGGATTCTTTAATCTTTGGTTTAAATTTACTGACCTGAGATTTTTCATACACTATGCATCTCTCATAAGAGAACCATTAAGATAAAGCACAAAAACATTAGAAACATTTATATATGTCTTTAATTGTAAAACATTTGTGAAAATATTCTAAATTATTTTGCATAGTACAAAAAGGGAAAATCTTAATCTTCAGATACCTTTTCTCATGAAACTATTCCTTCACTTTCTTCTTTTTGGTCTATCGTTCAAAATGAATTTTCAGATACAGAGCTCTTTAATTTCGGTCTCCTAAGTGGAAATTTTTAAAGAAACAGGTTGTTAGGCCTCTACCCTAATAAACTACTTTACAGGTCCATCCATGTAAATATCTCCCTTTAATGGGCCCTTAAGCACTACATTTTATTAATGATCTGTTTTAATTTTACTTCCTTGCAGTTATCGCCAAAGTGAAAAATCATAGCTTTTTTCCTAACTTTTACTTCATGACTGCTGATGAAATCTAATCTTTTCACTTTAACCACCCCCTTCCAATCAAATATGTAACACATTTAGGGATTCATGGATTTAATCATAATTTATTCAGTAATTTATCTCTGTAGTTAAGGAAATTGTACAGTTTTAGGTTTATATTTTCTTTATTTTTATGTTTTATATACTGATGCAACTAAACCTTACAGATTAAATTCCCTATAATGATCAAATTTGGGTGTAATTTTTCATGTCCTTAAAACACCACTATATGAGGCTTCTAATTACATGTTTGATTCTTTTTAATGGATTCATAATTGATGGCAAAGACCTTCTGAATTGCCTAATAAAAAGAGCATGAGAACTGGTTATCAGAACAACTTCTTTCTCAGTGTGTTACCATGAGGCATTTATGTGCTAAAGTTTTCATTTAATATTGTTGTTAATACTACTTAAGGTCATGCATATAAATGGGCTTTTGAAAATATAAAGAGTAAGTACAGGTATTGTTTGGGTAAGAGCATTTGAAGATTACCTGACTCACTTTAGATTATTAGATACACAGTAATCCTACAAGTGACTTAACAAATGACTACTGAAGTTGAATAACTAGAACTTACAAAATGTGGATGTTTTATCCAATTCAAATGATAAGAATGGCTTTATTCCTCATGAATCCATTTTAATAAGATCTACATCTTAATTTGTATTTCACAAACTGTCCCAATTTATAACAGAGATAGGAAAGTGAAAGGTGTATATTTTTCTTAAGGATTCACTAGAGAAATGTTCATTTTAGAATCCATGTAGTTTAATTATATTAAAACCTGCTTTTAGCAGGAATTAAGTCAGAAATTATATGCCACTAATAATGACTTTTTTTTGGGGGGGGGCGTTCTGGGTGTTAACAGAACTCTAGTGTCTCAAATACCACCATTTTGGTCAAAAGACAGAAGATGTGTTGATTCATATTGCTTTCTGTGTTCCTTATAGACTCATTTTGGTTCCCTCCCACCCTTTTTTTTTTTTTTGAATTCCAGCTCTATGTTATGGCAACCCCACATAGTCTAATATTTCAGTTTTGGTTGTGAAACCTTTGTTTTTCCTACTAGAATGAAAGATATTAAACTCAGAGACTATATTCATCTTTGGATTTCCCACATTACTGGTCTAGCAAGGGGCCTGAAAGGTGTTTTCCTATTGGTGGTATCACCTTCTGGGTTCCTTACAGTCTTGAGCTGGGAAATAAAAAATGAGCCCAGTGCCTAAATCTCTGTGTGATCATAAAAGTTAAATAAGTTGATGCATGCACGTGCCCCTGAGTCAGTGCTTGGCACACCTAGGCACTAAAAATGTTAGGTATTATTAGTTAGCATTTGTATTGTTTTTTGAGCTTATAGGAAACTTGATAGCACTGTCAAACGTGAGTTTGACTATGGAAATTGTTAAAAAAATTTTTGTAACAGTTTGAGAATCTTGATACCTTTTCATCAAGATACTTTACACTTGACACTCTTCAGACCAGGTCAACTTGGCCTGACACCTCTCGGGGTCCACGATGATGTTGGCGTAGGATTCTTGTGTCTGGTGTACGGGGTTCCTGGCCTCACACACCGAAGAATGAGATCGTAGATGCAGAGAGGTAAATTGAAGCAGTATATAGTTTTATTGCAGAAGCGAAAAGCGCAAGAGTACAGCTCTCTTGAGAGGTGATCTCGGAGAAGGGGGATCCAAGCGGAATATCCCACAGGCTAAACTGAGCTGGAGGCTATATGCCCTTGAATCTGTAATCTTTAAGTTGTTTACCAGCAGTTGGTTGGGCTCCCCAGCCCTCCCCACCCCCCATCTCCCCCTCCTGAACCTGGGCTGGTATCTTGACTGACTCCTCAGTCTGATGCGGTAGCCCTTCCCATCTCATGCTGTTTCCTTCATTTTTTTTTTTTTTTCTTTTTCTTTAGCTGCTGTTCTCTTTGGCCTTGAGGCCCTCCACCCCGCATCCCTGACCGCCCATGATTTTACCATCTCACTCTGAGACTGTTTGGGTTTTGATGTCCTCCACCTTGGTCCTGCCCCTAAGTGCCCATGATTTTCCTATCTCAATATGTGGTGCAGATGAAAGAGATCTTTGTCCCAGCTGCAGGGAGGGATGTCAGTAGCATCCTTGCTTCTGCTCTAGATGGTCTCCTGCCTGAGGTCACACCCTTTCCCAGGTTTTGTCCACAGCCAATGACCAGTGGAAGTGGGATATAAAGGCCTGGCCCTCACTGCCCATTTCAGAAAATCCTAAAGCAGCCTTCCAACTCCAGACCTCCCTGTGTAGTTAGCCGAGGCTGTTGTTGAGTCTATTGCAGTTTGACTTCTTCCTCTTCCCAGTCCTGCATCTTTCCCTCCCCTTTCACAGGTGTTCATCCCAAAGGCACCCCTTAATACACATCCTACATGCTAAAGCACCTTGGAGGCTGTTTCCAGGAAACGCAGCCTGAGATGCACAGCGCAATAACTTTTCACATGGTAGATGTTTAATAATGGATATCAAATTAAGCTGAAGAACAAAATGTAAAGAACTCCTTTGTCAGAATTCAAATTATTTGCAACTCAGGCTTTGTATGCTACCTTAGGCTGGGGATAAAATGAGTCATAATTGGTGTTTTGGCTCAATGTTACAGGTTCGGCACCTTGCGCAGTGTCAGATGTCATAATAGGCTCATGGCAAATACTGTTGTGTGAAAGAGCAAGCAGAATGTTTCTGTGATTTTGTAACACTTGCTGTTTCACAGCTTCTGTTGTCCACTCCCTTCCAAGTCAACTTTTTTATTCTCACAGAAGTATAGGAATATCCTCATCTCCATTTTGGTAAGACAGTCACTAAAGTCCTGTTTTCCTGCTCTCCTTCCAAAGGTCTCCTATGTAGCAGAAATAGTGGCTCAGGTCAGTGACTTAGACCTTTAGCCACCACTTAAACCTTTAGCCAATCTAGCCTGCCCAGTGGATTGCCCAGTGGAAGGAGAGAATCCTTAACTGTGATCGTAGTAAGCTCTGGTACTCGAGACTCAAACTCACGATGCCTGTTTTTCAGATGCCCTATGGAGATGTTAGTCCAAGTTCTATTTGAGGTGACTAGTAGCCTCTTTCTCTCCAGCACATAGTACAGATTCTGTGGGGCCTGTGCTGGACATGAATCTACAGAATTGTCCCAACACTGAGCACTGAACTTCATCCTTCCTGCCCAACCCATAAATGCCATCTTCCTTAGAACGGTTTCTTTCCCCAGAAGGTTCCCTTAGGCAAATAGAGCCTCTGGGGGCCGGCCACATAATCCTGACAACCAGACACGTTCAGACAGGTTAGTCTGAAGGAACCCAATTTAGGCTCCAGCTGGAGTCTCCATTATAATTAGAAGGTACTGTGTAGTGTTCTGCGTATGCTTTCCCTCAAAAGTAAAAAAAAAAAAAAAAAAAAAAAGAAAAAGAAAAAAAAAGGTAATATTAGCATTTTGGCACAGAACTCTTGGCATGTTAAGGGGATTTAGAGAAAATAAAGGGTTCATAAACCTCAGATGGTCAAGGCTAAAGGTTTCCCTTTGTGGGTTTATTTATTTATTTATTTATTGGTATGTTTCATATTACTATTACCTTTTTTTTTTTACTATTTACTCACCCTTTCAGGATATGTGTATAAATGTTGAAAGGGCAACTGAGTTTCCAGTATAAAAATTGTTGGTGGGCATCAGAGTATGGTTAATAACTTTTTCTCATTTTTGATGTCTTCTGTATTTCCAAGAATATTTTATTTTGAAAATTCATACTAGAGGTCAACTTTGTTGATTATATTTTATTACAAAATCTGTTTTCTCTAAAATTTTTGCCATATTATGTGCTGTTATAAACTTAGTTTTCCATACATATATTTGTGCCCTATTATATTATTTCTAATGCTGTATATTTTCTCTATTTTTTTGGTCACATGTATTATTTTTTTGAGCAAGTAGCTTTTATTTTTATTCACCTCTTTTCTATCTTTTTGCGTTTTTTTTTCTGTTGCATTAAATTAAATTTTTATCTATATTGCTCTCCTAAATTTTTATTCATTTATTTTGTTGCTTATTTTCATAGGTAAATAGGTAGATCGATAGATAGATAGAGTTTGTACTTCTTTTAACAGCAAATTTTTATATTTTGAAAATTCCTCTGATACAGCTGTAATTAGGTTGGATAACATAGGTTTGGATTTAAACTTTTTTTTTTTTTTTTTTTTTTTAAGGCTTCATCTTTATATACTTTGGAATCTCAGATTTGATTTCCATGTAGGTTTAGAAGATGATCTTTAGAAATGCCAATTTCTCAGCCCAACCCAGCATCTATAATGAAACTTAATATTTTCCCTGGTTTGACTTCAGAATTAGAAACTGTATTTTGATGACATAAGCATTATAAACCACAGGCCATTCTTACCTGCTCAACTGTTATTGCTGAAGCTTTTCATCATTGTGTGTTATTGCATAATCTGAATTACATATATTTTCAATAATATTTCACAGTAGGAGTCTAGTATATATAAATTCATTGTTGAATATACTTTCACCAATGTTGCTATACCATACAAGATATAAGGTATTCAGACAGGTGGTTTGCTTTTAAAAATCAATTTTGACTATTTTATTTCAATTTGTAAAACTTACTACTAATTTACTACTGTAGTTTAACTTCACAGATTAATGTAAAATGTTAAGGTTGGAACTTTGATTCAATAAGTTAATATGCTACTCATATACTAACTCATGATTATAACAAAATTTAGAAGAATGGTTTATAATCATAGACTTTATAATATCTACTAGAATGTATGCCAAAGAGTAATTACCTAAATACTAATATTAACACACATACATATGGAACCAGTATATATTAATAACTCAAATATTCATGACTGATGATTTTTAGATGTGTAATTAATAGACATATTTGAAAGTTCCACCTGCAAATATGCACGTAAGTAGAAATAAGGACAGATGCCACGTTTCAAATGTGAAAGAAAGTGATGTCTCCAGGTTAGTGTATAGCTAACAACTCTACAGTAGTAATTCAAAAAGCAAGTAATTTTTTTCCCAAACAAAGTGAGATCAAGTTCAGTTTAAATTGTTAGAAGAGAAAGTGAATTGAAAAGTTGACTTAAACAATATACTTTTGTAAAAATGAATTAATTTAGATTCTGAATATTTGTCTTAAAGAGAACTGTGAGTGTGGGAAAGCATGACAAAAACTGAATGTTGTACTACGTACTTGAACCTAAGATTTGTAGATCCTTCTCTCCTAACCCTGAGGAAATAATCTATGACATTGTTTCTGCCTCTTAAGTCTTTACAGTGAAATATTTTCTTAGAATGAAGTTTCTTAAATGAGGAGATGAAGACATTATTGCTTAAGATCCTAAGTTAGGACCTTTTTCTTTTGCTTTGAGATTTGTAGGAAAAATATATATCACAAACACCTTAATGGAAAATGAAACAGAAAAAAATACCAGCTACAGAAAAGGAATACATATATAGTATTTATTTTTCTAAAATTTCTTAATTTTTGGCCAACCAAACTTCATTACTTGTTAAATATTCGAATATATTTAATGTTGCTGGATCAACAGAGAGAGCAGGTTAAAACAGAGAAGTCTCTAAAGTCAGCTAAATTACCTCCAGAGTACTTCAACATTGATTATGCAATGATCCGGTGAAATCACTCAAATAATTTTGTGTGGGTATGTGTATGTCCACTGGGCAACACAGAAGGGTAGTTTAAAAATAACTTTATTATCTCTCTTGATCCAGCAATATATTATCCAGTAGGTCATAACAGGAAACTACATTGACCATTCCCTTTAATAAAATTAATGATGGTTTTACTGTATTAATATGATATTTTTTAAGTAAAGGATAGTGAAATACTGTGAAAGCTGTCCTGCTTGACCAGTCTTCTTAGTCTGTGCTCATTAATTTGTTTGAAGTATATCAAACTCTCAGAAGGACAAACAGTTCCTTAGTAATATGTAAGTACAAAAGCACATCACATCTTAAAAAGGAAAGCCCCAGGGGCAGTGCTGGTAGAGATTAGTGGTTAGAAGGCGCAGGAGCACCCCACGTGGGATTAGACCAGTGACCTCAGCACTCTGTAACTATACTTTACATTTCCTAAGCCTTAATTTTCTCGTTTGTAAAATCATAATAATAATGGAGCCTAACTCACAGACCTGATACAAGAATTGAAAGAGAAAATCCATGTTAATACAGTGCCTGGCACATCCGATACTCAGTAATTATTAGCTCTCATTACCATTATTATTATACTTACACATCCCTAAATGTATATTACACATTTCTATGGGACTAGAAATCCATTAGGATGAATAAAAGATAAAATAGTACACCTGTTTTCAAAGTACCTCATTTTAGCAATAGCTTTATCCAATCAACTGTTTTCTCTCTGGGGATAGAAATTCTGGCTTAAGCATTTTTATTTGCACAGAATCAACTACTGTCTGTACACATAGTAAAATAATAATAATAATAATAATAATAATTAGAAAATGAAAACCCATGTGTTTATGTATTAGAGAGCGTACAGAGTACTAAGAGGATACATTTTAAGATCTAAACATAGATTTATCCATGAAACTTTCCAATGGTATACACCTTGATCAGCAACCCATGTTGAATACAATTTTAAGGAAAATTGGCAGAAGCATGTGTAAATCAAATTGAAATTAGTGAGTAAATATATTTTATTTGACTTTTTAAATTTTTCTTTGTAGTGGTGTAATTTTATTTTGCATTTGTAGGGTTTCTTGCCCATTCTTCTAGTTCATTTATCAAATTGCAAAAATTGCTCCAGACATTCACTAAAATAAATGGCTAATTGCCAGTGGAGAGCAAGTGACAGAGTTATGTGTTGTTTTTATTACCAAAGACCTATGTTACTCCTCTTAAAGAAAAAAATAATAATCTTTAAGGCAAGGAAAGGTCATTTCTTTTCAAGGTTACTTAACTCACTGAATTGTTGCTACTGTAGAAAGTCACAGTGCATTTTTCATATAAACATTTTAAAATTGAGGATGAACAGAGATAGATAAGGGTATCGTGATGAAAAGATCAGGGGCAACCTACAGATTTGATAGGATACTCTTAAATAATGAGAGCTGGAATCATATAACAGTTAAGAAAACAGACTATTGACTCTGATTTTTCTTTCTTGCCCATCTATTTTGTGGGCATTATATAGGCTCTTTAATAAAATTAGAATGATATATTTTGTTTTATTATACGTAATCCTACTCCTTTATAAAATACCCATTAAGGAGTGTTTATTAGTTATATTTTGCCCTCACCCCCAAAGAAAATCTTAAAGAGACAAACTTATTAAATTTATAATAAACTTATAAAATAGTTATAATATTAAAAGAAAGATCCAGGTGTCTAAAACCAGATTTACAGGCACGCTTCTAGAAGGAGTTAAAATGCTTCCTTTGTAAGCACTTTATACTCCACCGTTTAAATAGTAATGAAAATTTTGTAAAGAATTCATGACAGCTATCACGTGAAAGTCAAAAGATGATTGGGAAAAAGAAGAGAGAGTGATCACAACACGTCCAAAGTAACTATTGAGATGTAATAAAGAGTTGCAATTATTTGTCAGTGGGTAAACCAGTTCTATATTCTGCTTTCATAGCCTGAAATGGTTTACACATAATGGCGATTCCATTTTTAAGATAGTATGTGTATAACCCTATTATTCTCAAGGTTTCCAGACGTCAGAGGAGTCCCACCTACTTCTCCTGTCCACTGTCTGAACGCGTCCCTTCCCTGACTATAAGTGATTCTCATCGTACAAAGTACTTACACACCCTACAAATCCATTCTGGTCGTTGCTTGTCATCTCTCATTTGATCTCTGCTCATCATTTCTTCCCAATCATATCATATCTTCTTGGGAACTTCTCCATGGACTTGATACTATAACATTTAATCAAACCATTTTTAAAGTTGTCATTTTTACACAGACTTTTCCTAAGGATTGAAGATGATAGCTTGCGCTGACAGCACTGACTAGGGAAAAGTGGCCATCGGTTCCCTCTGCTCCTTCAGGCCTCAGGTGTCTCAGCTTCCTGAGTGTCCTTCAATAGCCATTCCCCTCCTCAGACCCTCGTCTTGTTAATGGGTACCCCTCAAGTGTTAGCCTTACCTACCCAAGACCAGCAACTCCAACTGCTCTTTCAGACCTCAGCCACCGGGCACAGAGGAACACGATGTTAGGTTGGTGCAAAAGTTATTACAGTTCTTGCAATTATTTTTAACCTTTTAAACTGCAGTTACTTTTGCACCAACCTAATATGCCCACAAAGAATTTCCTGCTTTCAGTCAAGCACTTGTATGTAATTAGGCATCACGCTTAACTCTTCATTAGGAACCGTCTGCACCAGTGATCAGCAGTACCCATGAACTCAGAGTGGGTTGTGTTCCCCCTCCCCCACAAAAAAAATGAATCGAGCTTCCACACTTAGAATCAAAGGAAATAGTAAATAGCAGTTTGTTTCCACTTTCAGTCGATTAAAGTTCAGAGATACTGGCAACCATTTGCTGAGAGTGTGTGTTTGTGTGTGTGTGTGTGTGTGTGTTATTTCATTCTACTCATGGATACCTAAAAGCAGCTTTCACATTTATTATGTTTGGAACACCTTTCACATCTAATCTGTAATAATGCAAACAATATTTTATTAGGTGAGTATATTTTAAAGGCATTACTAAACATTTGTTGACACACTCAAAGAAAAATAAAAAGAAACATGTAGCGATTGGCTGGCCAGAAGTAGGATATCTCAAGGATACCATTTACAAAGATTGAAACACTTTTATTAGCCATATATTCAGGTATTTGTGGAAGCAGCCTTACGTTTAAATTCACACAGACTTTTTTTTTTCCCCCCACACAGATTGAACCATTGGGCCATGTGTTTCCATGTAAAGAAAAAAATGTTTTTTTTTTTTTTTTTAGTATTTGCAAATAGCTTTTCCATTTTTCATTGCATTTCTTACCATGACTAACCAAATATGGTTGTCTGCATATTAATTTGTATTCACTGCTATCAGATTTTTAGTGTCCCATTTGAAGGACCATGGTTTTCAGCCCGTCATCATCAGTTTCCAATATTTTGTTAACATATGGCACTCAAAACTGAGTTTATTATCCCAGAAATGCCTTGACCATGAGTATCTCTCTGTCTTCTCTCCCTCCCTCCCTGTTTCTCTTTCCAGTGGCACTAATATTATTTCTTTTAAAGCAGTTTCCGTTTTCATTTACCACATCACATGTTGGACATTTTTTAAGCTTAAAGTGAACTTCCCTTTATCTTATATATGCCAACTTGACTTTTTGTGTTTTTGATCCAATACATAGTATTTGAAATATAACAGAACTATAGATGAAGTCAGGGAGAGTATGAGATCCAAGCCGGGGAATGAGCCTTATAATATGTCGTTTGATCCAGAAGAGAATGTTTAAAGCCAGGGTTTGAAGCTAAGGAAGTCAGAGATTTAGGGACATTAATCAGACAGGGTATTGGACGAAAATAGTGTGGGCAGAATTTCAGAGGATTTGACTTTGTTTAACTTAATTTAAAACCACAATTTAAAACCACTTGTCAGGATGGGTATTTTAAAAAGAGAGAATAATTTTGTCAAGGATGTAGAGAAATCGGAACCTGTACACCGTTGGTGTGAATGCAAAAATGGTGCAGCTGCTTTGGAAAAGAGTATGGAGGTTCCTCAAAAAAATTAAAAATAGAACCTCCATGCAATCCAGCCATCCCACCCTGGGTATTTGTGTAGAGACTTAAAATCAGGATCGCAAAAAAAGATACTAGCATTATTATATTCATTGTAGCACTCTTCACAAGATGTGGAAACAACCTAAATGTCCATCGCCGGGTGAATGGTATATACACACAATGGAATATTATTCAGCCTTCATTAAGAAGCAAATTCTGCAATGAGAAAAACATGACGGACCCTGAAGATATTATGCTAAGTGAAATAAGCCATTCACAGAAAGAAATACTGCATGATTCCACTTACGTGAAGTATCTAAAATAGTCAAGTTCATAGAATCAGTCAAATAGAATGGTGGTTCCCAGAAGCTGAGGGTAGGATTTAATGGGGAATTACTAATCAATTAGCATAAAGTGTCAGTCAAGCAAGAGGATAAATTCTAGAGATCTACTGTACAACACTGTTCCTATATTTAACCATGCTGTATTATAGACTTACAGATTTGTTAAGAAAATAGATCTCATATTAAGTGCTCTTAAAGCAATAAAATACAATTTTTTGAAAGCTTAATTTAAATGAAATTGATATTTCATCTTAGACTTAGTGTTTTATAAATTAAATTTGCCAAGAGTTTTGTAAATAGGAACAATGGAGTAAATTATTACACTATTTAGGCATGATTTTAACCTAGGAACTCTTTTCTATTTAGAATACACTAGCCTGTTGTACGTATCAATGTAGTCTTTATCTTTTATGTAGCATTTCTCTTACCAGCCACATTGTATTGACAAGTTAAAAATGGTTTTGCACAGTATCCTCTTTGATTTTAAATTAACAGATGATTTCAAAAATAGTGGTTCTCCACAGGGATGTTTTGTTCCCCAGAAGAAGGCAATGTCTGGAGATAATTTTGGTTGTCACCACCATGTATGGGTGTGGGGGTGTGACTAGTATGGAGCGGGTGGACACCAAGCCTGCTGCCAGCCACACAACACCACTGCCATCAACAAAGCGTTACACAGTGGGAAATATCCATTGTTTCGAGGTTGACAAATTCTGCTCTAGACCTTAAAAGTCTGAGAAGTTATTTTTAGTGATATGTTTGTTCGGATATGGAAATACCCAACTAATTACAATTAATTATATGAAGCATGCCATTCTCATACTTGAACTAACCTGATTATGAGATCACGGTTGTTTTTGTGCATTCTTGACCTATATTTGTGAATGAGTGACTATCACAGATACACTAATAACATTTTATTTGTTTCCTTGGTATTAAATTTGTAGGATTTCTTATGCATAATACATAGTTTCAAATAATACTATTTGATGGATTTCAACTTAGCACGTCACTGTCAAACAATAAAATGATCACACTCTCAGTGATAATCATGACCAATAGTCAAACCATATTAATACCCATTCTAGCATTCAATGATATGTCAATGTAGTGTTACAAATGCATAGTCATACCTATGCATATGCGTATTGTGTTAGTTTAAATCCTCTAGATTTTGAATCATTTTCTTTAAAAAAAATTAATTTATATGAAGGGAAAAATGCCCATTGGTATGTATTGACTTATTTGTCCCTTTTAATTTTATGTAAATATTTAAAATTTCTTCTTAATCAGACGTTTTAGGCATCAAATGATTGTCAGAAACAAGAGTTTCAAGATATATAGGAGCATTAATTATATTAAATGCTAATTCAAATGGTCATAACAAGGTATAAATTTATAATACCATATTAAGCAGAAGTGGAATGTGACAAAATTGGGATAATGAGATGACTCTTTTTCAATAATCATAGATTAATGAGGCAGATGAGCAGTATATATATATATATGTATGTATGTGTATATATATATATATATATATATATATATATATATATATATATATATATATCACACACATACCAGGGGTGCCAAAAAATGTAGACACATTTTAAGAGATGTTTTAATATATATATATATATACACACATATATGCATATATATGTGTGTGTGTATATATATTTATATGTGTGTATATGTATTTATATATGTGTGTGTGTGTGTATATATATATATATATATATGTTTGTGTGTGTGTATATATGTATACACGATCCTGATATATATGTGTGTGTGTGTGTATATATATATATATATATATATATATATATATATATACTTAAAATATAGATGTAAACATAGAGTCTTATTGGGAAAGGAAAGAAGGTTTTTCCTGTTTGTTGGTGTATTTTAATGTGACAGATTTGAACATTAGAGCAAATAGAGAGGAAGAAATGGGAGACATAAATTGGAGAGGAACTGGTTGATGGATAATGCCCCAGAATGGTGGGCAAGTCAACCAGGGCTCAAGTAAAGAGATTATTCTTGATCAGTAGGAATGCAACTGGTAATCCTAAGAGAGAAGGGAAGAATCCAAGTGAAAATGGACCTAAAGTTAAGTTTGTGCGTAGGGGAACCTCTCCATTAGCATCTTCTCTTCTCCCTAAGTTATAAAGATGCTGAGTGGAAGGGAAGTGAGGATAGTATAAGATTTCAAAGATGTGAAGGTTCAGAGTAGATATTCATAGCAAAGAAACCAGCTGTAGTCATTAGCTGGGAGTCTGAAAAATTCAACTGAATTGTACCAATCTACCTAATCTGTAGATACTTTGATATTTCTATTCTAAAAGGGAGTTAAAGGCCATATTAAATATTAAACAGTTCCTTTCAAAGTTTTATTGAAAACACAGTCTTAAAGTCATTTCAAGTTATTGCTGAAGCTTGGCTTCAGATTATTAGTTGTCTGTTGCTAACAACCACGGTTATAGATAATGAACATATTATTTTTTTCTATTGTAAATGTGCTTTCCCCCCCATTTTAATGACAAAGAATGACACCATTTAGATGTGGATGCATTTTATACAAATTGTCTTGATAAGCATTTAGGATTCCTTTCTTGTCTGAATCGGAGGAAGTGGAGGTTTCTATATTAAAAAAAAAAAGTCTCAATAAATAATCTGAACAGAAATATTTAATTAATCCAATCAGTACTGAGTTAGATGATGCTGCTTATGTGTGAATAACAAAATCTAATGTTTGCTCTATGGCAACATAATACAAATTAAATAGTTATAGGAATTGATTGGATGTTGAAAATATAAATTTGGTTTGACATGTGGTTATACCTTAGAGGTATGCCTATTTACAATCCCTATTTGTGTCTGGACTGCTATTATTTAATTCAGTTAATCTGTTAAATATTTGTGATGCATTTTTAGAAATAATCTTCATTTATGGTGTTCTTGTACTTAATTAGCATAATATAAGAATAGTGCCAATATTTCAATGTAATAATGGTTATCATCACATTGTGTATTCTGTATTTGAAAGGAGGTGGAATAGAGACAGTAGGCTAAATCCAACTTACAAAATATAGATTGTCGAGGCACCTTTAGTCCATGTATTCTGGCTCTTCTCACTTAAATGATAAAGTGAAATATCACTATATCTTTACTTGGTTATCAGAGGTGATCAAGTGTAAAGTTAAAACATTTAAATTGGGTGGTTGGGGCTTTGTTTTAAGTGAGTAAAATGTCTTGAAAGAGATTTTAAAAAATGACTATCATTATATAGGTAAGTGTAAACAAAGATGAAGGATAGTAGTTGCGCATACAGAAAAATACCATCTGCAAAAGACTGATGAATGGCACCATTTCCAAAATTTGGGGGAGTGAGTGCTTATTTTACTTCCTAAGTATGCAGAAATCATCATCCCCTTCCAGGATGTCATAGTTATAGAACATCTATTTTAATCATAGTAATAAAATCACACACACACAAAAACACTTGAAAGGTAAATCACGAGTTGTACACAATGTCATCATCCCACTGAGATATACACTCAAAAAGTAGTCAGTGTCTGCTCAGTGTCATGTCTTAGACAGTCAGGGGAAGAGCATGCCTGACCTTTGAAGACTAGAGAGGAAAATGGAGGGAGAAACAAATACATAAAGAATTAGAGCATTGGGATAAGTTGAAGCAGAAATGATATTATTCTTATTTTATTTATAGGAAAATTGAGACTCAGAGGAATTGACTCTACCTAGTTTGTTAAGCTGGTAAAAAGTAGGATTGGAGTGCAAGCTTATTTAATTTCTGATGTCTCCGCCAGTACTCTTTTGGAGCTTTCATATTTATTTATATTTATTTAACTATGTTTTAATGTTTTACACCCAAATATAGTGATGTTTGATTTATTTATTTTTTGGACAATGATCTGGTTTTCCTGGTTATAATTAATATTAACTTGTAATATATTTTACATTTATTATAAATTGATTTACTTAATATTTTATTTGATTATTTGTTCTGTACATTCTGATCCATGGCCTGTGAGGTCATGTGATGTTTGAAATGAAACAGTCTGTTGCTAGCCTAAGCCAACTGTGAAAGATTGATTTGTAGTTCTCCCAAATTCATATGTTGAAGTCCTAAGCCCCCAGCATCTCAGAATGTGACCTGATGTGCAGGCAGGGTCTTTACAGAGATACTCAGGTTAAAATGAGTTCATTAGGGTGGGCCCTAATCCAGTGTGACTTGTGTCCTTATAAAGATGGGGACTTTGGAGACAGACAGGAATCTAAGGTGAGTGCTTTGTGAGGATAAATAATTTGATCCAGCAGAAGCTAAGGGGCATTAAATATTGACAGCCGTCCACCGGAAGCTAGGAAAGAAATGTTGAAGAGATTCTCCTTTGGGCCCTCAGAAGGAACGTCTGCTACTGACAACTTGATCTCAGATTTCTAGCCTCCAGAACTGTAAGATGTGGTTCTGTTGTTTAAACCACTTTTGCGATCATAACTCGAGCACAGTCATACATCAAGTAGTAAGTGAGTGTTTTAAAAGACAAAAATGTATTGTGTAGTTTTAATTCTATACTGATACAGAAGTAAATTATACCTTGCTTAGAAAAGCCCTCCTATCGATGATTGAAAGGAATCCTATAATTTTCAGAAAATAAAATCTTCCTGCGTTTATTAGAATTTGAAAAGTTTGTTTTGTGTCAGAGAAAGATAGTTATATACAATCTACATATAAAATATAAATAAAGAAAGTAAAATATTGTATTGGGTTATCAAAATATGAGGCACCTACATTTTCAGTCTCTTTACAGTGTTAGTCTTATAATCCATCCTAATGAATTCCATGCTGTAAAAAAACTCTAAACAAGAACATGAGCATTCAGATAAAATAACAAACATTAGTGGTTTTCTCTCAGTCCAAAGTCCATATTGCTTAACTATTTTGTTTCACCAACTGGTGGCAAAACCAGTTCTTTGTGACAGGTCAATAGATTTAAAATCTCTGTGAATCAGTGCTGAATCTTACACTTGCCCCTCAAGTCAGGAAACTACTTTTCTTTACTGTCTTAGCACCATGAGAGTGATTACATGTATAATTGTGAACTTTAAGAGAGCATATTGAAATTTAAGTGTCAAAGTAAAGAATAATTTCTCAGTTACTAGAATACCAGCCTTAATACTCAGGGTGCCAAAAAAATGTGTACACATGACTTGCATTCATTTTTTTTGTTATCAGTATATATTGAGTATTACAATTTTAGTACAATTTTTTCTTTCTTAAAATGTGTATACATTTTATTGGCACCCTCTGTGTGTGTGAGAGATTTCAAAAAAAAAATAAAAAAAAAAATAAACCAAATATAACAAACCACAAATCAAATCCCGTTCAGCAGAATGTATTCAGTAAGCAATATCAATGCTTTTTATAGTATTAGTGCTATTATTCATTTTCATTAATATATACATGCATTTTTCAATAGGTTTATTAAGCACTTAATCATTATGGGGCACATTGTTACATTCTGTGGATAAAGTAATAATCATAATAAAGGAACACCTTCTTACATCAGTGGGGTTTTGGTCTGGAATGAGGTATTTGCACAAATAATTATATTGTGATGACAGCCACAATTATATTGTGATGTACATCCTTTAACAAGAAAGCCAAGTTAAGGGATATAATGAGAGATAGTAACAGGGGCGATTGGGGGAGGTTGGGCATGCAGGAAATGACATGTTTTCTGAGACCTGAGAGATGCTAGGAGATTCCTGGCAAAAAATTGGGAAAACACAAATCTCAGTAGAAGGAACAGGACAATGAAAGCACTGAGTTGTGAGATTGTGGTGTATGCCAGAAATAAAATAAGGTCCTTGTGGCTCCAGCATAGTGAGTGTGGAGGTTTTGAGGCTGGAGGTAATAGACAGGGTAAAACTACACCAGCCCCAAAGGGCAGGAACCCACATGCAGAACATTATCAGCTTTGACTTCGCAGTCTAAGCTTAGAGTGTAATAAAGGAGACCCAGTGCAGCTGTCTTGAAGAACAATGGTAATCTTTATTCTGTGTGTTCTTCATAGAACTGGCCTAGCACTTTTATGGAATGTGCTATGCAGAGACCTTCTTAGATACTCTTCCCCAAAGTTTCTCAATCACAGCATTTATTAAAAATTGCATTCATTCTCTGTTATTGATATATTGATGCATTCCTCCCATTATGGTTTCTTGTCATTTATTCCCTTTTTCTTCACCAAATGCATCCTGCCTCCCACTTGCAAGGGGTTATCAGCCATACTAGTCATTCTAGGAATTGTAAGTTCAGAGTTCTCTGAGAAGTTTTTCTGTCACTTTGATTATTAGTTTACTAGACATTCATAGGGACAGCTTCCAGTAATAAAATGCTGCATTGTGTTCCATAAAAACTAAGATACACTAATCTCAGGTCTTCAGACATGGTTGTTAGCTTACTATAACTTTGTAAGGTTGTGGGGCTGTTACTGACTTTTCCCACATGTTAACCTACATGTCAGGTTGAATAAGTACTTGGTCAACAGACCACTTGTTTACTTACCATCACCTCTTTTCTTACTTTCATATAATATGAATTATAGAAATTACCATCAAACAGTACTTCTGTTTCTTGAGTTATTTTTAATACAGATATTAACTCGAAATCACAAAGTCATACGAGCCTTGTTTTGTTCAATGGATCAGACAACAACTAGCCTTAAAGAACTCAATCCTTACTGCTTCCATTTATATCTGTTCCTGAGGATCACAATAGCCCCCTAACATAACAGAAAAAAATAATGGATCCTTTAAACAAGTCCACAATCAAAATATTATAGGCTATAAGCACGGTGGCACGGTATTAATGCTTTTCATTCTCTTCATTCTTGAATGGGTGACTTTTTGACTGAGTTTTCCTACTTATGTAGATATCCCTTGTAATTAAAAATGGTGTCTTGAAAAGCTGTTCCTGTAATCGACATATGGTAGGGGTTCCAGAGTCCCAAATATTCATAGTTTAAAATCTGTTGAGTTGTAATGATTGCTCAAGGTCAGGAAAGTGCATGACTATTTTGAGGTAAATATGAACTATGACTAATATATTTATTCTTAGCCATTTAAAAAATGGCTTATATAGAAGAGTTATATGTCAGTAAATTTGAGCCAAGTAGACAAAGGAGTGTTCTATTTCATTTCATAGATAATTTTAATTCACTAACTCTTAGCTAGATTAATGCAGCTAATAAAAATTAAGTGCTCCCCAGTGCATGGCATGTGTACCAAATGACCTCATTAAATAGGTATATGGAGAACAGATGCCTCTATGACCTGTCTCCAGATTTACTGAGGAGGGAGTGTCCTTGTTTTCCTGTCCTATGATTAGTGAAGGAATTTCAAATTAGGGACACAAGGACGATATTTCCTCAGGAGATGTTCTGCATGCAGTTTGGCAAAATTTGAAAACGTTAAACAAGATCCATCTTTTACTGATGAATTTATCATATTTTGTTTACAAGTCAATAAATGCTTGATTTTATAAGCAGATTGTAGGCTTTGAATATACATTTTTTCATTAGGTTACCCTTCATAGGCACAGTCTAGAAGTTCATTTTTGTAAGTATTAGCATATTTTAGAGTGACTCCAGATTTGAATTATTCGATATATAGTATTCCTGAATATGAATGCACTGTTTTCCAGAAAATATATGTGCTTTGAAGGTGTCTAATGCAAACCATTATTTGTTTGTTGTTACTGTGTTGCAGCTTCAATTATTATTGGGGGTCTAGTTTTCTTTCAGCTAAGGGATAATATAGCCATTGCATCAATGCTTGACCTTGTGTCATGGTGCCAGTGGTATCACTATGTATAGAAAATTCAATATAGATACATAGTAACATTGTAAAATTAATTTTTCTAATGGTGGATTCTAGGTCGTTGGCTTTTCTGTTGTCCTGAATGGTTTACTTAAAAATCCAAAGGAGGCGGGGAGGAGGGGTTGTAGAGGAGGGTTAAGGGCGTCAAATATATGGTGATGAAAGGAGAACTGACTCTGGGTGGTGAACACACAATGCAATATGTAGATGATGCATTACAGAAATATATACTTGACACCTATATGATTTTGCTAACCAATGTCACCCCAATAAATTTAATTAAAATTATTTTAAAAATCCAAAGAAAATTTAGCAAGATTTTTGAATCAGTTACATTTTAAAAGTATTATAAGGATATTCACATAGGAAGCTACAACCAATGTATAAAACAGAAGCTGAAATTTGATAAGTATTTAATGTATGCACAGCAATATTAGGTGCTGTTTCTATGGAAATCCCAAATTACTCTATTATTGATTGAAAGTGTTCATTTGATCTTACCGATTTGAGACAACCACACCATAACTGTAGTATATGTGACAGATAACCAGTCTATTGAGGATGTTACTTCAATGTTTCTAAAAGTTACCTTGCTATTGGAAATTTTTAAAATATGTGCATCCAATGAAGTAAGTTTATACACACCTGGAGTATAATTTATTAAGAAAGGTGCTGTCTGCATAACAACTTCTTAGCATAATTCATTGATAAAGTAGTTATCAGCTCTGAAATTATTTAACTATGAAAATTTACTAGGCAGTACGTATTTTACTAGGTAGTATGTATAAAAGTAAAACTTGATTATTACATGCAGTTATCTGTCTTTAAAGCTGGCATGAAAGGGAGAATAATACCTCAATTAAAAATGCATTACTGAAAAGTATCTTTCATAGGAAAAGATAACGCATTTATAAACATATATCAAGAAGGAAACTATATACCATATTTGCATATAAAATATGATAGCTAAGTCAATGAACATTATGACTATACATTTCATAATATGTGACATATATATAGAAAAAAGAATGGTGTGTTGATTTTAATCTTGGGGTACTTGTTTACCATAAGAATGATGTGAATTATCTTTAAAATGAGCATTTTCAAGTAATATTTCACTCAATTTTTCTCAACATATATAGAAATCATTGAGAAAATCCAATCCTTGATAAATTAAACTCCAAAACATTATAGATACTCTTTTGTATCATAATTGTTTTCTGCAGGCCACTCTTCAAGCACTCATAAACTCTTTTTTTTTTTTTTTTTGTATAAATCTAATAGGAACTTTGCTGTTTACATTAATTATATAAAATTAAATTACTTGGGAGAAAGAAAAAATAGACTTTCATAAATTACTTGAGAACATAAT
Source organism: Rhinolophus sinicus (assembly GCF_036562045.2). NCBI lineage: Eukaryota > Metazoa > Chordata > Mammalia > Chiroptera > Rhinolophidae > Rhinolophus > Rhinolophus sinicus. The sequence continues at coordinate 19,159,829 of NC_133751.1, read as the reverse complement.
TATAATATATGAGAAATAATTAAGGGAAAGTAATATATCTGTAGAATAATTCTATTTCGATAAACACAAAGTTGGTACATGTAATTATGTATGTCTTGCTTGTGTATGTATGCATAATCATGGAGATTATAGAATGAAGCACATCTACTTGCTAATACTGGTTAAAATAGGGAGCTAGAGTTATGTATATTGGGCAGAGGGTAACAAATTGTGTCAGGCTGCATAAGAGAACAATTAATTTCTTATCTTTAAAAATATGCTATATTTGTAAAGCTCACTTTCTTGATTAAATAAACCACTTTCTAACTGAGGAACTTGGTTTTCAGGTATATACTCTCTTCCTGGAAAGCACCCTCCCATCATCATAGTACAATAAATTTAATATAAATGCTGTGACTAAGTTATAGCAAATTGAAAATGTGTGTTTCCATCTGTACTTCATTTTCTGTACCACAGACTGTACTTCACTCTCAAGCAGATTTAAGATGGAGTAAGCATGTGTCATTAGATGTTTACGTGGTCTCAATGTAGGAAGACCTTCCCAAAAGCCATTGTTTTATTTCCCTTTCAAAGGACTATCTGATTTTTAAAGTCATTGTGGTCAAAGTTGTACAACTTTTGGTTACCTGTTCATTGGCAAAATTAACTTTGCTTTCCATAATATGGATTATGGTTTCTGTTATTTATGATGATAGCTATGTAAACACCTAGAAAAGTAGTGATTCACTTTAAGTCATTATCATGATGAAAATAATATATTGCAAACTCTGTTGACATCATTTTTCTATTTGGCCTTTAGGTAAATTATGTTTATGGTGTGTTCTGAATTTTAGAGAATTTTATTTTATTAGGAGCAGTGAGGAATGTTTTTGTTAGGAAAACACAGAAAATTATAATCATCACAGACTTGATTCGAACAAAATCTCTAATATGTTGGAGAAAAGTAGGTGGGGAGGACTTGAAAGGAGTGGTTTAGAATTTATAAGACAGAATTTTCCTTCTTCAGAGATAATTTGTTTTTGTGACTACCTGTTCCTTCTTTAAAAGTAAGAGAAATAATTGTTTATATAAATATGATTTATTTTTGTTCTGTTAAAAATTTGTTTAAAATAGATTACGAAGGTAATTGGTGTGATGGCTATCTGCCTTTCAGTGAAAGGAATTGATCAAAAGAGTGTTTTCCAAAAGTATATAAAAACATTCCACTGCACGCTTTTGAATGATCTGTGTAATATAATATATGCTGGAGAACAAGCACGCAGTTATCTGTTGAATGGAAGGATGAGTGGTACCATGCTCCAATAAACGTGTAAGAACACCCCCCCCCCCATGAGACATCTATCTATCTCGGTCTGTCTGTCTGTCTATCTTTCTATCATCTGTCATCTATCCATCTTCACTGCATCAGTTTCAGTGACGTAACCTGTATGTTCTCATTTTCTTTCATCTGTTTCAAATAGAAATATAACATCCTACAAAATTATGTATTAAAAAGTATTGCGATAGTTATTAAGCACCAAAGTTAGGTTCTAATATAGATACATGTTAAGAGTTGAACTAGTCTAATAAATGAAAATGTTGGGAAAGGGAAAATAACTTGAAGAGATTCCGTTGTGATTTAAAGCTCAGTCTTCCCAAATATTTTTATTATTTGAGACATTTCACTTTGATATAACAAATTTTGATTTGTTGCTTTTTTTATTCCTTTGGCAATCTCAGTGCAATGCTTCATGCTCTGTCAAGGATGCAAAGGTTCACATCACAAAGGTGAATAAACCCGGGAAGGCAGTGTATGGCCAAATAAATTTTAAATCATTATTTACTTCCAAAATAATAATTGAAGAATGTCCTGTAATATTCATAGAATTGCACGTTGCATTGTTATGTAATGAACCAATGACTTATTTTTATTGCACCCTTATTTTGTACATTATCTAGGAAATGGGTGCTACAATAATTCTCCTTAAAGTAGTTAATATTTCATTTTGTGAAGTTAACTGTGCTCCATGTATTTCTGAAATGTTTTCTTCTTCATACCACTCATCATTTTTTTCTTTATTGCTAGTTTGCATGAGTGGGTCATTATGCAATGTAAAAATGCTATCATAGTCCCATAGTCAAATGCCATCCCAGAATCATTCTGTTAAAGAGATACTTTGTAATTTCAAAATGGATGGAATTTTATTTTAAAAACTGATTTCATCAGGTGACATTTACTGTAAATACATTACATATGATTAACATAGTTGTAATATTCTCTATGGAGAATATTCAGAAAGTCAGTGAAACTCAGGAGAGTTTTTCATGCTGTGTGTGCTATGTCCCCATGTACTGACTTGACCTGAATTAGTTGAATTCACTAATTCATATGTAAAAATAAAATTGGGTGATTTATTAGTACTTAAAAAATGTTGTGTCTTTTATTCTGTACTATGTCAGATCGCTTTCTGGGAGCAAAGAGTATAAATTATTTATGAATAAAACTTTTATGCAACTTCGACAATTATAGAAAGACATTTAAGGTTAAAAATGCTTTAGATATCAACTTTATCTCCTGTCTTAACTTAAATATTTATATTTACCCACAGTTATAACTGCAAACGAAAAAGAGGTTTGATTCTCTTTGCCATAGCAAAGGCGATATATATATATATATATATATAAAAAAACATATATATATATATATATATATATATATATATATATATATATATGTTTTTTTTAGCCTAGTTATCCTATAATGGTATCTCTTTGCTCTAGGTCAGATCTAATACCGGGTGATAATTCTCTACCTATCTACCTACTGAAACACTTCTCTACATACTTCTTTTCAACAGTTTCAAGGAATTTTAGAACTGGAATGTAGGTAATATGGAAATATGGAACTGAGTAAATACTGTGTTCCTGCTACTGTTAAGGGCAGGGCAGGGGAATGATAGGTGGTAACATAAAGTTTCCGGAGGTAAAGCTAAAAGATTGAAAAAAAAAAAAAAAAAGAAAACCCAGATTGAGTGTATATATATTTCTGTTTCCTTTCTATATGTACCTGGAAAATTTCCTGATCTTTAAAAGGGCGAATGACACCTCCTCCAGGGACCTTTTCTGATATCCCCAAACAGAGTTCATCACTCTATTTGTTATGTTGTCCTATGTCTTTCTCGTTCTTTTATTGTTGCTCTTAAAACACACTGTCCTGCAAATACCTTCTTCATGCACACTGTGCACTCTTGCAAGTAAGTGTGTGTGTGTGTGTGTGTGTGTGTAGGGGCATAAGTAGGTTCTTTTGGTAGCTGAAAATACCAAAGTGAACAGTCACGTTCTTTTCCCAGTACAAATAGAAAATATGTTGACATTACATTTCGTGGAACCTGGGAAAACTTAAAAAAATCAAACCTCATATACATTCCTATGCAAGCCAAGTATCAAACAATAAGAGAGAAAAAGACAAACCCGGTTACAAAAGTTTGTGGAAGAAACATACTAAAAGCCATTTTATATGTGTTCCTCGGATGATAAAACCAGTGAGCTAGGGAAAGGACATGCTGGATTGTGAGACAGGTACCAAAGCTAAAGTATAATTATTTTACCTCTTTATGTGCTTTGGGTTCTCTTTTCAGTCCCTGTTGATTTCAGTACTGTTTCCCCAATTCCTCAGTTTTTTTTTGTTTTTTGTTTTTTTTTAAAGTGACTGTATTGGCAAATCCTATCAATAACAATATTGAGCAATAAAATGTTCTGTACGAAGAGATAATGAGTGTATGGAAATATGTGTTATATGTAACATAGGTTTATGGGAAGTCCTGCTGAGGATAGAAGATAGAGACAGATACATTGTTAGATAACAGTATAAAAGGCCTTTTGAGAACTGTCAAAACTCTATACAAGTAAATGGATGGATTAGTATTACCACAGTCACTAGTGAAGGAGCAGCAGTTAGCAGTGATTTGGTGGTGGGGGAATGGCTGTGCGACTGTGGAAAGGAAGAGACTGGGAAGTGGAGGCGAGGACGTGAAAGTAAAAAGTGACTATGTGCTGAGTAGTAAGGGCTGAAAGGGAAGTAGGGCCATATTTTAGTCTAAAACGTTATGGTAATAACTGGTTATCATCTTCTATATATCATCTTGTAAGTGAAAAAAAGCCATTAAATATTTTTAAATGGGAAACTGTATGGTCAAGATGCGTATGCTGAAGAGTAGAGTACAGCAAGTTTTCAGATGAACTAAAGGTGGGAAGACTGAAATAATGAAGGATCTTTCAGTAGCCCCCTCAACGCCTATTGCTGAGTGGGCAGAGACCTGTAGGGGGTAGGTAGTAGTGAGGCTAAACAGGCATGGGGTATCTGGTAACGATTTTGATAACAATGGGAAGTTGATAATTATTTATTATTTTATTATTTCATTAATATATTAATGTTATATGTACTCGATTATATACTATAAATATATAATATATTAATATTATCACTCTTATTAATAAGTAAAGTTTTTACTTACTAAATTTGCAGAAAACTTAGATAATCTGAAATGTCTTTTATGTTTTGAGCTTGGAAAATTAGAAGGATAATGGTCCCATTAAAAAGCAGGGGGGAAAAAAAAACAAGCGAGAGGGGAATGAAATTTTAAGAGTACATTTCTAAACATAGCGAATGAAGGTTATCAAAGAGGAAGTGGGAGCCTGCAGTTAAGAAATTCATAATCAGAGCTTCTGAGCAGTCCTGATTAAGATAGAGGCTTAAACACTGCCACCAAACAGATAATGTTTGAATTCATGTGAGTACATGACATTTTCAAGAAAGAGAATGTGTGGAGTGATGAACTACTGCATGCACAGTGTTCAACTTTAGGGAACACATATTTAAAGGAAAGTGAAGAATATGAGGAATGAGAGGGAAAAGGGAAAGAGATATGCTAGCTATTGATTGAGAGCAAATGAAGCAAATTGGTAGAAATTAGCAAATTTTATGGGGATATTGATGAACTAATTTCTCAACTTCCTTGCTCACTGGGAATCTTTCAGAATAAAATGTTGTGGAGCATGGGGAAAACCTAGGGAAATAAAGATCAGAGTGCAGAGTTTAAGATGACTATGAAAAGGATTTGATTTGGTGTTTGAGCAAGTAACTTGACCTTTAGGATTTCCATGTCTTTAAAGAGGAGGTGTGGAAACTGTATTAAAAGGGGTTTATGCAGCTATAGGATATGTAATTAACTGCATAACAGATTTAGAATTGAAAATGTATAACCACTAGTTATACTAACATGTATTAAACATTTTATTTTTTCCTGTGGCTTTTCAAAAAGTTGAGATTGACATAATTGCTCTATGAAGGAATAATTTAATTAGAATTTTTATAATAAATATTAGCTACAAAATGAAGAAAAAAGAATGCTACCCAGTTATCTGTTACACTTTTGAAACTGAAGATTTGAAGGCAGCAAATTTGATAGGCTTAAATGGAGATGGAATTATCAGAAAATACACAATCCACATTCTTTCACACATTAATATATTGAAAAGTTAAACAGTGGGCATGTAAATACCAGATGCCTAAAAAATTTTTCTTTTGTCAACAGTAAACAAACTTATGGGAAATCTAAGGTGTTTTTGAGGAATGAGTTCAAGAGAAACTTATTGAAATTTCACACACTCACGAAAGTTAAAATCATTCTATGTCCCTGAAATCAGAGAGAAGAGTCATTGACATTGTGATAATGTACCATAATATCATAATAAAGTTTTAGGAAGCACCAGGTAAGTAAGATTTTCTACTAATATGGAAGTTTCCATTAAAAAAAAAAAAAGAAACATCTGAAAATGTTTCATTGAAACTGTCAATATGGAAATCCTATTTATATTACTAAGATCATCCACAATTTTTGAATATCTATTATTGTTCATTTAAATTGCATAAAATCTGGTATTATTTATTTTAATATGCTGGCTTTTATTTCATTTTAATAAATGTAAATATTTTTAAAGTTCCTTTTTATATTTATTTACAATATTTTATTGTGGTAAATATATATAACATAAAATTTACCATTTTAAGTATTTTCAAGTGTACAGTTCAGGGGCCTTATTTATTCATGTTGTTCAATCATCATCAGCATTTATCTCCACAAGTATTTTCTCCTTCCCAAATGGAAATTCTGTACACATTAAACAATGATTCCCTTTTGCCCCCAGCCGCTGGCAACCACTATTTTACCCTCTGTCTCTATAAATTTGATAATTGTAGATACCTCATATAAGTGGAATCATGCAATATTTGTTTGATTTTTGTGACTGGCTTGTTTCACTTACCTTCACATCTTCAAAGTTTGTATGTATTTGTTGACATAGGTAGAACCAATATGAATTGGTAGAAACAGTAGCTGATAGGTAGTATCCTGTTGACCTAGGTGGCACTCTACAGGATTACTGATGGATTTAAAGCCCAGGAGACAATTCTGTATCAGCCATGATGACAAAGATGGTGATAAAAGCACGATCTTATTTAAGGATAGCGTCTCTTAACTCATCATCAGTTCTGAGTGGGTTGCCTTTGGACCTACCTGTGTTTGTTAATGGCTAGTGAAATTGGGCTTACAGGTAAGGCTGACTTTGCTGCCAGATGGAGAGGTTTTGGTGGATGTATATATGACAGTTCCATGGATCTTTATGGTGCTGTTCCCGCAGACCTCCACTTTCTCCCAAAGTCAACATTCCTGCTGTAATTGCCCATGTCTGAACCATATGTTGACTTTCCTTCATTCAGGTATTCAATCTTAAAATCCCTCTTGGACATAATTCAATACAACAGTATACAATGAGAGAAACTTAATTTTAAAGCCATGAAAACTACTTTAAGGAGAAATGGAGAAACTTATGTTTAAAAAAGGAAAACCTTGGTTGTTTGAGATGCTGCAGTTTGGCAATATGAACATGAAGAGCAGCATTTTTAGAAGAAGTTCAGTAAAAGTATAATTTGTATTACAAAGGAAATAAACTGAAAACTTTTCTACATAGGGCTTTTCTGGGGATTTTTAAAAAGCTGACTATGCATTTAATGCAGCACATAAACAAACATGGACCCTTATAATTTACTAAAATAATCAATGTAAAAAAGGATGTCTTCAGTTTCTATTCTGATCTCTATATGCTTTGCTAAGTGATTGTTTCAGGCTTATACTGACGAAAATTTGTCAGGAAATTAGAGCTCTTTAATATTTTTTTTTTACTATTCTCTATTGTACACATTTTTCTTTGTCGAGTTTTCTTTGTTAAAGATTTTTATAGCTCTGTCAGTTAAGCTTGAGTCATGACATTCCCCCTACCTTCCTTTATTTCTTCCCTATCATTTGTTTTAAAACTGGGTCAGTCTACTTAAATTTCATTTTGTTGCTTTCTGAAGATTATTGATTCCAAAATAAAGAAGCTCCCTGACACACAGTATTACTTATCATTCACAAAATACAGATTGTAGAATTCTCACCACTATGTGTATATGTATGAACAACTATACAGGTTTCTACTTGGGTATTTTTTCCTGTGCAGTGAAAAACAAAACAGTTCGCTTAACGGGCCCTTTGTCCTGGATCAAAAAGGGCAGAATCCCATAAGGCACCACTCCTTTCTCAGCTTCCCTTTTCATCTGGCCGGGAAGGGTGCGGGAATTGAAGGAGGGCTCTCGTTTGCAGAGGACCTTGGCTTAGAGTGTGAGGTGACTGCAACCTTGGCCTGATTGTCCAGGCTGATTTCTTTCCATTGTCAGAGATTTTATATTAGAGAAAAGGAGGCAGTGTCGAGTAGAGCAGTTAAAAAAAAAAAAAAAAATGAGGTTTTTAAATCATTTCCTTCATATATAAGACATATGATTGAGAGCAAGTTACTCACTTTTCTTAGTCTTTTATTTTCATTTAGGAAAATGGAGGAGGGCACCTACCTTTCAAGAAAACTTCATGACAAGTTATTTTAGATGACGTGCTAGTCATTGATCAGTCATTCCATAATTTGTAACTGAGGTTATGATTGTTGAACGTAGATTATTCAAGGTAGATTACATGCAGCATCAGAATTGATTTTAGTGTTTTACTCCATCCCATTATCTGCACATTATGAGTTAAGCCTAAAAAATGAAAGCATTCTGTCTTCTGTTATTGATTTTAGATTTGGATTTTTCTTTCTTAATAAGATAGGTCCTCAAATGCCTTTGAAAGATAATTGAAGGCTTATTGAGAAGGAATAATTTACTGGTCGTTGTATAAAAAAATAAAAACAAATCCTTGTTTCTCTATCCTGTTTCTCAATTTCAGATTAATGAGGTACATTACATTTTGAGGTTGTAACATTTTTTAAATGCTAATGCCCAGGGCTAATCAATTTTATACAAGTTAATAAGTAATTTGGCACCTTTACTTTCATATTTAAAATGCAAGTTTTATAAGTAAAAACTGAAGAGAACTACAGAAACAAATTCTGTTTTTCCTGTGAAAGGAAATAAAATGCTAGCTATAACATATAGAAGAAGGAGTAACTCCAAATTTTAAGATGAATTTGAGAAGCGCATTCACTGACTCCATTGAAAAAGAATTATAGGTGTAGGTTAATTATGTTTTTAATAAATAGACTTTAGGCAAATATTTTATGGCACGCAGTTTTGTTCATTTAACGTCACAACATTTTACTCATTAGCTTGATTTGTGGAAAAAATTGTCATGTGATTTTCAAAGGCCTAGTTGCATCTAACACTTTAAAGTACTGATGAGGTCTAACAGTGAATTTTGAAGATTACTTCATTTAGAAAATCCTGCAACAAAATTTTGGTTTTAAGTTAACAGGAATCGTAGCAGAATTATCTTAGAGTGATAGTAAAATTTATGAAGTCAGTAAACTTCTCATTCATATCACACTATGAATATGGCACAATTTTAAGTAAAAAAAGATGTTATCTCACATATAGGGGGAGTGCATTGATTTTGACCCAGAGTTAACATATAATGAAATAGAGAATTTAGTATTAATTACCTCTAGACTGAACTTTCCCGTTTAGGGCAAAATGCAGTGTGTTTGTGCATTTGTGTGCTTGTGTGGGAATTTGAGTCTTGGGTATACGTATATATATTTATCATGTAACAATTATAATGGTTAAATAGATTAATGAGTTCATTGTATTCATTATTTTGTCACCCTGCTTTTTTTTGATACAGGCAAAAGATATGAAAGGGTCTGAAAGTCACAAATAACTCACTGTTAATTGGTCATTTTCTTTTGGGCATAGAATGAAACAAAGTTGTTATAGTAATTTAGACGTACAAAGTGGTATTTCTTTTGGCTATAATTGCATATAACTTATTATTCTGAATTTTTGTTTAATCTTAGTGATGACTTTCTCTTTAATGGAGAATTTTATTTATTCAGTATACTTTTAGCAAGCCACTAATAAGAAGCTGTAACAGTATTTGTGGATATTTTACAGATAGAAATACTTCTTTGACCCCAAGAAATTTATATTGGGAGGGAAAATAAAACTGATGCATCAAAAAGTGATGCTGTAAGGATTGCTTAGGATAAGCATTTTTAAGAGGAGAAAAAAAAAATTGCAGTAATTGGTGAGGAAGTGATTATCCTACCTTATCAATTTTGCTTTGAAAGAACCTCTTTGATAGAGTTCTCCATTCACTGCACTCTTTTCTCATTCAGGCTATCACCATCTCACTCCTGTGCCATTGTTATAGTTTCCTTTATCTCACTTTTACTTCTACCCCCTATCAACCTACTGGATCCCTTGACTCTCAGTAAAATATCTTCTTAACAACTGGTCTGCTTAAAAAATATTGATGACTTTCCATCTCTTTGAGATTGAGGCAATGCTCCTTGGCTTTCCACACATGTTCCTTTACCATCTGGGCACACTGCACCTCTTGAATTTTTCAAACATTCGGTGCTATTCATTGTTCTCCAAATAATACAGCCAGTTTCTAACTTCATCCATTGTCAGTTCTTTGTGCTTAGAATACCCTTCCCTTGCTAGCTTTGCCTGGAAAAATACTGCTTATAAGATGCTATTAAAAATACTGCTTACAGATGCTATTAAAATTTCACCTCAGACTTCCTAGGTCAGAATTGATAATATCATTATAAAACATTGATTCACATCATTTTCATTTATTACTCTGTGTATTTAGTTAGGTAAATTTCTATCCTTCTCCCTCTGTGAGCTCCTAGAACTGAAAGGACAGTGTATTACTTACTAAGAATTTCCCATGTTTTATTCCTATTGGAAGAAAGACTTGGTGATGGTAATAAGGAGTGCATGACTATTTGGATTGAGCCTACTTTTGTGTTGAAGAATTGATTGTAATTTCTTATTTAAAAAAAGCTAGTCCTCTGACCATTGATGTAAGTGGCACTTAAGTATTCTGTTTCACTGAATGTTTAATAGCTCTACCCTTATAGTAATTAAATTTAGTTTGAAAAGTAGTTCAATAAAAAATAGGTTTTATTCAAGACTTTATAGGTGATGCTAAATATTACTACTATCTTTGCTATCATTAATACTGCTGTTACAACTAACAATATTACAACTAATAATAAAGTGCTTAAATTTGCCATGTACTATAGACAGTACTTTTGGATCTTGTCTAAGTCCTTCATGTCAACTGAAGGCTTTGTTGGACTGGTTTGTTATGGCCGTCCTGTGTCACGTGTTTCATCACCATAGAACTGAAGTTTGTTTTTCTCCTGCTCTATGTTCCCGTTGTACTAGATGCCTTAGATTTTTACTCATTCACTATGTCTCTTAGATCTCTGAGCCTTTGCATTTCTGCTTCCGTTTCCTGAAAGGCCCTTCCGTTTTGCCATGACACCTATGCAGTTTCAAAATTGAGGACAGATATCTAAACATTGTGTATCATACAAATATTCCTAGCCTCTTCTGGAAATCTGAGTGGGAAACCTACTGTTTATTTCTTTAGAGGTCTTTACCTTCTACCATGGCATTTGTCAAAGCAAAATATCAGTTAATTTGGCTACCTTTTGTGTGTTCATTCCTTGAGATCAGGAATCTCCATTATAATTAAGAGTCATAGCGTGGTAGCAACACTAGTAGTAAAAATAGCAGCAGTAGTAGTATTAATAGTCGCATTTGTATTCCTCACTTCTTAGTATAGCACCTAGAACTCAGTGCATGCCTGACATTTGAATGAATGAATGATTGAATGAATGAATGGAATGAATGAATGCATGCATGCATGCATGCATGAATGAATGAGGTAGTGTCTTTGTGGTAATTACTATCTCCAGTTGATAAGGGAGAAATCTGAGGTTCAGATAGTTTAAATTATTTCTTTACATACATATAAGCCAAGATTAGAATCTAGACTTCAGTGAACTCTAAAATCCATCTTCTTTTTCTTTAATTGACATTTTTATTGAAATAATTATAGATTCACATGTTCTGTAAGTCAGGGGTTTTTCCGACAAACAGAACCAATAGATGCAAGGATGATAGATATAGATAGATAGATAGATAGATAGATAGATAGATAGATAGATAGATAGATAGACAATCTAGAAAGAGATTTATTGTAAGGTATTGGCTCACACAGTTATGAAGTATGAGAAGTCTCATGATCTGGGATCCAATCTAGAGACCCAGGAAAGCTAGTGGTGTTTCAAGGCCTGAGAGCTGGAGAGCCAATGGTGTAGATTCCAGTTCAAGTTGAAGGCCAAAGAACTAGGAGTAATGAGGGTAGGGATAGACCAATGTCCCAGCTAAATCATTCAGGCGGAGAGTGAATTCAACCTTTCTCTGCCTTTTGTTCTTTTCATGTTTTCAAAGAATTTGATTATGTCCACCCACATTGAGAAGAAACTCTGCTTTACTCAGTCCATCAATTCAAATGCTTAACTCTTCCAGAAACACCCTCACAGACATACCCAGAAATAATGCTTAACTGGCTATCTGGGCATCCCTTGACACAGTCAAGGCAACACATAGAATTAACCATCACATGGGTAGTTGTTAGTATATAGAGAAATTCCTTGTATGCTTGGCCCAGTTTCCTGCAATAGTAAGATGTTGCAAAGCTGTGCTATAACATCACAAAGATATTTACATTGATACATCTATCTTATTTAAATTTCCTCCAGTTTTAATTTGATTTAGTTGCAAGTGTGTTTGGGTGTGGTAAGTTCTATACAATTTTATTGCCTGTTTAGAGTCCTGTATTCACCTGCACAATCCAGATACTAAATAGTTCTAACACCACAAGGATCCCTCAGATTGTCCTTTTATAATCACACTCACTTCCCTCTCTCCTCCCCTCTCTCTAACTCCTATCATTAATCCGCCCTCCGTTTCTAAAATTCTGTCATTTCAAATCTGCTATCTAAATGTAATTATCATATATAGCATGCAATATTTAAGTTTCTTCCAATTTAAATAATTGAGGTCATTAATAAAGCAGTAGTAGTAATGATAAAGTGTATCAATAGTATTTTACTTTAATCCGGGCTTGCCATATGTAATATAGATGAAGATAATGTCTATTTGGACAGTTCCTCTCCATGCTATGAATGCAGGAGCTATGTCATTGCCCCAGTTCCACTTTTTCCCAACTGTCTTATTATAGTTGGCACTCAATAAATATTTGTGTAATTGCATGAGCAAGTTGCTTTTTTGTAGTTAAAACTGTAGAGCTTTATACTCCGGGCTTATAGTAAAAATAGTACCTCTTCATGTTTGATAATCATCACCCAGGTAAATGAAGTATTTGTATATTGAGTTACCACCGTTGGTCACTAAGGTGGTGTGATTTTACAGGTACTGGAGAAACTCGTGCACCCCTCCTCTTATCCCCACTTCCACGCCTCAGTTACTATCTTCAGTCAACGGTTATGTTTCTTCCATTATCATAGATTCCGAAGGCCTAAAATTTTATCTCTTTATTAAAAATATATATCTTGTTAAGTTAAAGCCAATAAAACATCGTCATCATCATTATTATCATTATTATTGTTATTATTATTATTCTATTATTGTTATTAACCATTTTGCTTGTTCTAGCTAGAGGTCTTTATTTACACGGAAAGAAGAGTCTCTTCATTTCACTCAAAGAGGGGTTTCCTGAAGGATGTACGTCCTCAGGAACCTGAGTGGAAGTAAAGAGCTCCCAGGACTGGGCATTCGCTCTTCTCCACCCTCTCTGTCATGGAGTGTCTCCCTTTGCACATCTGCTTTGGTTTTCTCTCATTGGCTGGATTCCTCCGCTTACACTGGCCTCTCCTATGCCAGTTCCAGGCCTGTCTCCATCTCGTGTCCATTTTGTTTAATGTCGCCCACTTTCAGCTGGGCTTAAGAGCCACCGGCTGCTGGCCAACCGCTTTATGGACTCTTCTCATCAAATTTCCCCCCCAGTTGAACTGCCATGGCTGGAGACATGGGGTTCTGTGATGCAGAACACTGGTATGCCTTGTCTGCTAGGGGGTGGGCAAGCATCCATTTCTGGAGATAGGATTGGAGGCCCTGAAGGCAGCTGAAGGCTCCGAGGGCAGTGTATAAAGGTTAGTTTCTATTGCCATTTTCTTGTAAGTTTATATCATGAGCTCATTGCCTTAAATCTGAGAGCAGGTCTGTTACTCCATATGTAGTTAGTTATAGAAATTCAAAGAGGAAATTAAGTTATATAGTTTATGAAAACTATATAAAATCTCCTGATTTAACTTAATGTGCCTAGATTTATTTAAAAGAAAAATTAAGGGGAGTTTAATATTTCGTTTGCAGAATTAACTTCTTATAGGAATGCATTGAACTTTCTCATATAATCCAATGAGAACATTGTTTAAATGAGGTAGAATGTTTGTAATCAATCAACACATTTACTGTAAATGCAATAAAAAGGGAGGGAAGATGTGGAAGTTGAAGTGACGTGCAGTATTACAGATGCTGAACTCTCAGAGGATGCTTTGCATGACAGTGACACATGATAGAGAATCTCAAAAGCAGAACAGACTCAGCCTTTGGTGATAACAGAGGGAAAACAAAAGAATGAAACTTTGCCAAGGTATGTTTCCTCTTTGGATTCAACAGCTCATTTTGCAGAGCTTATTAGTAAACCAAGGGAGGAATACAGTTACATGTGCATTCCACTTGTAAGGAGATGTAGAACTGTATGCACACAGTAGGCAGCTGTTCAAAGTACATGCTATGTCTTCTGTGGCCTGAGTATGTATATCTCACCTTCCTGCACCACTTTGTTTGTGTAGAATACAAGGCTGAGGATGCATGTTTTTAATTTGGAGCTGCTGCAAGGATCAGGACCACCACAGAGCAATGCAGGCTGTCTCATCTCAGTGTGGCCAAATGTCACCACCTCAGAAGCTGTAATTAGACATATTGAATGATTTTCAATAACATGATGTGTAACGGTGGTTGTGGTGGTACTTAAAGTGAGTCCTAAATAAGATGGAGAGTTAATTTAACTAGAATATGTGAACCAAGCAGTTTTATTCATGTTAAAACTTCACAGTTCATGCTTCAAGAAATTCCCAGTTCAAACGTGTGTTCGTGTGTACAATTTTCTTCTTATTCTTAGTCTGTACAATTTTATTCAGTGTGCTTATGCCTTAGTGATTTTTTTTCTAATTTAAATGATTACCCTTTTTTAAAATAAAAATGGTTATGCTTTTTTAAAAATAAAAAAGTCAATCCATCCTTTTAGTAATGGTATTTAACATTCTGTGGACATATCTAACATTATAACATTTCTTCCTGGAAAAATCACAAGAATTACATGAGAATTTATGTTGTCTCTTAAATTTCCACATCTGTGTTGTTGGTTTTCCCCTTGAATCCTTTCCTGGCAATCGCTAGCTTTAGAAAGGAAATTTCTAATTTGAAAAGTACCGAAGCCTGCTTTTTATATTCTGTTGAGTATTTGTTGTTGGCTATCTTTCCTTTGCGTCTTCAGACCCCCTCTACCCTCTTCTGTGCAATGCTGTTGTCCCAGCCTCGGACTTGTATTTTGGTCACTTGGGATAGGCCAGTGAGGAGCCCTGCCTAGAGACTGAAGAGAAGGAGGGCTGAGTATTTATTTATTCCTTGATTTCCTCCTTGAGACTATGTCCTGCTCTAATGCCCTTATTCCCCTACAGGGACCCCAGTCCACACAACTCTCCTTTCTCCTGATTCTTAAAACCTCTCTTCATGGTGTTGGCTCCTTGTACCAACTGGTGGCAAGAGCTCCTCTGCTGCTAACCTTGGTCCCTGAACTCTCCGTTTGGTTCCCCCAAGCATCACACAGAACTTTGTAATTAGTCTCTTTGTAAATAAGGTGTTATCTTAATCTGAGTGTACCACCTGTAACCTGTGAGGACCTTGGGGAGATGCAGTATTCTGGGTAGCACAGACAGGACTGGGAATCCAGTGAGACAGAACATTGGGAGATTATTGCAAAAGCTACTAAGAATGAGTCTCATTTGGAATCTAGTCTTAGAATTGAGAAATAAGTCTTTTTGGTTTTGGCTTTGTCCTTTGGAAGGACAAATGATGAAGGTCTGTTTTGGCGTTTTTTGTGGCAAATCTCATCTTGGGTGTGGTCAAGTATTGTGTGATCACATAAGGACTCAGTTTAACTAAGTGATATGTCAGGAATTAATCATATCATTGAATTTATTCTTACTGAATATCACCTTTCAAATACATGTAAGCTCTTTCAATGTATCTTGAAATAAGTATGTCCTCATTTTTTGATAAGTTGCAATTCGATAAAGTGATGTGGAACTATTGTATCATTGCAAGAATATAACACTATACTAAATAATAATAAAGTGCTTTTAAGTTGTTTATGAAATTAATAGCTTTCAAATAGTTAAATATGATCCAGATCAGTAATCAATACAAATATTAAGAAAGTGCAGTACGTAGCTCTCATTAGGAGCATCACATCCTTATCCAGCCAAGCAGTGTCAAAAAAAATTAAATAATGAAAAGCTGGAATAATAAATATTAAATTAATGTCAAAATTATAATTCATATTGAATTATTTAATGTACTCATATCCATGATAGCAAATAAAACAATCTTCAAAAACTGTATTTAAACTATACATAATTAATTTTATAGCCTGTGAATTTTCAAGAAAAAGTTGTGTTGGAATTCTTCACATTTCAAGAATGAATTAAAAACTAAATGTCAATGTTATTACATGAAACATCATATGATAGGAAACCTCTGAACACAAGTAACACACCCCCCTACCCCCCACCCCCCGCCCCATCAGCATACAGATACATTTCGGGTGGTCTTATATCCCAGAGATTCAGCTTGTGATTAATTTGTTTCTTTTTAGGGTCAGCCTTGGGAATGCTTTTTTTTTTTTAAATTGAGAAATACTTGACATATAACATTGTGTAAGTTTAAGGTGTACAATGTGTTGATTTGATGCATTTGTAAATTCCAGTATGATTACTCCCATAACGTTAGCTGATATCTGTATCACATCACATAATTGTCATTTCTTTTATTGTGATGCTCACAATTAAGATCTAGTCTGTTAGCAACTTCGAAGTTAGTAGTGTAGGATTGTTGACTGCAATCACAGCGCTGTGTACCCGGTCTCCAGGACTTATTTATACTTGTAACAACCAGTGTTTGGTGAATCTCTTTACCGAGCTCATCCATTCACAGCCAGAGATATACATAGGTAGTCATTTTAGACTGCAGGGACCATAGATTTAAAATTTGGGTAGCTAGCCATATTGTGGTGAATTCTGTTGTTGTTGTTGGTTTTGGTCTTTTAGGAAAAACTGGCTGTTCAGACCGCCCACTTATTGCAGGGATTTTAAAACTAGAAAAGTTATGCTTTGCAAGAAAATATAATCTTTACTTAACAATGCAGCAAAAAAGTAACCTCAGTAGAAATATTTAGGAACGATTACTGTTCATAGAGACACTTACCTTTTAAAATAATTTGGTTTTCTGGAAGTCTTTCCCCAATAGAATTTTGCTATTCTCAAATTATGATGCAACTACTTATTTTGTCCAGAAAAATTCTGTCAGCTTTTTCTCTCCCTCATGTATCTATCCCATCTGCTGGCTATTAGTGACAATCAAACCCGCAATAAAGAATCACATTGAAAACCACTATTGTTTTTTCTACGTGTTCCCTAAGATTCTCTTACTACAGATATTGATGCAGTGAGGCTGAATATTTCTCTACACATCCATTTCTAACTGCAACTACATACCTATGCCATAATGAACTTATCTGAAACTGGGATTTCAGCATGGATTACGAAGACATCTATAACAACTGTTCTCTGCTCTCAACTGTTCTTCCTTCTCTACATTCATATTGTTCAGTTACTGGGTCCCTTCCCCGTTTCATTGCATCCTCCAGTGACATCTATCACTGCGCTTTACACACTGTGTTTAAGCCCTCTAATCATGCATTTCTGAAAGTCAACTGACTATAATCAAATGGTAAAACATGATAATATTTTTTTCTTTTGAACTGTAAGTAGATTGTTTGTCTACATTACATTGCAATTGTTCGTTTAAATACAGGCATCCCATTTACTAGTTTTATCCAAGAGGATGTTTTCTGAAACAAAAAATAAACACTCCAAGGCCTACAAACACTGATGTAGCAACACCAGGACATCCACGCCAGAAGTATACGCGTAGGACTTTGGATTGAAGGAGGGGGATATTCACAGCTACCACCCTCCAGCCTGTTTCTACTTAAGGTCTGGTCTGAAGAAATTCAGCATCAGCAGCCATTGGAAGGTTGATGGAAACGCAGACCCTCATGTTCTGCTCCAGACCTGCTCAGTCAGAATCTGTCCTTCACCATTTCCCATGTGTTGTGTATAAACCTTAAAGGTGGAGAAGTGCTGCTTTTCTCTCTTTCCTCCTTTCTTTGTGTCTTCCTACCCAGTGTTGTCAAAACTACTGATTTTTTTGTGTGTGCTAAGACACGTGGATTTTTAATGTGAAAGTTCTTCATTTTAAAAAGTTATTCTCTAATGTAGTTGTGAATTTTCCCCCCACATTTTCCGGGACAGTAAAACAAACTGAAAGTATCATTAGGAATGGGAGTCCAGCAGTTTGTGAGCTGTCCTAAAACATGCAATAGGAAAGTGAATGTGGAGAGCCTTATTCTTATATTTTCAGGAAACAGTGATATCTAGATATCTTGGAAAAACTATCGATAATTAAAAAAATCAGACACTGCCATCAGTGGTTATGCCCAGCCTCATTTCATTTTTAATACATGACACTAATTTATTTGATAATAATGCTGCCTGCTGTCACCACGCCACCCCCAATGCTATATTTATACAGCAGCTAGAGTGACCTTTTAAAACCTAAATTGACTCTATTGGTTCCTCCAATGGTTTCTGTCATATTCAGGAGTAAAGGCCAGCACCTTGCAAGCTTTTTGAAAGCTTCTCAGTCCAGTTTATCTTTTTCACAATTTATGTCCAGCCACCTGGGCAGCTTGCCATTCCTTCAATTTCCTAGGAAAACGCTTTCTCAATATTCTCTCCCAGATATGTGCATGCCTTGTCCTTCACCGACGAGTATGTCATTGCTTTTTCAAATGTCACGTATACAGTGAGGCCTTCTGTGATGAAACCTGGAAATTGATAGCCCCTCATACTCACGCCAACACCCCACTCTTTAATGATTTTTCTCCAGAGCCTTCACCATCATCAGAATTCTGTAAGTTGTTAATGAAAAAAATACACTTATCCTTAGAAAACGTTTTTTGTTTTTCCCCCCACTAAGTCAGAAGGGCAATGCAAATGATCTTCAACTGCTTTTTGAAACATTTTACATTTTATTGAGAATAATAAATATGATAACAAGTACTACCTAGTTATCATTCTAGGAAAGAAATTTGACTTTATGTTACTTCCTCAAGTATATCTGTTAGCCACATAAGTATCTGACCCTGAAACGGATTACTGTGGATAGAATATCTTAAAATATTGAATGCAATTTATTACTATAATTAAGTCTCAGTATTCAGTAAGTCATTTTTTAAATAACCTTTCTATTATTTTTTTTATTCTTTTTACAAAAAGCTGTGAAGACGCACACGAGCAGAAAGCCCCTTGAAAGCTACAATTTATTTATGTGCTTGCCATTCGTTAGGGAATTGGTTTTCGATACCTCTGTTTTTAATATGTAGAAGAGAGCCTAACATACCAGGTGCTCGGTAAATATTTGATAAGTAACAAACACATAATATAAATATGAATTTATGTTGGACATATTTAGTTTTGCATAGAATTCTTAAGTTCTTGCACTGAGTTCTCAGTGAAAGGTGAGGGCTTTGCCTGTGAGGAGAAGGGTGATTGATGTTCTCTATAAAACATGGAATACCTAGTTAGTTAGGAGGTCTCTTGACTAAGAGTTAATTAAAATGTATTCTGCAGGATGTTTCCATCATGGTAAGGCAAAAACAAAGCAAAACAACCACCACCAACAAAACATTTTAAAGGGAGGAAAATTCTGAATTATCATTTAATTGACTTTAATGATTTAGGAGACTTAGTTGATTTCTTATAAGTTCTTTTGAATTGAATTTCAATTTAAATATTAAAAATAATTCAAAGTAATTGTTTTACCCTTATATGCTACAAAATATATGGCTAGGTTAGAAGAATTTGCTGGAATAATTTTAACTTTCAATTTTAGTAAGCATATCCATTAGCATGTATAGTTGTTGTAATTTTATAAACAATTGCAACTTATAGTGACCATATGCTTTGATGCTGGTGGTAGACGCAACAATAAGTAGAATTTCTCAGAATGCTAACAGAGAAGTTAGATTAAATGAACATCCTGTTAGATGACATGGTATTTCTATTTTAAAGTAGAAAACAAAATATAAGGACAGAGGAGTGAAGTAAATTGAGATCTGGATAAGAACCTGACTCCCTTGATTCTCACCTAAGCCATGTGTGTGCATTTCATAAAAATTACATAGTGTAGATGCTCCAAAGTTACTGAACTGAGCGTCCAATACCAGCTGATAACTCCGCTGGTTTATAATGAAAACACTTTATTTTATATCCCCTTATAAATGTGTTTTTATGATTGGCATTTATTAAGTACAATTTTCCTTAGTATTTATACAAAATGTTAAAATGCACTTTACAATGTCATTTGTAAATATTCCCCAGAACTTTTGTAGCAATGAGTAGAATATCAATGACGTGACAGTGACTATAGCTTCCTTAACCCTTTAATAAGTTTTAGTAACACTGTCAAATCCAAAGCTATCAGGAAATACAGGGATTGTGGGAAGATCAGGAAGTTAACTGGTCGTGTCCAGGAAAATCAACCAGCAGGGAGAATAAATGGCGTTAAGGTTTAAATGAAATGGGGCTTAAGATCACGGTATGAATGACAACAAGGCCCGAGATTCTGCCCACTGCCTCCTGACTTATATTTTGTCTCTTCACCCTCTCCTCTGGAATAGCATACTACTTCTTTTGCGAAATCAGAATTTCTCTAGTTAGGGATCCGAGTGAAGATGCTATTGGACATTGGCACCAATCCCGAAATGGATTTGTGCTGTAAACTCATGCAGACCTTGTTAAGGATTATCTCAAGGTGGAGATGGCCAGAAGCACCTGTCCTTCTTTGGATCATAGGCTAATAGGCTATGAGCACAGAAGGCTCTGTAGATGACCCTTCAACGGGACCGAAGGAAAAAAAATAATAAAATTGCTGATAGCATGCAGGTTCCTGCCCTTATTGAACCTCACCTTCACCCTGCTTCTCCCATGATGTAATAACATTAGCCAGGAATTCTGGCTTAGACTGAAACTAGGTTCATTCTTTAATTCTCAACCAGAGTTTGGACTAAAACATCTTTGTGGCAGGAGCAGCTCTTACAAGTGGTGTTGAGGCCAGAACACATGTTAGGATGAGCTATATTGAACGCATACTTTAAGATATGGCAGGGGACAAACAATATATGAAATTAGAACATCAAAGTGAAAGGATGCTAGAAAGCAACAAGCTCAGCATCCATTCTAATGGATAATGAAATTATCCAAACAATATCTTATTTTCAGTGAGATATTCCAGCTCATTCAATTAATGAATCATCGTCTTGATTCTCAGATTGGGAATTCCACGGCATTTCATAGAAAGCTTTTCGACCCAGAACTCTCTCTTGGTCTAGTAGGAGCTTGCAACCAAGTTAAAAGGAGAGATGCGTGTTCAGGGTTTATCCTCTGCCTATCTCAGACAATCAAGGTCTGTCACCCTTATTTATTGAGAGGATCTTGCTTAGCTTCTAAGCATGTTATTGGAAGTGATTGTTTAATATTTTGATTCAAGGTGTGTCTCTTTCGTTCCAGGCTAAGAGTCAAACTCTCTTCTCAATATTCTTCCCCCTTTGGGTTTGGTCTGGGAAACATTTACAGATCTTTCTCATTACTGAAATGAAAATAGTGTGTTGTTTTGAACTTTAAAAATTATGTATATTACAGGGTATCTTTCTGTAAGGATTTTAGGTACAGCAGCATTTGAAAGATTATGTGTAGATGTAAGTGAACATGTTTAAAAAAATTCAAATTAAACCTCCTAATTGGCAAAATTTCCATAGGGACATTAATCATAATCATTGAATAATAGAGAATAGTGGTGCATATTAGAGGCAAAATTGTTGGCTTCTAAAAGACTTTTAAGAGTCTCTGAACATTAATATTCACCATTAAAAAGCAATTATAGATTTTCTCTATATAGATTTATGAATTAACAGTTGATTAGTTAAATGCAGTCACTTTCATGAAGTAGCATTGTTGTCTTCCAGGTCTTGAGAAATACAAAGCCAATTCCAGTGATACCTGAGTTTTAAAAAGGAAAGTATATAACAGTTCTAAAATGAGAGTACAAGTTAATTGCTAAAGACTATAAATCAACGGATAGGTTCCTTCAAAGTGTGTCTGCTCCAGTGTGATATTTTCACTTGGGGATCATTTTTGGTGCAAATTACACAAGTGACTTATCAGTCACAGGAAAAAAATGAGTGGACAAATGTATACCTACAGCAATAAAACTGAAGCAGCAGTGTAACTAATTATTGATTTTGTTAAGTATATACAATACTCTAAAAGTTTTTCAAAGTAATCTGTCTTTCTGTCTACTTATTTATCTGATACAGGTAATTTCATCTTTAAGAAAAGATCAGAAAACGAAAAAAAAAATGTACACAGGAATTGCATATTCAAAAACAAATATGGAAGAAAAATAAAGTGAAGCTAAATACGTTCTTTAAGGGAGAAAGGCTGATAAGAAACTTTTTGAGTCTATACAAAGAATGAAGTTATTGTGTTGGGAAAATAGAAATAAATAATGGAACATAAGTGTTCCAAAGAAAAATATCAGTAAATAAGATAGTATTAAATGCTTGAGTACCACCTATGGAAAAAAAAAAAAAATCATGATGTTATTTATTCTTTGTTTCAGATTTCACACAAGTATCAACTTTCCCATTGTATCTTTCAGAGAGCTGTGATTTATTTATCACTTCTTTATGTGTATTGTTAATCGAGCACAGTATCTGGCATACATTGGAACTCATTAAGGGATGGCTGTTGAATATTATACTTTCCCATCAGAAATTCACAGAAGTACTATTTTTTTAAATAAATGAGAAGTGAGAGACAAGAGAGAAGAAACTAATGAGGCAGATATGTATCGGAGGCAGTACAAGGAGAACATCTGTTTATGAAAAACAGAAAAGTCCTTAATTATCCAGTGGGAGCATCCGTGGAGATTCTTCATTTCCCTTTGCATTTTGTCTTTGTCTTGCCAAAAACCGCTTTAACTATTACTGCTAATTTTATTTAATACGCTAGATAACAATGCCACAAATTCTTATCAGCAGGGGTGCTTGCCAGGTTGTTCCAATTTTCTTTATCTCTGACAGAATAGATAAGAAGATGACTTTAAATGTTTTAATTCACCTTTGTTTAAATTCCGGAGTGCTTAGCATGGATTTCTTTTTAAATTTTCACCATATTCAATATTAATGATCTCTTAAAGTGTGTATAGGCAATCCTCACTTTGCAGGGAATCCCGGGACCAGCAAATGACAGTGCATGCTGCAATTATGTGAATAATCAATAGGAGATTATGATTGCTCTGTGGCATTTAAAATTTTCTGTCAACATATGAAAATATCTCTTATTGTTCACAAATGCAGGAACATGAAAAATAGTGAATCTAATATTTATGTAGTACACTGCTTAATACAGGCATATTGAGACTTAAAGTGATTTCTTTATTTGTAAAATGCTTATGCGGAGTTGTTTGAACAGTGCTTCCTTTTCATTGTATAATTGATGGTTCGTATTATAAGCACACATCTTTTCAATTCCTTGGTAAAATGTCATATTTCTTTCAAAGTTTGGAATAGCTTTTAGTATAGTATTTTATTCTTTGCCCTTTCAATATCGTGAAATATCTCCAAGAGATCCTTGAAGGTGAAGTTTTTTGTTGCTGTCAATGTCTCTGGAATTTCTTCATTCTTTTTGTCACAATCATTTTCTTCAATTGTGCTGATTTTTGCCTTAACTATGTTCCTTTGGCTTCATATTTAAAGCCTCTTCAGTGGCGGTGGTATCAACATTCCCAAGTCAGTTATTTCTTCTATAACTCCATTTACCTTTTACTTGAATTTTACTTTTAGCATTGTCACTTTTAGTTTCTTCCTTAAAATTTTATTTGTGTTACATTTTTGTTAAATGTCTTGTGAGTTTATCACTGGGAGACAAAGAAGCAATACAACCATCAGTTTTTCTCTCTGTGCATGAACTGGATAGATTCACAGTGACCAGTCATTGACAGACTATGAAAAAAGTGCGTCATGATTGGTCATTGATCATGATAAGCAACTTTATTCACATAATAATTTTTGTACTGATAACTAACCGCCAAATTTGTAGCCAATATGGTTATAGTCAGTTTACTCTAGTAACAGTATACCCTGAACCATATTGTGGTGGCCGATATTATTAAAACTGTGGTAACCAAAATTCATGCACCTTGGAACTGTTCAAAGCAAGATTGCCTGCATTGTTATTACTTGGTGTAAATAATCGATTCTCTTATTATTTATGTGAGTATATATGTAAAATTATCTAATTTTTAACAGATGGCAATTGTAACCTCTCGTATGTTTATTATTTTATATGTAGACTTTCTGTATTTTATATTGTATGTCGATTTCCATGATGGTCCCATTTATATTGCATGAGCTGGGACACATATTAGATATCTGCTTAGTGAACAGCAAAAAGCCTATCTGGCTGTTTCAAGCAAGCCAAGGCCAGTATCTGCAAGGAAGACTCTATAGCTTTGTACATCCAGAAACTATGTTATACCTGAACACTCATCAGTACTAGACCTTATTGGGATGACTCACTCCAACCAAAAGAGCAAGAAAGCAATCGATGCCAATACAAATTTTGAATTTATGGTCACAAATATAACCATGACTTGAATGAAAATGTCACTGTTGGTTTATAATATGTTTTTGCCCAGATATGAATCTCAACCCTACTTTCAGTTGATCACTTAATGGGCTACCAAGAGCTAGAATCAGAAGTCTCTGCCTTCAGAGACAGTGAGGGTGCATTCCCACTGACTAGGCCCCTTGAAATGCAATATGCCTAATACTTAAAAGAACTGTTATAGAGCAGTGTATCCCTACATGGTAGCCATTAGGTCCATATGGCTATTGAGCACTTGAAATGTGGGTAGTCCCAAATTGAGATGTGTTGTAATTGTAAAATACACACTGAATTTTGAAAACTCTAATGAAAAACATAATACAAAATATCATTAATTGTTGTGATTGTGTTGAAATGATATCACTTGGATATATTGGTTTAAATAACATATATTATTGTTAGTAATTTTAACTGTTTATTTTCACCTTTGTCCACATGGCTGCAGAAAATGTAATGTAACATTCTGTACCTCACATTGTACTATCAGGTAGCACTTCTCCGGAGCCCTCGTGCTTTGATTCAGTTCCTAGTTTCACGATTTACATGCTGTGTGACACTGGAACTGACACCCTTAAACCCTTTGTTCCTCAGTTTCCTTATGTGTCAAATGGAGAAAATAGCAGTTTCTAA
Source organism: Rhinolophus sinicus (assembly GCF_036562045.2). Taxonomy (NCBI): domain Eukaryota; kingdom Metazoa; phylum Chordata; class Mammalia; order Chiroptera; family Rhinolophidae; genus Rhinolophus; species Rhinolophus sinicus. The sequence goes on along the minus strand of NC_133751.1, from coordinate 19,134,674 downwards.
AACATGAGGATAAAGTTAAATTTAAATAAGTTAATAAATATTGAGCACTTAGATATTTGTCTCATATGTAGTTAAGCACTATAGGGTAGGTGTTATTGTTGAGTGTTGATCAGTATCAGAAATGCATTAAACCTGTTTTCACTTAAACTCTTCTTGTACTTTTGTTTGCTTCTAATCAGCATCCTTTACTCTTTCCGGACATGTTGCTGTATAATTGGGTCAGATTACACTTTCTTTGCATCAGCCATATCTAGGCATGATTTCCTGAGAATACACACAGGACTGTTGATGGAGAGTTGAAACACAGCCCAGTTTCATCACCAACATGTTTATATTTCATCACAGTCATATTTACACACTGTATCTTTTTGGTTTACTTCTGTAAACTTCTAATTGTATCCATTGTGTGTTTGTGTATATGCATGTGTTTTAATTATTGTTACTTTCTTTACCAAAGAGTGGCTTCTTTCTCACGTTGTTACCAAGTAATGGGACTAAAGGGAGCTCTTTTCTGTAGATAACTAAGAAATGAATGAACTGTTTTATTATTTAGTATCAAAAGTAATTTAGTATTTATATTTAATATAAAGCTGTATTATAATATAAATATTCAATCAAAATGTATATACAAGAATTAAAGTTTGATACCAGTATATGGTTCTAGGATTCTTACCTCAGTGACAAATAACTATAGGTGTTCGATACACGCTGTAGGGTTATAGGTTATAGGTTCATTGGTGAATTTAAATATTAGATAGATTTTTCCAAAAATATTTATAGTTTGGAAATATTTTAAAAATGTAATTAGATTAGCTAGACTTCTGTGGTAAATGAGGGATAAATTACATTCAGTGCCACTTTGTTAGTATTTCTGCTTAGATATTTTAAGAAAACAATTATTTTCGATATCACTTGCATTTCTTCAGCGTTAAGTGATGGGCTGTATATCAGTTTTCTTCTTGGTGCTTTATTTAATGTGTGATATTCCTATAATTGGAATAATCATAATACAAAATAACTGTTCCTCAGAATACAGGCTTCGGTTACATGGTTCTAGAGTGTTTATACTCTTCTAATTTTCCCAGTGTTCTGGGCTTATAATGTTGTCATAATACTGTATTATTCATAGTTAACCACATTCATCTTTCATTATGGTCAATGAGAACATGCGATTTTAGTAAGGTTTTTAAATCTCAGTTACAATTTTTTTTTTTGAGTTTGAAATATTTCCATCCTGAGGTTTTTGCTTTCTCTTGTAGAGATATCCTCCTAACTCATTTTACGTGACATTCCATGGTTATTTAACTTATCTGTTCATATTGGATAATAAACTTCATCTAGAGTTTTCTTAATGTCTAAGTATACATTTTTTAATTGAATTGAATTTGTATGTATTGTGGCAGTAATAACTTCAAAGTACTGTAATAGGTTTGTTAAGCATGACCTCCCCTTCCTGAATTCAAGTTGTCTATAATTAATCAAATCATGCCTTACCAGGTGTTCATTTGCCATTCTCCCTAACTACTTTTCCATTGAGTAAAATGCTGCAGCAGATGTTGACCTTTGTCACTCTCGATTCATCTTCTATTGTCATTTGGTAATAAATTATGTGATTTTAGTATCTATTTAATGAACTAATAATACTCAGTCAATAATAGAATAGACTATTTATTCCAGTAGAATTTACTAGTTATTGTTACTGGAGTTTCCAAAAGGATTTAATTTTAACTATATCCTTAAAATCTAAATTCTTATAATCAACAGGTATGTGGACAATAATTATTGCAAAATGTGGTATATTTCAAGTTTTATAGGTCATTTTACCATTCTTCTTCAACTTTCTCATTGTTTTTAATAATGTGGACAAAGAAAATGAGACTCTCTGTGTAGTAACTTTAATGCAAAAGGAGAGCTGCTATAATCAATCCTAAGAGGAATGTATTTTATCACTGAACTCTATGCGTTGGGGTAGACAGGTAATTGGAAATGATTACCATTACAGCAAATCTTAAAATGTGCCTAATTCTAAAAGAAAGTAATTTAAGATTTTTATCATTGGCAAGACAGATGGCACTATGACATATGCAAACAATCTTTAATATTGTTAAATTGATACTATTTGCTATTTTGTTTGTAACGTAGAAACAGTTAAGAGCACAGAAAACAATATACCCATTTTTGGTAATTTTAAATAGAATTCAAAATATTTGTTTAAAACTGTAATCTTTTGTGCAGGTGCAAATGATTGAATAAAGGCAAAATATGGCCTTAAATTTTTTTTTTAAAGCATAGAAAATATTTCTGACACTAAGTTTATTAAATTAAAATTTTAATTGTCAATTGGTATTTCATTTTCATAATGATTTAGTTAATAAACTATGTAATCAAATGGTATACTCTAACTATAAACTAAAAGGAAATTCTTATTGCAAAATGATACTTATAATGTTAAATGTTCTTTTCTTTCTCTGACAGTTCAATATCTTTAGTTTTTCTTGATTTCTCATGTCTGTGAAGGAGGCATTACTTTATCAACTGAATGCACAATATTAGACAAAACTCAGTAGACATTTTTCATGAACAAAAATGGAGTACAGTTCTTCTGATTGAAATCATAACTGTGTGATTTTTTGCTAAGTCAAACATAGACATTTTTGTCTATGATATTTACCTTACAAACATACAGCATACAAACATTTAGATAATAATAGTGATATTATAATTTATATAAATGCATACTTATATTTTTGCATTTAATGTAATTATACCATTTTTAAGTAATTTATTCAAATGACAAAGAATAAGTAAATATTAATGAACTACTTTGGTTTTCTTCTTACTATGGCGATACGCATGAAAAGATTTAGTTCAGTTAGTCTAATATCTTCTTTAGATATGCAAATCTAAAGGATTAGGAATATAGCAAAGATGGTTTGATTTCTACAATATAAACCTGTAGAATTTAATTTTATAAAGTTGAAAGTACACATTGTATCATATAGTTCTAAACTATCTTCAGTTTGTTAGTATTGTAAGAATAAAATTTTTGCTAAATTGTGTGTTTTTTTTGTAGTTTCTTTGCCTTTGATAATATTGAAGTCAATTTTTGGAAACCTAATGTCTGTAAAGATATGCATTGATAATATGTAAATGCAAGCTGAAAGATATAGAATGTCAAAATGTCAGTAACATCACTGTTTTTCAACTATTAGAGACTATTAGGTTTTTTCTATGTCGTCATAATAGAAACATTTTATAATATGATACATTTTTGTGTATATTTTTGTAGAACTAGTGTTATTTTTCTTATTCACATCTGATATTATTTTTAAAGTACTAAAATGGATCCCAGAACAGAAGGGGCACAATCCATTTTTGAGTGTTACCATATGTTTGGTATTGTGCTACACACACTTTAAACCAGTAATCCCATTTATTGCTCATATTACCTCTATTAGGGATGTACTATTCCCATTTTAAAGACAAGTAAATTGAGGCTAAATTGATTGGGCTGAAACATTAGTTCCATTCAATTTCAAAGGCAAAGTATTTCCTATGATGTTCACTGTGAAAGGTGAAGGAATGTGCTATATGACTTTCTATTAACATTCATTAACTATAGTTGGCTGAGATGTAAAGACTGACATAAAAGAAGTGTCTTTGAAGTTCACATCAATGTTGAAACCTCTTTTTAAAATTTGGTGTTGTTCAGAGCCCGAGAGTCTCATCTAGGGCACTAATTTTAAGCAAGATATTGCCAGAGTCTGATGAAGGGAAAATGTCATACCTGAAATGGCCAAGCGTAGGAAGACCTGAAGGATGAATGAGGCTTTAGTGAAAGTACTTAGAGGATGATAAGACTCAGATGCAGAACCCAAGCCCAGGTGGAGTGACCACACATGAATTAATGTATTTGTTCACTGGTATATCAATACATCTGTATTAATGAGCGACTGTTTTTCATAAAATGTATAAGACATTATCCAAAGGTCCATTGTCGGGGGAGAGGGGTGTAAAACAAAGAGTGAGAAAGTCAACCTAAATTTCAGTATCAGAATCCTAAAGCACAGATAAGTGGATCATGGATGATTCCTTGAATGGTGGTAAACCATACCTATTTTCCCATTATTGATCGTCAGTTCGGGGGTAACCTGGTTCAGTCAAGTTACATTAAAATGGGTAACGTGAGAGTACTGGGATGGTCTCTCAGAAAAGGGAAGGTTTCTAGCTTTAGATTGTTATCAAGTGCCAGAAGCAGTATTGTCTGTATTCCTCCAATCCTCTTCTTTCCATGAACCTACACTTTATAGACGAGACCTCAATTTACCTAACCCACCAAACTGCTGTATCATTTTTACTTCTGTACCACTGACCGTAACTTACTCATGACACTTTGGCTTATCTTATCCTTTTTTTCCTTTGTTTTCTTTACTTACTTTCTTTTTAAAATAATTCTATCCAGCATCTAGCCACTTGTATTTTAACTTGATTCCTTTGCCTTGGATGTAACCTGCCATGATTTTAGCACCCTGTGGCTTCTGCTCACCAGCAAAGATTCAGGAATTAAATGTCATTTTGTCATTATTACACTGTTAATTTATAACTTCCCTCCCTTCCTTCTTCCCTCTTTCTTTCAATCTTTCATTTTAACCTTTCAGGTTTTTCCACAGCAAAACTGACCAGTGGTTTTTGCTTCATGATAGGGCCTCGTACAGCCAAATACAAAGGACAAAATACTAAATTGTTAACTTTCAAGTATAGAATAACATTTTTAAACTTCTTTGTCGGAGAAATCACAAAGAGAATAATAGTAGTTATCTAATATGTAACTGTAGTATTCACTCTTTAAAAATGCTTTCATGCACATTTTCTCATTTAACCTTAGAATTATGCAAATAAATAATAAATAAAATGCATTAGTTTTCCTTAAAATATAATATGCAGAGGAAAACACCCATAAGCTGTACTGATAATAGGCAATAAATACATGTTGATTGGACTTGGGAAATATATATGGAAATTATAACAAACACATAATCATTGTTAATTGTAAAATAGAAGCCATGTTTTACTTCCCTTGCGTTTTTCCATCTGTGATTATGATGACTTGGAAACCACTCTATTTTTAGAAGCATAGCAATGAACGCTACCCCACTTATATCGACACATGCATTTTCTCAAAGACTCAAGGTAGATTCAATATAATTCACCGGCATTCTGACTCTGAAGTCAGGCTGCCCATGTCCGAATGCCATCTTCACTGTTTACCTGTGGTTTGACTCTGAGCAAGTCACTGAACCTCTCCAAGGCTCAGTTTCCTAATCTGAAAAATGATAACATATATAATTTAAATAGGATACTGTGAAGTGCATAGTAAGCCTAAAGAATTGTTATTTATTATTATTCTGGTTATAGATACTCATAATTTTAAAGCTTTCCTTTATTTGAAATCTTTAATTCTGACTTAGAGTAAAACAGCACAATTGTTGGACTGGTAAAAGAAAAGTTATCTGTGACTCACTAGCTAACACTGATATGTAATATACCATGTTTCCCCGAAAATAAGACCTAGCCGGACCCGGTAATATAAGACCCGGTATTAGATCATACTATATTAGACCGGGTCTTATGTTAGTTTTTGCTCGAAAAGACGCATTAGAGCTGATGGTCCGGCTAGGTCTTATTTCTGTGGAAACACAGTATTTAAATGTAATCATTTTTCCAAAAAGTCAGAACAGTGTTTTCTAACTTCTGAAGTAACCAGAAGAAAAACAGCAGTAAGTGAAGGATAGATTCAGGTTTTTGCACAAACCATGAAAGAAAGAAAGAAAATTAATTTAAAATCATTAGTTTTGCGATCACACTTTTAGTTTTTAAATTTACATAGGGTTGCTACCTGACACCACAGCGTTGACAGTTATTAGGAGTGGTTAGCAAACATTTTTAGCTCTCAACTGTTTGGGTATGTGCTAGGATAGGATTGTATTTGCCTGCCTCTGAAGTCAGGCCTGACATGTGACAAGCTTTGGCCAGTGAAGTGCAAGGAGTGGCAGTTGTTACTTTTTTGCCCTACTCTGATGATTGAGGAAGTGCAAGTCAAAGCAAAGGTTCCATCATCCTCTCTGTGTGACAATGATGAGAGAGCCCCCTGCTGACCGTCACTGGAAATGCAGCAAGACCAAAACAAACCCTTGTGTTAATAACACTAGGACAACTTGGGATTGTAGGTAACTACAACATAGGTTAAACTATCCTGACTGTCACAACATTTATTTACATTTTGCATCATACTTTATACTTATTTTCTGTTTAAGATTATAAGAATGTATAATATAATATAATGCAATACAATAATAATAAAACTTCATTAGAAACACTACCTATATATATATACATCTCAATTTAAAAGTTGTGAGAACATGACAGTTAAATTTAATTTAATTTATTAATACTTCAAAATATATTGCTTCTCAGGTGGTAGCTTGTGTATGGTATGATTCTGGTTTAGTACAGAAAGCACTGAGCACAGCAGCATGTTTGATGGAGTTGAATTGGATATTTACTAAGATTATTTGGCACTTTAATAGCTCATGGATATAAATCAAAACAATTACAGTCAAAATCGGTGAAAATCAAGAACATTCGTCAAGTGCCAAGTATGTGTAAAGCACTGTAAAATTTTTTGAAGAAAAAAATAAATGAAAAAACTTGAAATGAGATCTGTATCTGATGGCTTTCTAAATGAATTATGCTGAGTTACAAAAATTCCAATAGGAAATATAACTAATGTATTGTAAAACACTTGATTTGCCTTTTCAAAAGGCTTTTCTGTGAATCAACCTGTTTTTGGTTTGGGGAACTTACTTAAAATGAAAGAAAGAAAATAAAGAAAAAGAAAAGAAAGAAAAAAGAGAGAAAGAGAGAAAGAGAAAGAAAGAGAAAGTAAAGCAACATTCTATGTTCTTATTTTCCTGAATGGTTTTAAGGGAAAATGAAAAATATACATTATAATTATGCAATATAGCCTCATATCTCATCATACTTTTGTGATTTTACTACTCTATATAATTCTGTCATAAATAGTTTTAAGTCCCATCATCTAATGCATGCATTCTTGTCTAGTCTTTTTATCAAAGGATCCATTCTTGTGAATCAACAAGGCATAGACTCAGACTAAAGAGTGCTTTCATCGTTTTTAAGAAAGTGACGCTAGCTTACAGTCTCCTAGGAAACTCAAAAATTCAGCAGCTGTAGAAAGTCCAAGTTTTACAAAACAGCTATTATTGGGGGTAAAATCTTCCAAGGAAGCACTCCCTGCAACGTCACCTTATTTTAAAATTTAGTCTAAGAAATCCTTATGTAGTATTTATGGTTAGCCATTTGTTACAAGCAGTAAAAAAATGAACAAAACCCAGATTTGGATACTTTCATTCCTTGATCAGTGTGGGACTGCAATTAAACTCAGGAAACTTAACAAAAGGCTGATTATTTGAAGAGAATGGTCATCGAATAAACACAGAAAAAATACAAATCCAGTGAGCACAAACAGAATAATTAATGGGGCAGTATAATGGCAATTCATTAGGAGAAATGTACATATATCCTGGAAAAATATATATTTCAAAGTATAAAATACAAAATTTAACAATACATGAAATAGCCAATTTCTCCCCCTGAAATTAAGAGCTTGAGCTAAATGAACTTCAAAATTGCTATCAAGAAAAAAAAGTCTATGATACTTTTATAAGTATATAGCATCCTCAGTTTGTTGGTCATGTTCTCTTTTGGATGCTAGGAGCAATGCGATGGAATATTGCTTTTAGAAGTGTGAACCTCTGTTTTACTTCAATATGCAGCTGTGGAAGATGGTCATACATTTTTCTTTTATGGGAGAATGAAGATTTTTTTTGTTGGTGGTTGTTTTTTGTTTTTTTTGTTTGTTTGTTTGTGTTTTTTTTTTTTAGGTCAGTGCTGCCTAATGTTAGTCATTTTATTTGTATGTATTATTGACTACTTTATTGTCAGTGTGTCCTGCTGAGAAACAAGCTAGGTTGAAGAATGAAAAATGAATTTTAGTAACCATTTCCCTGACAACTGAAAATAACAACTGAGGAAACAAACATGCTTGTGGAATTTTCAGCATATTGACTCCATGCTTACCATAATGAATAGAAAAACAAAGAGGAATGTCTTTGACATCCAGCAGATCTGAGTCAAATATATATGGGTGTGTGTGTGTGTGTGTGTGTGTGTGTGTATTTTTTTAATATTATTTCTGGGACTTTGGGAAAGTTAAGTTTTCTGAAACTCAATTTCTTTGTATGAAAAATACAGATATTATAATTCAGAAGGGTGGAAAGTTTTATTTTTTAGTGAGATAATATCTCAAGTTTTCAGTAAATGCTAGCATCTGTTCTCTTCTCCCATTACATAGACACTTAAGTCCTTTTCAAACAGCAGTTATAATCTGACATAAACATCAATATATGTTAGTGTATTAGTGCAGTGTGTATATCTGTGTGTCAAAATAAGTAAGATGGGAAAATGTTTGTAATACATGTTATATAATACATGTTGTCTATTCTTTTTTTCCTCATAAATAGGTGCTCTTTTACATATAGAGGTTGTCAAAAAATGTATACACATTTTTAAGAAAGGAAAATCGTATTAAAATTGTAATAATATATACCGATAACAAAAGGTGAATACAACTCACGTTTGACATCTTCAATTACAAGAGGTGCTCAAAGTGACTACCATAGCATAATTTTAATACAGTTTATTCCTTTCTTAAAATGTATATCCATTTTTGGCACCTTCTGTATATATGCATATATGTGGTGGTGTGTGTGTGTGTGTGTGTGTGTGTGTGTGTATGAGCTTTAAAATTGCTATCAAGAGAAAAAATATATGATAGTTTTATAAGGGTCTAGCATATTCTGTTGGTTATGTTCTCCTTTGGATGCTGTGTCTTTTAGATATATATTTAAATTATAGAGATGCTTACTATTTGCTAAGTATTTGTGATTGGCATGGCCATGAAGAAGGCAGGTAGTCTTTGCTCTCAGGAAGTATATATTCTAGTAAAGAGGAGAAAATTGCAGAACTAATAGGTAAACAAAATTACAGTGCTTAAAATATTTTTGAATCAGGTTGCATTCAAACTATAAGAACTGAATAATACCTTAGAATTAAGCATACTTTGATCTGGGGAAAATTGTTCCAGGCAAAATGAACAGCTAATGTGTTCTCTTAAGGAGAGAATGAACTTGGGATATGTAAGACATAGAAAGAGGTCCTCTGACTCGAGTGCAGTTAACAAGGTGTGGAAACGAGCAACCAGTGTGCTTTTAGTTATCCTTGCTTGTGTCATCCGTTCCCCTATTGTGCAGGGATTTGTTTGTATGACCAATAGAAGGTGGCAGAATTGATGGAATGTTACTGCTGAGATTAAGTTACAAGAGACATCGTGACTTCCTTCTGGATTGCTGTTTTTCATTCTCTTGGATCCCTTGCTTTGGGGAAACCATGTTGTGAACAGCTCGTTGGAAACGCTCATGTGGAGAGGAACTAAAGAGTCCTGCCAACAACCACATAAGTGAGCTTTGAGTGCGTCCTTGAGCCCCAAACAAGTTTTCCGAGATTGCAACACTAGCCAACATTTTGACTGAAACTTCATTTAAGACTGGAGCCAGAGCTGCTTCTCTAAGTTCCTCCCAGTCTCTTGACCCTCAGAAATACTATGGAATAATAACTGCTTGTTATCTTAAGTGCCCACGTTTGGGAATAATTTTTTTGTGCCACAAAATAATGAGTACACAACAGAAGAATGGTTAGAAATGAAGTAAATTAGGTGATATAGGAGTCCATAGACCTTGGAAGAGTTTGAATTTTAAGTTACTAAACAAACGTAAGTTGTTAAGTCATTTGAAATTATGACATATACATGTAATGTCATTTGACTTCATTATAAGTTAAAATGAATTGACTCTTGAGGACACAGCAGTTTGGAGGGCCATGGGAATTAATCAGGATGTTGAGTTAATAGGCGTTATCCAGAGGTGCATGAGACATTCATTAGAATGGAACAGAAACAAAGACAAGTGGAACTATGTGGGATAGAAATGGAAATAGAACTGGCAAGCATTGCTAAAGATGGGGATATCCTTAATATACATGAGTACTTAAGATCAATGAGAAAAAAATAAAAGGCAAGTAGCTAATGAATTCACAAATGACAAAAATACATCTAAAAAGATGCTCAATCATTATTATTGGCAAAAAAATCAATAATAATGACATATTCTTATCCTGAAGATTTAAAAAGACTGAGAAAACTCTTCATTGGCACGACTGCAAAACTACACTCTCATTCATTGTAGATAGGAGTCTACATTGACATAAACTCTCTGAAGCTAGTCTCCAAAGTGCGTATTTGTTCCAGGGATTCCTCTTCTAGGAATTCACCTTAATGAAATGTGTGCAATATTAATGAACGGTTATTGTTTATTGCAAGACTATTTATATTGGTGGAAATTTAAAAATCTGTAAGCTCATCATGCCATATGTAATGAATTATGCTTCTGGCATAATGTTGAATAGAATAAAGGCTTTAAGATGGTATGTTTTTAATGAATCCACGTTATATAAAACTATACATTCATACCACAGTTCCATGGCATGTGTGTGTGTGAGAGAGAGAGAGAGAGAGAGAGAGAGAGAGAGAGAGAGAGAAAGCGCGCGCGAGCTCAGGAAGGGAGGGAGGAGGAAAGTAGGTAGATTTAGACGAATGTTCAATGATGAAGAATAGTTTTGCCTAGTAGATTTGGAGATGATTTTTACTTTCTTCAGATTTTTCTATATTAAGAGGTTCTTTTTGCCAGCATGCTATTTTTAATGTTTTTATAGAGTTTTTGTTTTTTGTTTTTTGTTTTTTTTTTTTTTGTTTTTTTTTAGAGACATGTTAGTTCCCAGCAATACTGAGCAAAAGGTAGAGAGATTTCCCATATACCCAATTTCCCACTCATGCGTAGAATCCCATTATCACCATCCCTCAGCAGAGTGGTTCATATGTTATAATTGATGAACCTACACCAACACATCTTTATCTCCCAAAGTCCATAGTTTACTTTGGGCTTCACTTTTGGTGGTGTACACCTTGTTGGTTTGAACAGATGTGCAATGACATGCCATTATTGTAGGCATCATTGTAATATTATACAGAGTAGTTTCACTGCCCTAAAACTCTTCCGTGCCCTGCTTACTCATTCCAGCTTCCTCCCAAATTGTGGCAACCACTAATCTTTTTACTGTCTCAGTTTTGTCTTGTCCAGAGTGTCTTATAGTTTGAATCATACATTATGTATCTTGTTCAGGTTGGCTTCCTTCACTTAGTAATACGCATTGGAGGGTCCTCCATGTCTTTTCATGGCTTGATAGCTCATTTATTTTTAATGCTGAATAATATTCTGTTTTGTGGATGTTTGGCAGTTTATTTAGCCATTCACCTACTGCAGGACATCTTGATTGCTTCCAAAGTTTGACAATTAAAATAAAGCTGCTATAACCATCTGTGTGTAGTTTTTCTGTGGTCATAGTTTTCAACTTTTTTCAGTATACACCAAGGAATTTAATTGCTGGATTATGTGGTAAGGTTTGTTTAGTTCTTTAAGAAACTTCCTTAGTGTCTTTCCAAGTGTCTGGATGGTTTTGCATTCCCACCAGCAATGACTGAGGGCCCCTGTTGCTCCTCACCAGCATCTGGTGTTGTCAGTGTCTGCCTTGGGAACATTCTAGTAGGTTTGTGGTGGTATCTCATTTTAATTTGCAGTTCCCTGATGATATACTCCTAAGATAATAAGCATCTTTTCATGTGCTTATTTGTCATCTCTATATCTTCTTTAGTCAGGTATCTGTTAAGGTGCTTGGCCCATTTTTTTAGTTGGATTATTTATTTTCTCATTGTTGGGTTTTAAGTGTTCTTTGTATAGCTTGGAGAATAGTACTTTATCAAATGTATATCTTGCAAATGTTTTCTTCCTATCTTTGGATTTTCTTTGCATTCTCTTGACCATGTCTTTGGGAGAATAGAACTTGTAATGTTAATGAAGTCCAGCTTATCAATTGTTTCTTTCATGGATCGTATCTTAGGTCCACCATGTTATTTTTACAAATAAAAATAATCTAAAACTAGTTGTAAAAATGTAAAATATAGAAAATTAACTGAAGAAAATAATATTTAAAAATCTTACCTATATTGTGATTTTTCTATTAAAACAAATAACTACAAAGTAACTCTATTGCATTAGCCATTTTCTCCATTCAAGTTTTATCTTTATAGTGATAATTTTGAATTCTTAGTAGTCTATTTGTATTACATTTTTAGATCTTTAGAAGACTTTATTTTCATTTATTGGTTTTAATTAGAGCAAAAGAAAAATGTCATAGGAATAATAAGGAAAAATAAGGCAGGATTCATTACCGAGGAGAAAATAAAACATCAGAATGTGTAGTTAAAAAAGATTAAAGGTATTATAGATTTATTGTAGATATTAAAGCCTTGGTTTTAAAGTAAATGATGGTCCATTTTCAAGTGTTTCGCAATGACTGCTAAAATAACGTTTTTGTTAGGAGTCAATTTTGCAAAAACAAGTTAGTTGGATAAAAACTGTTTTTCAAAATTTTTTCTCACATTGAATTTTAGTTTATTTAAGATCTGACGTAGTAGTACTAAGATAATCTTATCCATTGAAACACTGCTTTATATTTTCTGCTTTAGAGTGACCAAGGATCAAATCTAAAATCAGTAAGAAATTTCTGATTTCCATATTTATTTGATACTAATCTATTGTTTTAGGGTTTATTGGAAGTCTTAAAATATCTGGCATTAACAGCCATATGTAATAGTGTGTTGTATTTGTAATTACCATTCTTATCTGTGCTTCGCATGTCATGTCTCATTTTATCCTTACCACAACTTGGGTAGCTTTAATTAATGGCTGCTGTTAGAGAAATAAGGCAACTGAGGCTCACAGATGTTAAATGTCTTGTCCAGCATTACAACTCTAGTAAATAGCGGATCAAGAAAATTACACCAGAGCCCACAGTGAAATAATGCCTCTAACAAGGAAATCAGATTTTTCATTTCCATCCAAGGCTTATAAACTTATCGCACAGCTTCCAAACCCTCTCATTTGGTTTCACTGTTGAGTAGGACAGAGAATTGTTTCTGAATACTGCCCCGCCTCACTTTTTCAACCTACATTTCTTCCTCCCTGCATAGTAACTATTTCAGCTGCCATGTTTTCTATTTATTTTTTGTTTTGAGTACATTTGTTTCATTAATATATTTTAAAAATAGTTTTATATAAGTTCTAATATATTGCATTTACTACTAATACATGTGAACATTTAAAGCAGAACCGTAGTCCTAAAGGACTTACAGAGGTAAGTGCGGATGCAAGAGAAACCATTAAATGGAAAGACAGAGAACTCATAATCCAGTGCATTCATTATGGACAGTTTGGGTATTATCTGTTCAGCATACCCAGTGGACACGATATGAACTGACTTTCCTTCAATCTGTTGCCATTGCTAAGATTTAAAACATATTAATTGGAGCCAGACTTCTATATTTCTCTTCTTTAATCGGTCTCTTCATAAATTCATCATAATATACTATTTTGATATAAGGTAGTAATTTTTTTGCAGTATTTTAACAAACATTGGAAGGTTCTCAATATACTTTATAAGGGCTAGAATACCTAAATTGTACATGGAAAGTGGAAATATATTTCCCCTAAGTAAAGCACCTGTGGCGTATAATAACCAGGCAGTTTAATTATTTGAGTCCCCTATTTTAATTTTGTTCAGTTTTTGTGTGTATTGTCTCCAAAAATAACCTCTTGTTTGAGAAGCTAAATTGTTTAACAGCTTTAAAAAGTAATTTGGCTTCTAAGTTCTTGATTCAGTTTCCATGAGCACTTATTATTACAAAATGTACTGTGTGCCAGGCTTTAAGTCTCACTCAGGAATTCTGCAAAGTGAAGCTATATTTTCAGAGAACTGATTTTCTTTCACAGTTTAATTTCGGTTGTGAAAGTTGAAAAACAGCAATCTAGAATACATTTGGCCATCAGTGGCACTTCTAAATTTGAAGCTGTACTGAAGCTGTCATCGTACCTTCCAAATAGTCGTCAAATGAGGACGCTAATTGAAAAGCTTTGGCTATGAAATTAAGTGTTGCAATTTCATGAAGCGGAGATAAGAACTCTATGTAAAACGTGGATTGTAAGGTGAATAGAATTATCAAATTTTAAAAATGGACATAATTTGATAATCCTACAGTAGATGAATTTTTTAATTTCTAATTTGTGGTAAAGACTGTATAGAATTTGGAATAACAGCATTTCTACCTAGATCTAAATTCCTTACTGGTATAGCTCATTAATATTCTCCTTGCTTTCTGTTGGATTTGGAGAATTATCTGGTACCAAAAAAATGTTAAATTTTGGGAATTTGCAGTCAAACTCAGAAATCACAAACTATTGTTCTACATATCAAATCATGCATCAAAAAAAAAACAAACAGGATAAATCAACCTTACTGTTTACTAATTCTCAGATGTCACTATATGTTATATTTGGGGTGAGAGTCTAATGTTTTTTATTTTAGTTATGGTAATGGTATCTAGGTTTTTTTTGTTTTGTTTTGTTTTTCTTTCTGGTACCTAAACAATTGTGAAGATAATATATGTGCAAAGGTTGTGTAGTTACTGGGGTCACAGCTACTGTAAAAAGATAATAATTATCTTTTGAAGTAGCTGAAATATATATTTAAATGTATTTGGAAAAAAATATATGTTTAAGATGCCTTTCTAAGGATAACCCTGGTATAAGTGAGCTATTCTATTGTTGAAGATTACTAATATGGATAGCCAGTTAAATATGCTTTGGCACTGCATGAAAATCTTGAAAAAAGCAATTCAGTTATTTGAGGTCCAGTGCTTCATATACCAGGTGTGACAATTAAGTTCAGGAACTTGTTGCAACAATGTTGCCAACCTTTTTTGATATCAGAGAGATTATTCATTATGAATTTGTACCAACTGGATAAGCAGTTAACCAAGTTTACTATTTGGAAGTGCTGAAAAGGCTGCGTGAAAAAGTTCGACGACCTGTACTTTTTGCCAACAATTCATGGCTCTTGCATCACGACAATGCACCAGCTCACACAGCACTGTCTGTGAGGGAGTTTTGAGCCAGTAAACAAATAGCTGTATTGGAACACCCTCTCTACTCACCTGATCTGGCCCCCAATGACTTCTTTCTTTACCCAAAGATAAAGGCAATATTGAAAGGAAGACATTTTGATAACATTTAGGATATCAAGGGTAATATGATCACAGCTCTGATGGCCATTCTACAGAGAGTTCCAAAATTGCTTTGAAGGGTGGACTAAGCTCTGGCATTGGTGCATAACTTCCCAAGGGGAGTACTTCAAGGTGACCATAGTGATATTCAACAATGAGGTATGTAGCACTTTTTCTAGGATGACTTCGTGAACTTAATTGTCAGACCTTTCATATATACAGACATATCATAGATATTTTAAATATAAAAATTTACTAATGCATGAATTAACTTTCATAGGATAAAAGTGAACATTTTTCCTCCAAATTACAATATTTGGAGGAAATATTATAATATTTGAATATTGAAATATTGTAATATTTGAAATATTGAAATATTTCGATTTAGTGTTATTTGAAATAAAAAAAACTTTGTTGAAGTTCAGTGAAATATTCTTTCCACTGAATTATTTATTTCATCTTACATTTTACGAAGCTGCAAGACTTTGACTTATTAAACTTCTAAAATCTTATTTGTTCAGCATGAATTTTCTTATAAACATATAATCAATTTATTGATTCAATCATACAATTATTTTTATTTTTCATTTCTGTTAACTTTTTGAGGACAGGAGCAGTGTATACTTCTTTTTGTTTCCCAACAGTCAACACACTATTTGGCATGTAGTAGCATCTCACTCAATACTCAAATAGAAGAACATTAAACTCGAAATACCAGTCAGGTTGGGTGAAGGAGAAACGGGGTATGTATTTCCTGTCTAAAATTCAAATTAAGTATGAGATATCTCACATACAATAATTCATTAAATCCAGGTATGTGATGAAAAAAATATCTTCTACAGTGTTTCCCTGAAAGTAAGACATAGCCTGACAATCAGCACTAATGCATCTTTGGAAGCAAAAATTAATATAAGACCGAGTGTTATGTTATGTTATGTTATGTTACGTTATGTTATGTTATGTTATGTTATATTATATAATACCCAGTCTTATATTGTATTGTATTGTATTGTATTGTATTGTATTGTATTGTATTGTATTGTATTGTATTGTATTATATTATACTATATAAGACCCAGTCTTATTACATTCAAATAAGACTGGGTCTTATACTAATTTTTGCTCCAAAAGACACATTAGAGCTTATGGTTCAGCTAGGTCTTATTATCGGGGAAACGTGGTATGTTTTATAAACTATGTTATATCAGATTAACACATCAAAGTGTTGCACATTTGGAGTTTTTCATGAAAGTACCAGAGAAAGCCTTCTGTTAGTTATTATTTATTTTATTTTTCTTGAAAATATTCTGTCCTAAGATTTTAGTAAAACATTTATTCGGAGACTGCAGAATTATTATTGAACTCCGCCCTTTATGGGAGGGGAAAGAATATATAACTGAATACTGGCTCTACTAGTTACACACGGAGCAAATTTAGTCCCTTAAACTGGTAGCCTCAGCTTTTGTTTGAGTAAATATAGATAATAATCAGAGTTGGGGAGATTATGAAAAAGAAGAAAAAATGTATCTGGATATATTCTGTGCTTAATAACAATAGTTGAATAGAGGGATGTATCAAAGTACTATACAAAATGAAAACTATCATGCAGATATTAATTATTTCAGGAAACATATTTTTTGTATACTATCCTTTGTTTAAAAGGTAACAAAATCAAATATTCATAGAATACAGTTCCAGGCAGAGGATTATTCTCCAAACAAAAGAGTAGGCTTACTTTAATCTGAAAAAGGAAATTAGAGTATCTATCATGTTTTCATTTCTAATGAATCTTAGCACATTTCCAAGAAACTCAAACCCAAATTAAATAATAAACTGTGGTAACTATGTTTATACAAGTGTTGATGATTCTATTTTATTTTACTATTCATATGCTACTGGTATTTTAAAATACAAATCCATATTTCATTGGGGAGATCAGGACTAGTATTTTTCATTGAGAATTGAAAGCACAAAGGTGTTATTGGAAGCTATTTGATTGGATGTGGTCCCCTAGAGAGGAAAAATGGATGGCAGAAGCGATCCCAGGCTATACTTGGGGACATTCCAGCATTTGGAGGTGTGGAAGATAAAGTTATTCACACAAGAAGACTGAAGACTGAGATCAAAGAGAAGCAAGAGAGAATTACTCCAAAAGCCAAGTGCAGAAAGTCATTCAAAAAGGGAGAAATCCACTGTCAATCATATGAGAGATCAGGGCAGATCAGAGCAGGGATAATCCACTCATGGGAACAAGAGGAAAGGCACAGGAGGTAGTTCCATAACCCTGAAGCTTGGTAGATTGGGTGGATGGAGATGGTGAACATTCTTTACTGATTTTACTGGTTCTTTTTTCAACACTGGAGTCCCATTCATCCGATGAGGTTTGAGGAAAGTAGAGAAGGCCTGGAGCACCCCACTTCACCAGATGACTGGGAGCTCAAACTGACAGGACATTCTCTATCCTCTCATTGGCTTGTGCTTTTTTCCAAAGAAAAAACTGAGTCTCGTGATCATTAGCTACAAAGGGTACTAAGCGACTTCTAGCATAGTAGATTCATGTTTATTGTGTGATCGACTAAACTGAAAATCACATAATATAGTTGGATTAAAGCCTCTTTTATTAGTATTTTGAGTAGTTGAACAATCTTAATTTAATGCAGACATCCCATCATCATTTTATTTGCCATAATTCTGTCATGGCAAAATTTAATTTTCTTTTTACGTTCTCTGTTAAAATTAAACACCGTGTTTTTAAACTTTGTAGTTTTTGCTTTTTTATAGACATAATATTCTATAATGATTCATTGTATTTCATTTTCAGCTTGCCATTATTTTCTCTCCCACTGTCTCTCTCTTTCCCTAAAATATATTTTGCCCCTTTTATCTTGCAGTCTGCTCTGAATTCTGAATTTTATGTTTAGAAATATTTTTTTTGCCTGTGGAGGATAAAGAGCAGGCTTGATAAAAGTGACTCTTTTTCTAAAGTTGTGACCCATCCTTCTCATTTTTTCTCTTGCTTACTTGCTTCTATTACAACTTCTATCAAGAGTGTCGATTTCTTATTTGAAATAAAGTTCGGCCATTGACGGGTAACCCGAAAGTGCTTTAAATACACCCCAGAGTGAATTGAAATGTCTCAGTGCCTTCTCATACTTCAAGGGCTGCAGCCACTGCTGTCTGGAAGTTATTTTGTGACACCGTGATTGCCAGATGGTATCTGTCCTGATAACTCCATTTCAGAAAGTAGAAAGAGAAAACTTTTATCAGTTCCTCAGCATCATGGCTTATCACTCACAAACAAGTGGTCAAGCTAAAAGAATAGCGCAGATCCTAAAGAAAGCCCCAGAGCGTATCACTATAGGAGATTGGCCAGTGAGATTGAACAAGTTGCACAGGATTTATCTTTTCACCCTTGAATCAATACCAGGTATTAGTAAAAGCGCATCTCGTGGCCTCCGTAAACTGCTTATGATGTTTCGGATTGGCTTCGTGGGAGGAGAAGAATGCTGTGTGTTCTGTTGCTTTCCTACGTGCGTGGTCCTGAACATGAAGCACACGTGTGCCTCCCCTGCACGTGACCGTTTTTCTAAAAAACTGTTTGCTAACAGTTCGCATAAGGTATCGGGGCTTTTAGAATGTCAGGACCTATACCCGTGGTTCTTAAAGTGAGAATATCCCCGAATCCATGGACTAAAGCTCTCAGGGGAAATAGAGAAGATTTATTAAAGTAAGAGGAGCAGAGTCTGCTGGAAACTTACCTTTATTCTTCACCATCACAAAATCATGGGGAAGAAAAAAGCTGATTTCATTTAAGACTGTTCTTTAAGAAGCAGTAAAATGTAGTAATTTTTTTTTTACACCAACACTTGACTACAAGTCTTGTCAATATTTAGGGGGACAGAATTGCAACTACACAGAAAGCATTTGTGCTACAAACAAATATGTGATAATGATTTTGAGGAGAAAGCAAGTGTGGATTATTTGAGTTGTGAGCTAAACTAGCTGGGTTTTTTGTTGTTGTTTTCAACATGGAGCATTATTCTGAATTGAAAATGACTGATAAAATATTGTTATTTATATTTAGGTATTTAGCACACTTTTTTAATGCAAAAAAATGAGGTTGTCACTTCAGTGAAACTACTGACAGTATTTGTTGTTGTTCATAAAATGTGTGCTTTTAATCAGTTGATTCTAAATATGAGAACTATACTGCATTATGGATATTTGTTTTGGAATATTATTTGCAGTTATCTAATATTTTAAGATTGAATTAATGCCTTTTTTGCTTCAATTGACTTTCTGGTAATTCGAAATTAATGCTGGTCTTTACTATGGATAATAATATTGTTAGTTGTTATTTTAGTTTGTATGGCCTCGACTTCATACTAATTGCTTTATTTTAGAGTTAAGACAATCCAAAGCTGCCGTATCATTTTCTGACTTTGACATTGAGATATAATCACTCACGTGAGTTATCTAAATTTGCTATAGCTTTTTTAGTCCACATTTTTTTCCTCTGTTTTTATCTGTGATTCTATAATATATTCTTACTGTGTAGTCTATGAATACCTATGAACCAGCAAAAAATCTCCCAAGTTATATTCCATAGTCTTTATTAGGAAAATGATAAACATTTTGAGTGTGTCTTTTAGATTACACCTAACTCTCCAAGATACTAGTTCTCCTCTCAGGTTTTGGAAGAACAGTGTGGCAAAATTCCCTTGAGAATCTCCAGGCATTTTCACACTTGAAAAGAACATAAAATATCCAATATATTATTCTTCATTTGATATTATTTTTTAAAGTCCTTTGTTCTATACAAAACCTTGCTCTTTAAGCAAAACGTGGGCAACTGTAAGCATTTTCCTATATGGTATGTTTAAAAATGTAATTTGTAAGTCCAAGTAGTTTTGCATGAATGTGTTTCTAAAATTGTTTGGAAATACACGTGTGATCACGTACTAACGGATCTCCTGGGACATAAACCTTAGTGTACAAGGGTCAGGGTTAAAGCACTGTCATAGGAACAGCTTAGTAGCAAGGGTGGAGGTGTCATCTGTGCCAAAAGCTGTTTCTTAAATCTAAAGAGCATGACAGACGACATGGCTTAGGCTATTTTAATGATGTCAAGAGTACTGAAAAAGTAGTTAATCAAAAGCTGTCACAATGAACCACTGAGCAGTGACTTCCTCGGGCAAGGGTAGGAAACTGAATGGCAAACTAGAGGTTTTCTTTTTTTAATAACCTGTTTTGCTCAATTTGTGTATTGCTTTCATTCGAAGACAAAATGCTTCTGCATGAAAAAGTGTGAAAAAGATGCAAGGAAGTCCCAATTAATGACTAATGACTCCTGCAAGTCAATTTCACATTTGCTTGGGGATATGTACACTTACATTAACGAGCAGGTAAAAAAAGAAATTGCGTGGAGCTCTTTCTCTTCCGTCCTGTGGGACTGTGCTTCAGTGTCTGCTGAAACCCTGAATCTTCAGGCACCATCTAGCATCCTTATTATTTAGTTACCATAAAATGGAGACTCAAGGTACACATTCTAAAGGAATGAGTTACATGAGATGAAAATATTAAAAACTGCACATTTATGGGTGGCCGGATGGCTCAGTTGGTTGCAGCACGATCTCTGAACAACAGGGTAGCCAACCGGTTTGATTCCCACCTGGGCCAGTGAGCTGTGCCCTCCACCGCTAGATTGAAGACAATGAGCTGCCAGTGAGCAGCCAGATGGCTCAGTTGGTCAGAACAGGAGCTCTTAACAACAAGGTTGTGGTTCAATTCCCGCATGGGATGGTGGGCTGCGCCCCCCCCCCCTTGCAACTAAAGACTGAAAACGGCAACTGGACTTGGAGCTGAGCTGTGCCCTCCACAACTAGATTGAGGGACAATGACTTGGAGCTGATTGGCCCTGGAGAAACACTGTCCCCCAATATTCCCCAGTAAAATTAAAAAAAAAAAAACACCAAACAACAACAACAACAACAAAAAACCCTGTACATTTATTTTCAATTCATTTCCTCATTTAATTCTTTATTCTCTTCTTGGCTGTAAGAATATTACATTCATGCCTGTCCTAATGAGCAAGTCAGGTTTGAAACTGCTCTTCTCACTGCTCACTAAGTCCTTTACCAGCTTCTGTGAGTAGGACCAAGGAATATCCCTGCTTTCAATGTTTCTCTTCCGAAAAGACAGTCTTTTAAGAAAATCTTCCCTAACATGACTTTTTCCAGACACTATCTTATATATTCTGCTTTATGTGCCTTCATTTTTTGGGTCTCATGATTCTAAAAACCTCGCTCGTAACAATTGTACATTATTTTCCTTGATAATGTTTACTTATAAATTTAGAACCATGGAAATGTGTGTGTGTGTGTGTGTGTGTGTGTGTGTGTGTGTGTGTGTGTGTGTGTGTGATTTATAGTGTCTTCTATGGAGAGGAATGAAAACAATTCCAATTGGTTTGGAAAAGTTGAAATGTGTTTTCTGAGATAACAAGGAACTCATGAGTAGGGAAGGAGTTCAGTGTTCCAGCTCTATTTCTCTGAGATTCTTGGTCCTTTTTCATGGGTTGGGTTTTTCCTCAGTTTCCAGTTTTGGTGTAGCAATTCTAGACATCATATCCAGACAAAGAATGGCCAAAGGAGGAGAAGAGGTGGTATTTTCTCACATTTCTTACCATAGGATCAATTAATTCATTTTCAGATGCTCCCAACAAATATTGCATTGGTCAGAAGGTCAGAAGTGAGTCACGTGTCCTGTATGAACAGATTATCATGATCTCTTGAATGAATCACCTGCAGAAACCAGCACTCTGACTAGTGCAGTATTGAAGGGGAACATGATAATTGTTACCTAGCACGTTGCTAGACTGTATGGGAGATAATATAAAATAGAGGCTATCCGTATATATGATACGTTATCCCTAGATGGGGCTGGGGAACTTGTTCAGACACACTGGCCTTCATTCAATTTCTTTCAATGATAAAAACTTTCCTAGATTGAGCCTACTTATGTGGGACACTCCTTTTACTTTTCTATTTAATTCAACCTCATCTTTCACTAGCATTCTCAGGTCACTTCTTCAGGAAATCTTGTTGCATCATCCTAGATCTTCCAACTGCTTGAGGTCCCTCTGTGTGTTTTTGTTTGTTTGTTGGTTTTTTGTTTCCCTTTCACTATCACTTAAGCATTAATTGGGTCACCATTGGTTTGATAACTTTCACATTTATTGGACTATACATTTAATTTAAGGTCATGTCACTTTTGTGTACTATGTTGAGCACCTGCTTAGTCCATATAACATAGAGAGTGATCACAAAATAGTTGTTCACCGAAGGACTCAATAAATACATGAATGAATCACAGAAATGTTAAAATTCCAAGCCTTTGAAGAAATGCAGAAAACCACCACCACTACTTTTTGTACAGACTCTGCTCTTTGATCGTTTTATTCAGCCTGTGAAGACTTTGTGAGGTTTAGGGAACTGATCCTCATTCTTCAAAGAAGGTATCACACTTTGTGATTCCACATTTATATATGCATTTCCTTGATTAATGATGATCTCCCCTCCTTGATTTCAAGTTCTGTGAAGACAGAGCCTGTGTCTCATTTGATCGACAGTTTAAACCAAGACACAGCTCAGTATTAGGCACATACAAAAAACTTAATCCAATTCTGTTTAAAGATCGTTCTAATGAATGGATGAGGGAGATTAATTTGCATGGTATTCATGACCTTTGACAGAACTAGAAAGAGCTGCATTTATTTAGGAATCACTTTATAAATCTCAATGGAAAAATCTCTTAGTGACCGCTGAATTTTCCCTTGTTGAAGTGTCTGCTCGTTAGAGTGCCTACCAAGACTTTCAACAACAAATAGATGATATGTTCTTGTGATGATGCTGTTATTAATAATATTTGATAACTTAGGGAATCCATCACCTTCCTTTCCTTTGCTCAATAAACTTGATTGGTTAAGCGGGTTACTTTATCAGAAGAAAAGGAATTTAAGTTGTGCATGTCTTGCATCTCATGCATCTGTTTTAACACATCATTTATTACAAACAGCCACCACCACATAAAGGAGGCCGAACATGATTCAATCCCCAAATGAGTGGAAGAATAAATGCCTTAATTAGTAATCCACGAATGGGAGAGTCCATCCTTTTTGCAAGATGGACCCTGAAGACTTAGCCGGTTGAGTCCAACTGAGAAGAAGAGGTGAGGGACATTGTAGGTGGAGAGAAATCAGGAAGAATGTTCCCTCTTCAATTACTGTGTGTGATCTGAACTGATAAGCAGCCATACTAATTAGCATAAGTCTGAAACAAAGCCTTTTGCTTTATTTTTCCTTCTCTTTCTTTCGTTTAACCTTCTTTATCCGTTCCCTCTTCTTTCACATTCTCTTTTGTTCTTCCATCTCATTCTTCTCCTTCCCTCCCTAACATTTCCACTGATTCATAGTCCAATGTTCACTCCATCCCCGATACACACAGTCTTTTGCACCCATGGATTTAGGATGTTTGAGCAATCGCACGTGCATTCTCCTCACACTTCCTAATATCTGATATAAAATGTCAGCGCTCTCTTCCCAGTGTTTCCATATGACAGTGTTGGCAAGAACACAATTATGTTAATTATGAAGGCTCTTAGTTTTGTGTCTACTCCTAGGTTTTTGGACTAGTAAACATTACTATAAGTGGAGCTCAACTCCTTTTTAAATTTATTTTTTGTTTTGTTTTATGGTTCCTGTTTTTGTTTATTTTTCATTGTATTTTGTATTGAGCATACTGAGGATTATTTTTTAGAAGTTCAACTATAATTTTTCATGCGGAAGATCATGATGTTGCATTTGAAGTTCATTCAGAGCAAGATAATTGGGCATTTTCCTTCAGTTCTAATTCTCTTTTCATATGTTCTCCTTAGCATAATGATTACTTCACAGTAATGTTATAGTCCTTTTCTTACTTTAATTAATGTCACATCTCAATTCTAAGTGCTTGTTTTCAGCCCCAGGGTACTAATTTCATATCTTGTTTCTTAAATTAGCTGACTATAAGCTCAGATTTCTGGTAGTTATGAAAATCATACAGCTATTTTGTGTCCCCATCAATAAGAAGAAATTAGTGTTTTAATGAAGGATTTTCTGCTAATCTCTCTGGTATTTGATTTTAAAAACTGTAGTATTGCTTGATGGTCTTAAGTTGCATATTAAGCAATAATTGCTCTACAGCTAATACATTTTTGTTATTGCTGGAATCATTTATAGTTTATAAGATGGCAGAAAAATGTACAAAACCTAATCAGATGTATTTTAAAATAAGTGTTCATTTTATTATTATGCTATTATTAAGCTAGTATAGAAAATGATGTGAGTTTCTTAGCAGTCTTAAGAAAATTTGTTTATGAACACAATTATTTCTTTGATAATAACATCTAGGAACAGGAGAAAAAGAAATCCTCTAGAGACATCTTATTAGCACCACCTCTAAACTTTTAGGTAAATAAAAATAAAAAATTTAGCATACAAATATAGAAATTAGTATTTTTATATTCTACTCAAAATTTTGAATCTCAGAGCATAGATAGCTGCATATTGAAATAAATTATGTTATTGCTCAAATATAATACTTTTATTTTGATTTTACTTTTTTTGCAATATCCTGTCATGACCCTAACCTGCGTTGGTGCCTAAGCAGCTATTTTTCTGCATTATCTCAGTGTTTGATTTGTTGCCCAGTTAGGAGTGATGATAATGAAGCTTCATCATTGTTTCAGTAATTGCTTTAATATGATGCCTTTAGTTAGATAGTTTTCCCTGTTATGTCTGTTCCTTATAAGCCACAGAGGATGAGAGATACTTTCTTAGGCTTCTTTATTTTATTAGGGGGGATAACAATACACTTTCTAAATATATGGATTTTGTTGATATCAATAGCTTTGTCAAGGATTTGCAAGGATAACGACACAGGTAAATTCAAGAATACCAAGAATTTTGTTTGAAATGAAAAGTAGGAAAAGAAAATATCACTTGACTGTTGGTAGTCATTATAGTGTGATTAAAAATTCCATTGATTTTCAATGAAGAAGAAAATAACATTAATTTGGTGATTAAAAATGCATTTCTATAGTGGTTTTGAGTGTGTGTGAGTGTGTGTGTGTGTGTATGTGTGTGTGTGTGTGTGTGTGTGTGTTTCTGGGAGACTGTGTGTGTTATCTCCCTAGGACATGGTACTGGAAGCATGAACTGAGGGTAGGTGGCAGGTAGGAGGTGTGTATTATTGGAAGCTCCTTATACAGAGTTCTTGGGGGAAGAAGGACTCTGTGTTTGACAGGACAGGGGAAAGTCCACCTTGGTCCCACAAGCAGAGAGACCATAATGGCCTTTTTAAAGGGAATGAAAATTTTAAAAGTAATTGATATTTATTTGCATGCTGTGAAGGACTTTTACTAAGCTTCTCTTGCTTGTTTATATGCCTGTCGAGTTTCTCTGTAGTTCTTTGATATTTCATATGATCACTATTTACAGTATTATCTTTTCATATTTCAAAAGCTTCTCTCATATAGAGGTTTCCTTTTATAAAGGTGTGAATGATTATTAATCTGAAAATGTTAATTTCAACAGCTCCTGATTAGTAAAATGAACACCACAGAGCCTTCTTCCTTTTTTCTGACCTTCCTCCCTTTTCTTGGTCTTGAAGCTTTTTATTAAGAATTATACCGTAAATTTTAAGATAGTGTTATATAATCTTCTAAGTACATTAATTGATGTTGAGTTTAGAGAGATGAAATGAGGAGTCTTATTTGATATTTGCTATTTGATGAAAACTTCAAAGAATGAAATAAATTTTACAATTAGTTGTACGTTATAGCTGAAAATCGGAATTGGGTTTTAATTATGACTGGTAAAGTTATGAGAGTTTATTTATGCTGATATATTTATTAAGCAATTAAGATGTGTCCGGATATGATCAAGGACATAAAGTAATCTTGATCCTTCTTTTAAGTCCAGAGTTCTTAGTTAATGATAAGAGAACCCAGTCTAGCCAGTATAGGCAGAAAAGGATTGATCATGGGTTGTAGCTGAAGTGTCTGGAAAGCGGAGGGGAAAGGCTGCATATGTGGGCCGAGCCTTCAGGAATCACTGCCAGAATCATGCTGTTCAGGTGGCCCACAGGGGGATCTGCTGCCTGTCATAGTGTATATGATAAATCTGGTAGCTAATAACACCGCTGCAGGCTGCATATCCGCGTTATTTCAGAAGAAATGATGAGACAGATTGAAGGGAAAAGGACATTTCGTTGAACTGAATCCAAAAGAGTTAATATACCTGTTTCCAAAACTGGAATGGAATGGAACTATGAGCTTCAATGACAGTGCATTCTGATGAGAATTTGACCCTAGGGTTTTATTAATAGAAAGAACTAAAATCAATTAACGTTATTAGTGGAGGTTTGGTAATGCTTAGAAGGTTTGAAGTGAGATATCAGAAGCAGCACAACACTCGTAGGCGAGGAGAAGAAATTAGAGTCAAACTTTTAGCAAGAGGAATTCTGTTCTGTGATTTTCCATGCATAATTTAATAATAATGTAATGTGTGATGATACATTTTATTATTCGTTGGTTTAACTTCTTAACATCATCTGGTAAGGTGATTACATGACATGGCAAATGGTTTAATATGGAAAAAAGACCCAGGTACTTTATATACTATCTAAGCCTGAGTTTCATAAATCTAGGGCCCTAATTTATTAACAGGCAGAAGAAAGGTAGTTTTGAATACTTTTTACCGTGGTACATTTTTTTTTTTCCTCCTTCTATTAGTTGTGAATTTCTAAAATAATGCTATGCAGAAAGCTATCCCAATTATTACCGGTATAAAACATCCACTAGTTATTGTTTTTCTCAATTCTGTGGGTTGGTGGAGTGGTCTTTTGATCTGAGCCTGAGTTGGCTAATCTGGGCTGGGCTTGCTCAGGTTTCTGCCATCAGTTGTCAGGTTGATGAGAAATAGGCTGGGTCTTACCGGTTGTACTCAATTCTCTTTGTCTGGTTTTGTATCTTTCAGCAAGATAGCCTTGTGTTCTCAAATCAAAGGTACGAATCCATGAGTTTTTTGAAACAGGCTAGACCTGTTGAGCCCTAGGATCACAGCTTACACACTGTGACTTTAGCCACATGCTAGGAGCCCAGGCAAGTTATTAAAGACTAGCCCATAATTAAGAGATAGACAAATATGCTACAACTCTTGATGGGAGATGTTGCAAAGCTGCATTGCAAACCATCTACTGCTCTCTCCTGTGCACTATTGAGAAGTAAATCAAGCAAGGTCATCATCCTCAATGAGTTTTTCTCAACTGGCTTCTCCATTATTGAAATAACAACTCAGTTTCAAATAAACACATGTCTAAGCAGGATATGTATTGCCCTTTATAATAAAATTACACAAATATAAGTAAAATTTTAAATATTTATTGAGCACCTATTATTTGTAAATTCTATGCAGAATACAAAATTGAAACACCAAAACAAAACAACAGTCCAGTTTCCAATCTGGCATGTAAGAAGCTTGGAAGTCGTCCCTCCACCCTAACAACAGGTAACAAGCTGAGCAAACTGAGAAAACTAAAATAAAATCAACTGTTCTTAGATCCGTAAGGAAAGTGAGATCACAGGGTAAAACACTGCCTCCAAAGTTGGAGAAACTGACAGACAAACACAGACAAACATAATTTACCTAAATGGGGCTGAAACCTCCTTGGAAACCAGTAGCTGGGTAGAAAATTTGAATTGTAATTGAAGACTTGCTGGAGGTTCACTGTGGAGAAGTCAGAGATAAAAATTTCCAGGAGGACCCAGGCTCCACAGAAGCCTCCATACTTTTGTGAATTTTATTTGCTGGAGTTTTACCAGTTTTTCACATGATCTTATAGTGAATATCAGAGAAAAATACCCTTATGCTCCCAGCAGACAGAGAACAACAGGAACCATTTTGAAATAAGCCAGACTATTTTGTACTTCTTAACAAGATCTGTCCTCAAAGAAACTAAACAGATCACAAAAAAAATTTGAAAGAAGCTGTGGGGGTTGGAGGGACCTTACTTTTTAGAGGAACAAATATAAGAATTATATCCAACTTCTCAGAAACTGTGCCAACCAGAAGACAGCGGAATGCACCATTTAAAGCAGAGAGAGAGAGAGAGAGAGAGAGAGAGAGAGAGAGAGAGAGAGAGAGAGAGAAGAGAGAGAAGAAAACCAATCCAGAATTCTGTACCCTGAAAAGTTATCCTTCAAAAGTGAAGAGGAAGTAAAGACTTTCTCAGTTGAACAAAAAATGATGGAATCTGTTGTCAGTAGACTAGCCATGCAAGCAATGTTAAAAGAGGTTCTTTAGAGAAAGGGAAAATGACATAGGTCAGAAACTCATATCTACACAAACACAAATTTTTAAATTCTTAGTTGATCTAAGACACACTATTTTTTTCCAAATAATAATAACATATATTTGGACATATATGACCGTATAGAAACATGAAAAGATGTTCAACCTCATATGTCACTAAGGAGTTGCAAATGAAAACAACAGTGAGATACCACTATATACCTTTTAGTATGGCAAAAATCCAGAACACTGACACCACCAAATTTTGGCAAGGATGTGGGGCAACATGAACTCTCATTCATTGCTGGTAGGAATGTAAAATGGTACAGCCACTTTGGAAGGTAGTTTGGCAATTCCTTTTCTAAAGATTCTCTTACCAAATGATCCAACAATGGTGCACCTAGGTATTTACACAAAGTTGAAAATTGATGTCTACCCAGAAATCTGCATACAGATCTTTATAACAGCTTTATTCATAATCACCATTGCTTGAAAGCAACTGAAATGTCCATCAGTGGGTAAATGGGTAAACAAACTGTGGTACATACAGACAATGGAATATTATTCAGTACTAAAAAAGAAATGCACTTGCAGGCCATGTAAAGTCATAGAGGGATCTTACAGGCATTTTGCTAAGTAAAAAAAGCCAATCTGAAAGGCTATATCCTGCATGACCCCAACTATGTGACATTCAGGAAAAGAGAAAACTTCAGAAACCGTGAAGATCAGTAGTTGCCATGGGTTAGAAAGGACGAGAGGATGGATAGGAGGAGCGCGTAGGAATCTTAGGGCAGTGAAACTATTGACTAGGGTACTGGGAGAATCAGAAAAAAATCTTATGCTCAGGAAAACTTTGAAACTTAAATAAAACCCATTGTGTTCAATTTCTAAACCATGAACCAAACCTAAGAGGACGTTGAAAACCTGAGTCACATCATAATAATTTTAAGTACATTGCATCCTTATTGAGGCTCCCTTTCCAGTACCACTCCTTCCGTTAATTTGAGTTCCCATCTGAGTTCTTTCGCCATCCTAATACAGTGAAGAATAAAACGTGCTCCTGCGTCTCTTACGGTTTTAATGGGCCATGAATGGCACCATTTTTACCATTAGAAATATAGTGGAATATGTTAAACTAGAGTGAGGCCACGCAGGGGCCACCTTGTACCAAGTTCCTTTATCAGACCAACTTGCTAAACAGGGCTTAGAGCAGTCATCCCGGGCACACAGCTGACTTATAGCCAGAAGGTCTTTGGTATTCAAAGCCACGTAGTGAGGTAGTGTGAGGGTTTTTTGGGCATTCTCACACACTACTCCATGAGTGAAAATTTGCAGTGTTCATTTGGGTATCCCCAGATGTACCCAAAACACCATATTGCAGCAGTGGCAGCCAGCTAAGGCTCTGCCACTTCTTTAATCCTCCCCACCGTCCTGCATTTGTGTGCTGTGGGAATACATTGGTGGGTTTATTGTTAAGCACAGAGAATCTTAAGACTTAAATTACATAAACTACAATTATAAATTATTTTAAAGATAGTAAATGCTCAAAACTCATTACTTTCTAATCATTTTATGATGTATTACTATCATCTATGCTCTTGAGGTTGTTTACAACTATTGTGTATCTGTGGTAGAAATACTATATAATTCAGCATTACTCCACATCTCTTTTAAATACCACCTTTAGTTATGCCACCTTGGTGACTATTTAACCACTTTTCTGTGGGTCCTGTCGTGAAGTTATTTCCAAATGAATCCTCACCATTTTTCCACACAGAGTTTTCCTTCAAGTATATTATGCCCAGATGTTGGATGGAGTCCCTCTAACTGCTTCTTGGAAACCTTTTTTGAAATTTCTCAATAGAGATAATATAATACATATTCAAAAAACAACAACAACAATAGACTAAGTTATTTCAGCCAATGTAGAAACTACAATTTATTTTCTTTGTGAAACATTTGCACTCAGAACAAAACTAGTTTTCCAAAATTGTTGAACTGACATGAAATCAACACAGCACAATAGTCTGTAAAATGAACTGAATGAACGTCATATTCCACTCATTTTCAGATTTCATGGAAAGAAACGAAAGGAGAGTTAATCAAATGCCTTACTCCTTATTTCAGTGTATCAAATTTACCCAGTAAAATTCTCGGCAGAGCTTTCACTTTAGCATTTATTCTGTTTGTGCCAGAGAAACCCTAAGCCTCCCCTAATTTTGTAATATTTATCTAACATACTTTAAAAATTGGCTACATCCAATTATGTTTCCTAATAAGAATGTTCTATTAGTCTCATTTATGAAGGGTGTTTTTCTTAGCAAAACATAATGAAATAATTGCTTTTGTCAGAGTTTAGTGAGGGAAGTTTGACTCCGTAAATGCAACAAAAAGATGAGGCCAGATTTGAGTTCCATTTCTGATACTATTATGGAACGTTAAAAGTATTTAAAGAGATATTTTTTCTTTGAATTCATGTAACCTAGTGAGAATATTTTTTTAAATTAGTAAGATATCCTTCTCAGATTGTATAAAATGATAAAATACATTCAGATAGGTTTGTTTATTCATTAGAGTTAAATATATATACACACATATGTACACATACATATGCATGCACTTTAAATAGAAGAGATTATTTTTTCTATTTATTGATCTGTAAGGTTATATTCCTGACACAGTAACATAATGACCAAAATACCAGCATATGATTGAATATCTTCAATACAAACCCTGTAGGTGTGTTTGTGTGTGAGGTTTGGTGTGTGTGTGTGTGTGTTTTGATTGTACCTGTGTACAATTTGTGGAAAATCATATATTTGATATACTTGTTGAAGCAAACAATATAATCTTATAATGAAAGTGAAATTTCAATAACAACTTCTGTGGAAAGAGTTCATCTTAACATAAAAAGAAATGTATACATTCTAAAAAAATACTTATTCCATAACAGAAATATTAACAATTAAATAAAATATCAATTTGTTTAGCAGGAATATTAAAAAATCCAAAAATATATTTTTTATGTTCCCAATATTACTTTAACTGGCATATGTGTGAATTTTAATAGGTCCTCACATTTTTTTTTTTTTTTTTTTAAGTAAAACATTTTTGAGCAACTATGTTAGCTGCTCAGCATAGTGGTATTGTTACCTTCTAAAATGATAATAATAACAAATAGTGAAACACTGCATCTAAATTTCACTTTTTCAAGTATTTCTATCATAAGAACTTAAAAAAAATAAATTATATATCTGTATACTCTATTTCATCATGTTTTCTATTATTAAAAATAAATAGCTGTCACCATTATATAAATATGTCAACTTTAGAATTTTATATAATTTTGTTTTATTTGTAGTTTTCAGATATTCTTTATGTAAATTATATAAATAATAAATTTAGTACAGGTTTTAAATTAATACTTTAATATATATTTAGAAATAAATATCTTTAAATTGAAGAAAAAGGATAAAATGAAATATTTGCAAATATGGTATGGTCAAGTAATTGATTGTGTATTTATTAAAACACATTTAACTGGAAACATGTCTATATCTATCTAAACATATCTATTTAGATGCTAAGCTGCCCAACCTCCACTAGAGAACTCACAATGAAGGATATTAACAACTGGAAACTTGGCTGGCATCCAGATCAAGGATGGGATTTTTATTTCTTGATGCCAAGTGTGGTATATATTTGATACCCCATATGAATACCTACCGTGTTTCTCCTAAAAATAAGACCTAGCTGGACCTAATGTGTCTTCTGGAGCAAAAAATAATATGAGACCCTGTCTTATTATAATATAAGACCAGGTCTTTATAATATAATGTAATGTAATATAATATAATAGTATAATACTGGGTCTTATATTAATTTTTGCTCCAAAAGACACTTTAGAGCTGATTATCCAACTAGGTCTTATTTTCGGGGAAACAGTATCATTTTCGCTTCGATCAAATACAAAAACTGTATGCCATGTGGGGAGTCAGGTTAGTTAGTGCATCACTACATATATTTGTGATGTGAGTTTCAAAGAAGATGAAATCAGACAGAAATATACTATATATGCTAGACTTGGTTAATGCTGGGTTTGCTTGTCTGTGTTGTGTTCTGATTATTTGTTTTGGTTGAAGAAGAAATACAAAGTGAATCAGATTGGTGCAGGAATAATTATTTTTCTTGTGTTTCAAGGACTAAGCCACAGAGTAAAGTCAAGTCTCTCTTTAGTTCTGAATTAAATTAGATGCATGCCTGGTATTCACAGGAAATCCATCCAAGTGTTGTGCATATCACCTTAATTTCCAATTTAGCATCTCATGGGGAACTTCATCAGCATACAAATAGGGAAACAGGGACTGATGTAGTGAATTTTTTATATAATGCTACTGAAAAGATCAAGATCTCTTTTAATTGAATTATTTAAGTAATGTAAAATAAAGGATGAGGGAAAATCAAAATTGAGCATTCTATACTGTATACAAAAATTGGAATTTGTAGATCCTTTTTAAATATTAGTTTGATTCTGAAGTAAATATAAATATAAAATATAAAATCCTTGGACTTTGAAAGGCAAGAAACAAAAATGAGTTGAAAAGCATATGTGAATTAAAATGGCTTGACATACTCTTTTCCATAGTGGCTGCACCAATCTGCAATCCCACCAACAGTGCACAAGGGATCCCTTTTCTCCACACCCTCGCCAGCACTTGTTTGTTGTTTTGTTGATGATAGCCATTTTGACTGGGGTGAGGTGGTATCTCATTGTGGTTTTTATTTGCGTTTCTCTAATGATTAGTGAGGTTGAGCATTTTTTCATATGTCTGTTTGTCATCTATATGCCCTCTTTAGAAAAATGTCTCTTCATGTCCTCTGCCCATTTTTTAATTGGGTTGTTTGTTTTTTTGGAGTTGAGTTGAAGAAAAGAATAAATAAATGAACAAACTAATCAGAAATAGCCTCAGAGATATAGAGGAAAAACTGAGGGTTGCAAGATGAGAGGGAGAGTAGGGATGAGGGAGAGGGTGAGGGGATTAGAAAGTACAATTGGTAACCACAAGATTGCCACAGGGATATGAAAGACAGTTTGGGGAATATAATCAATAACATTGTAAAGATTTTGTAGGGTATCCGATGGACACTTGTCTTATTATGGAGACCACCTCAGGGATGATGTAGATGCCTGATCACTGCACTTGTACACCTGAAGCTGAAGCTGAATAACAATGAATGTCAGCTGTAATTATACACACACACACACACACACACACACACACACATATATTTACAAGAAGTGGAGTACAGTGTTAGGAATAGAGACAGTGGAAATGCAAAGGCTGCATACGATGTCAGAGGGGTAGTAGATTCGGGGAGGGAGTTATCACTTTGTGAGGGATATAAATGATAAATGTCTATTGCATTGTTTTGTACACCTGAAACTAATAATAAAAATAAAGTAGTTTGACATGACAAGGTAATAATTAAACAAAAGATCAATAGCTACAATAAATCTACCTTAGAGATGGTAAAACAAAATATTTATTGTTGTACAAAATCAAATCAGAATAGTATGAGAAAGCATGCATGAAATAAGAAGGAAATCTTAAGCAGATTACGTAAAGACAATTTAATAGGTTATACAGGTACAGGACCAAGTTAAAAATAACAAAAAATGAATAATGGGTAGAAATGATTTAAAGCAAATGCAACAAATGCCACAAACATGTGTAACACATATTAAATCTTAAAATGTGTTTAAACTGCTTATTGAAGAGTAATCATCAATTTTATAGTAAGCAAATTGTAAAACACAAATTTGCATATGTATTTATGGCACATTTATTGATCATACTAATCTTTATAA
This sequence comes from Rhinolophus sinicus, assembly GCF_036562045.2. NCBI lineage: Eukaryota > Metazoa > Chordata > Mammalia > Chiroptera > Rhinolophidae > Rhinolophus > Rhinolophus sinicus. Next base: position 19,100,045 of record NC_133751.1, on the reverse strand, counting down.
TATAACAGTTTTTAAAATCTTTTAAAATTAATAAGCTGAACATAATTTAGATCAGTTACTTTATAGATTTCCCCTTACCAAATACTAATTAAATTTTTATTTAGAGCAAATAAGAAGGGTGAAACAATTATTTAAACTAGTTCTTCCAACTTTTAAGCTGCTGATAAATTCTGTAGGCAGCACAAAGTTAAATATAAGAAATGATCTGAAGTATGTTAAATTCATTGTGTGGTGAATCTGCACATTTTTACAAGAGTCCATCCTGCAGCTCTTAATGGTAGTGATGTTGGGAAACGCAAGATGGATTTTAGACCAGAAAATGCAATTATTGCATAAGAACAAATGAATCTTTGCCTGTAATATTACTTGAAGGAACATTATTTCATGTAAATATGTATATAAATTAGTCATGCAAAAATAAGATGTCCAGTTAAACTGAGTATTTCAGAAGTAAAGTGATTTCTTTTAGTATTAGATAAAACTATAGAGCGGTATTTTTTGAAACACCCATTTGGTAGCTCACAGTTCTGAAGATCGTAATTCCAGGCAAAGTATGGCTCAGCTGGTTTTCTGCTCCAGGTTTCATGAGGCCCAAGCTGAAATATCGGCTTGACAAGCTGCCTTCATTTTTGAAGTCTTTGAGAGTGAGTCTCTTTTCAAGCGTATTTACGGTATTAGAACAATTCTGTTCTATGTGGTTCCAGTGCTGAGGTCCCCATTTCCTTGCTGGCTATTGCCTGAAGGTTATTTTCAGCTTCCTGTATTGCAAGCTTGTTCCCTTCCTCTATGTTTAGATAAGGCAAAGGTAGTTTGAATCCTGCTGCCCCCCTTCAGCCTCATCTCTCCCCTTTGTTATTCTGTCACATCTTTCTGAGGGACTCTTCTGGCTTCCTCTGCTGACTGCACTTCAGTGCTCATGTCATTACACTTGAATAATCCTGGATAATCACTCTGTCTTTTTGGTTTCAAAGACACATAATAGTTTCCATGTATTTTGAAAGTATCTTTATAAAAAATATTTCGTAACTATTTATAACACACTTTTTTTTTTTTTTTGCCTTGATACTCATTTCATTTCTTATTCTTCATTTATTTCTCAGTATGGACTTCTTATGTCTAATATACTGTGTAAGATTCTGGATATATAGAAGTGAAAGTTATAAAGTATTTATGTAAATAGCTAAGCAGGTATAGTAGTTGCCCATTCATACTGTAACAAACCACCACACATTTGCAGGTCTAAAACAACACAAATTTTACAGTGCTGGAAGTAATAAATTTGAAATTAATCATGCAGTGCTAACATCCAGGTGTTGGCATATAGCCTTCTCAAAGATGTAGTGAAGAATCCTTTCCTTTACTTCTTCCAGTTTCTAGAGGCTGTCTGCATGTATTTTCTCATAACCCTTTTCTCCATCTTCAAAGCCACCTGCATAGCATCTTCAAATCGGTCACTTGTGCTCTGTCTTTCTGACTCTCAGTCTTGCTCATTCCTCTTCCCTTTTTCTGTCTCTGATTCCATAGTCACATATTATTCTCTGACTCCCCTGCCACCTTCTTTGTGATCACATTGTGTCGAGATGGGTAATCCATAATAATCTGCCCTTTTTATCCCAAAACCTAAATTAATCCCAAAGCCCTTTTCTTTATTTATTTAATCAGCAAAGCCCTGTTTTTTTAATGTAAGTTACAAATGTGCGGGTTCCGGGGATTATATCATGGGTATCTTTGGGGGATGCAGCATTATTCTGTCAACTGCAGTGGATATATCTATATGTTACAACTCACATGTAATAATATATCTGTATATATTGAATGGTGGTAAAAGTACTCAACATTCTAACTCAAAATTTAACATAGTTTGTATATAAACTAAATTAACTTACTACTAAGCTTCTTAAATGTTGATAAAGATTATAAACTAACTTTCTTTATACTCCGAAGTAAACACTGGTTTTGGTTTTATACTATCAGCATAGATAAATCTCATTTTATTTTTATGAATACATTTTATTATGGAATATAAAACAAAGAAGTACATAAAGCAGTGATTTGCAGTATAATTAATATTTAAAATGAAACTCGTACCACTGGACAAGAAAGAAACCTATGAAAAGGAAATTCTGCCCGCACTCTAGAAAATTGTGTGTCACTTTCAGGGCATAACAATGAGAAATAACTATTATCCTAACTTCTAGTAATCACTTCCTTGATATTTTAACATATAATAAATACGAGTTGTGATCAAATAATACAGTGAATGTTTAAATTAAAAATACATATATATATATATATTACATTTAAAAACACTTTGCCATTAATCCCTGTCAAAGTACTCCCCCTCACTTCAAACACAGTCACTTTGAACACACTTATCCCATCGTTCTTGCCACTTTCTGAAGCAGTTCTCGAAGTCCTCTTTCGTGAGTGGTTTTAATTATGCTGTCGTGGCTGCCTCGATGTTCTGAAACATTTTGACTTTGGGGAAGAGCCAGAAGTCACAGTGCCAGATCCGGAGAGTAAGGTGGGTAAGGACACACTGTAATGTTTTTTATTTGACAGAAACTATCATACCAGAAGTGATGTGTAACACGGACCATTGTCATGATGGAGAATGACATAGGGCACACATTAAAACACACCTTCTATCAATCACAGCTCACACACGACTGACTGCACCAAACAAGTTGAAACTTGTCACACACTGTTACTAAGGTTTGACATACCCCTTCCCATATTAGAGATCCCTGCCTTTCTGTTGGGTGGTACTCGGCAGTAGTATTCATTATTATTTTTGACTACTACGAAAGTCTTCGTGTCATATACCGCGTCTGGTACGGCAATTTCTGTCAAATAAAAACATTATGGTGTGTTGTCATCCACCTTATTCACTGGATCTGGCACTGTTACATCTTCTATCTCTTCCCTAAAGTCAAAATGACCACAAAAGGTAAATGTTTTGTATCAGTTCAGGACATGGAGGCAGCCACAACAGCTATAATAAAGATGCTTACAAAAGAGGACTTCCAGAACTGCATCAGAAAGTGGCAAGGATGATGGGATAAGTGTGCTCAAAGCAAAGGGGAGTATTTTCAAGGGGATTAATGACAATGTGTCTTTTATAATAATATTTTTTTATTTATACATTTACCATATTTTTTTATTACACCTCGTATGTCCTTAAACAATATATTCATATCTGCTTTTATAATATCAGTCCAACCATATTCTGTATGTTATGATGTCTTCTTTCTTTGCTCACTTTGTATTTGTAAAATCCATTCATCATTTTGTACGTAACTCTGAATTATTTAATTGTAGTACAACATTACACTGACTTCACTTATAATGCAATAGTTTTAAGAACGTAACATATTAAGAAGTACAAACTGAAATAACAAGATATAATAATAATGATGATAAGAAGAACTATGTTGGTTTTTCTAGTTCACTAGACATCCATCACCAGTCTATACAAGATGGTCTTTACACTGACACTCAGTCTGAAGCAGCCATATTTGGGATATTTACAATATACCTGGCAAACAGAACAAGTAAATAGGTTGAATTGTGTTCTGTCTTTAAATCCTCTTCTCAGAGCTGACTCAAAATGTCAGGTCCTCTAAGCTTTTAACCAGAATATATCAAATGCCCATACCTGATTTCAAGGAGACAGAGACGTACAATCACACTTGTGTACCCGGAGGGGAAAGACCTGGAAATATATGATGAACTGCACCAATCTATTCAATGACTGCAGTATTAATTATTCATCAAAAACTCAATTTACTATCCTTTCTGCCCATAAAATAATCCTCAAGTACATAATTATAGTATAAAAATAATTACACTGTTGTGAAAATGCAATTAAGTTTAATTTTTGTGAGCCTTTTTTAAAAATGTGTTTAATACATGTTATGTGTTATACTAAAATTTAAGATAGAAAATTACACTACCAATATTGTGCTAAAAATATGGCTGCTTATGCAAGAATATTATGTAAAAATGATCTTACCAAAAAAAAAAAAAAATCACAGAATCCGAACTTTGAAAAGAAGTATGCTTTGTATATTGTGACTTTCTCATTATAGTGCACATTTTAAAAACCTTAGCACTTAAAAGATCCCTGTAAAATGGTCTAAATCGGGTGAGTCTTTTGTGGCATTCGGTATGATTAAGGAAAATGTTGACAGCCTAAGGGTGAGATTCTTTTGGTTCCATCTAGACCTCGAGGCTATCCTTTGAAGATGTTTGTCAGTTCTTTTTTTCAGTGCTGAAATTCTTCTCAGTGCTTCTTTCGATTGTGATGGCTTCAATACTTTCCCTTCAAAGCCAAGGTTATTAGCAGGAAAGTGGCACTCATAAGTTGGTCACTGTGCTTTATAATAGTGTTCCCTTCAACTCCACTCACTCCAGACACAAGCTCATTGCTACGCACCTCCTCTAGGGTCCAATCCCTGGAGCAGAGAAAAATATATTTTGCCTCACTTCCACGCTCTGGTCAGTCTTTCAAAAAGCAAGTCCTGCCACATCCTGATGCCTTATCTTGGAAACAGCTGAATTCCATATGCACTAACTGTGAGCAAGCACACACTTCGTTAATTCTTGGGGTGAAATGAAGAAGTAAAATTTCTCCCACTAGCAAGCCTTGAGCAGACGCAGCCATTACAGTCTTTTCCATTCCACTCTGTAAAACAGCATTATAACATTTTTCAGACCTCGGTGTGGTGGTTCAAACAAACAAACAAACAGAACAAGCAGAACAATAACAACAATAACAGAAAAATGGGTGTAGAGCAAGACAGATGTGTGTGATGTGTCTTTTTACACCTCATTTGCAATTTCTGTATATTGAAGATAATAATGATAATCATAGTTCCCAAATATTAAGTTCTATCTTCTGTTTAGTGTCTTTATTTGCCTATGACATAGTGGTCATCAGTTAAAAGCAACTGTTTGTGTCAGTTGACTGGCTCTCTTCCCCACCATTTTGTGAACTACATGGAAATAAGGGTTCCTTTTTCATATCATTACCTCCCAAATCTTCAACAATATAAATAAACAGAATGTGACCCATGTATATTACTGTTAGTCTACCAGATAACTGCTTTTAGCAGTGGCATAGTCACAGTAAAAGATAACAAAACAAAGCTAAACAAAAAAAACAAAAACTGGTGTATGTTGATTTACCTAATGTTGAAAAATGTTCCCAATAATGAAGCACAATTTTATAACTAAGCATTTTAATGTCAAAAAGAGGTTTCATGTTTCAATATTTGGCCATCTATTTGACATTGTGCTCATTGACTTAGGTGGCGTTAAATACCTCTGCGTTTCCAATGTCGTGAGCGTAGTAATTTTTGTCTTATTCATCACTTATTCATCACTTGGTTCATGCTATGATAGTCTCATAATAAAGAATAGCTATATAATGTAGTAAGTTTGATGGTCCCTTCCCCCACAACCTGAAAAACTTACCTGTTTTAAAAGAAAGGTCTGCAGATATATTAGTTTGCTAAGGCTGCCATAACAAAATAATACAGATTGAATGCCTTTAAAAGCAGAACTTTATTTTCACACACCTTCTGCAAGGTACAAGTCCAAGATCAAGCTGTCAGCAGATTTGGTCTCTTCTGAGGCCGTTCTCCTTGGCTTGCAGATGGCACCTTTGCTCATAGGTTCTGTCCTCTGTGCATGCGCATCTCTAGTTTCACTTTTTGTGACAAATTTCTTCTCCTTATCAGAACACCAGTCAAATTGTATAAGGTCCAAAACATAGGGCCTCATTTTACCTTAAGTATCCTTTTAATGACCCTATCTCCACATATAATCACATTCCGAGGTACTGGGTGTTAGGTCTTCAATATGAATATCACAGTGACACAATTCAGCCCATAAGAGCAGATGTAATTGAATTAATGATCTTGACAGGACGATTATCTTGGTGGGCCCTACATCTAATGACAAGTGTCCTTCCAATAAAAAGATGGAGCAAGATTTGAAGCCTGCAGAAAAGAATGAAGCAATGTGTCCACAGAGGCAGAGATTGGAGTGAAGCACCCATAAATCAAGGCATGCAGACAGGCACCAGAAGCTGGAAGAATCAAGGAACAGATTTTCCCCTACAGCTTTAGAGGGAGTGTGGTCCTGCCAAATTTCAGAATTCTAGCCTGCAGAACTGTGAGAGAATACACTTCTGTTGTTTTAAGCCACCATGTTTGTGGTAATTTATTAAGGCAGCCTCAGAAAACTAATACAGATTTGTTAATGTCCCTAGTTCTTGGCACTGGTTCCTAAAGATGTAGAATGATTTTTTTTCAAAAACACGCTTGTAATACTTCCATGAATGCAAGAAGGAAATTAACATACTATGTATAACATACTATAAGGTCATATATTTAAGGTCATATATATATATATATATATGTATATATGAGATATATATATATAATAGCAAAAATCTTTAGATGTTTTTATTTCATTTTCTGATTATATCTGATGTAGAATAAATATTCAAATAGATTTTTAAGTTCTTATGTTTAGAATTTCAAGATGCTAGAGAAAATAAGAAGGTATTTGAAAACTTGAGTACAGAGGTTACAATATAAACTTACCAAGAATTGCCAGTAGCATGTATATGCATATGTTTGTATATAAAATATTTAAAATGTGAATTCATAAATGAATATTTAGTTCTATATTTGAAAATTACTAGATACACTTTTTGCTAAACTTAGCTTACTGAAATTTTTAATTATGAAAATTTACTTATCTAGTATAAATAAATCTAAAATTGTTAGTTATTCATATGTTGTAAAGATTGGCTTTGTTGGAAATATTAACTTCTATGATAAGAAAATATTCACCATGAACAATTTACTCACTGAAGAAGATAGTGTTTTCAAGAGTTTACGACATAAAACAATCATGATGGTTTCTCACATTTATCCAGGGTTTCTTTTTGAAGAGTATTTTCCTATGGCTAGAATAAGTTGTCAGCTTACTCTTTAAAAAGTGAGAAAAAAATATTGAAATCCACATTTAAATAATCAGAATTGGTATAATGATATTGCTTTGTATTAATTCTCGAAGTCATAGAATAGTACGTATAAAGAACAACAAGTTTTGAAAAATAAATGATACTGAAAATTTAAATACAGTTTTGTGGGATATAAATACAGCATATACCTAGGCAGTGAAGCTAAAAGATTCTCCTTCAGTAATGTTGGCTGGGTTTTTTTGTGTGTGCTTCAGTAAAGTATCCCACTGATATAACAAGTGAGGCATATTATAATTTGGACAATATAGAAAAAAATTACATGAGGTTGACAGATTTTTCTTCACTATATCTCAATTACTTTTTCTTAGTGGGATCACCGAGGTCCAGAATCTTGTGCCCTGATTTACAGCTGTTATTTTACTCACAGATGCTCAGCAAGAGCCTACATTATTCTTCAGTGTTATTTTTTTCTCTCTTTTGTGTAAACCACCATCTAGAATACCTTGAAAATCACTTTTATCTACTTTTCAATATTTTGAACGTAACAATTCCTGAATCCACAGATTACTTTTCAAGAATGATCGCTATCTAATTGAATTTAAAGAGTCCAATTAAATTGGTTAAATGTCTCTACATATTGCTAGGCAGACAGGTTCCAGAGGTTGGTCTGGGAAAGTTTATAGTGAGCAATGTGAAAGAAGAGAAAATAATTTCCTAATTTAACCCTGATTTGAAATGTATCCTGCCCTGAAGGCCTCTGTAAGCATCAAAGTGGACTATTTATCCATAGTCCCAGAGGCAGTAGATTCTCTCCATTGAGGGAGAGAGAATATATTAAACAGTGACTGTTTTTCCATCATTGCACCTTTTTGCAATTTCCCCATCTCTGCTACATTGTTACCAGTGGTATCAAAAAGGTTCAATGATTGATTCTTTCTCATAAATTACTAGTTTTTAAAATAAGGATTTGCTTCCCAGAACCTTCATCATAAACAACTAGTAATTTTTATAAACACTGTGTTTCCCAGAAAATAAAATTATGTTATGTTATATTATATTATATTATATTATATTATATTATATTATATTATATTATATTATATTGTATTATATTAAAGACCTGGTCTTATTTTACTATAATATAAGACTGAGTCTTATATTAATTTTTGCTCCAAAAGATGCATTAGAACTGATTGTCCAGCTAGGTCTTATTATCAGGGAAATACGGCATTATTAAGTCTTACACATGAATGAATCTGATGGATTTCAACCCACTCAAGTTATTCTCCTCATTGACGCTTAAGTATTCTCAACTTTTATTCATAGGAGCCTCTCTGGTTAGCAATATCCTTTTGACAAAGCTCTAGTAGTCATTGGTAGCCTACATGCTATCTGGCCTAACAGTGTCCTAGGCTTAAGTTGTATATCTCCTGCCACAGACAAGGAATCAGATATTTCACCAAAGTGAAATGATTACTTATAGTGAGAAATCGTATCTGGACACCATAATCTGGGTGTTTGGTATGTTTATTACTACTGCACTGAACTTTGTTTCTATGCATTTCAGAGAACAGAGAGCTAGGAAAATTGATACATTAAACAGACAGAGACCGATAAACAGATGAAATAAGTCAAGAATTCATACTAGGTTTTCCAATTCAAATTCAGCTGTTAAGGGTTTTTGTGTAATATGTTTATCTTACATCTTTACCTCCTTTCTTCAGCTTTTCAACAACTATGGAAATAATTGAATTAGATTAGCATTTGCTTTACTCCACAATGCACACAAAACAGTCTCATATAACAATGTAAAAGAACAACCAAAAGTAAGTACCGTAAATACTTCGATTATTTTTTGTTCATTCTTTTTGTTCTTAGGTTTTATCTTCCTATACATATAGTCAACTCACTATGTTTTCTAGTTACTTGGAATTGTGTGTGTGTGTGTGTGTGTGTGTGTGTGTGTGTGTGTGTGTTCGTTTACTAACTAGAGGCATATTTAAGTTCACTTGTTCATTTGTTTCTTTTGATATGTTGTTTCTTTTTCTTCATATTTATATAAAATATTTTGCATGATTTCCAAATCAAAAACGAAAATACAGGGAAGTTTATATAATATAGATGTATAATATATACAGTATAGGTGTGTGTATACACATGCATCTATAATATATGTACATGCTTTTCTATACTTTTTTCACTTAAAATCCATGGGGACTAAACCATAGTTATACACAAGAGTGCCGTTCATTCCTTTTTAGAGCTGTGATTTCATAGATGTAGTCTGCGTTATTCAACCAGCCAGATATTTATTGACAGAAATTCAGATTTTTACTACTATTTTTGGGTCATGGTCCATCACATAGAATGCTGCGATTATTTGCATAATTAAAGAAAAAAATATATATATATATATCTGCCAGTGTATATTTTGTATATATTTCTAGAAGTTATATTTCTGGGTCAAGGTTTAAATGATTAAAAAGTTGTCACATATGTCAAGTGGCTCTTCATAGTGATTTTATTTTGTCATCCTACCAGCAATGTATGGAGGCTCATAGTTAGCCAAACCTAGTTAGCTCGGTATGCTATTCAAGTTTTGGCTTTTGCCAATTAAAGAATTGAGAAATGGCATTTCAATTTCTGGGTTATTTCCATTTCTTTTTTTAAGAGCTATCTGTTTTTTATTTTATAGTATTGTTGAACAATTTTTCTAATTTTAGATGCTCTTTATTAGGCATATTAACCCTTTGGTATTTAAGTTGACATCTGTCTATTTACGGAAGGTGTCATTTGCCATGGGAGTTTTTATTTATTTTTATTTTTAATACAATCAAATTTATCTAATATTTTCCTTACTGCTTCTGGAATTTGAATTATAACTTAAAGAGGTTTTTCCTCTCCCGTTTATAGAAAAAAGGCAACCAAGATTTCATCAACCATATGTATGTTTTATCCTTTTACATTTAAATCTCTGGCCATTCTGGAATTTGTCCTCATGTATGACATGATGAACAGATCTAATTTTATCTATTTTGCTTATGCCCTCCAGTTACCCTAACACCACCTATTTAAAAATACATGTTTCCTCACTTCTATTTTGACTGCTTGTTTTTGTTTTGTTTTGTCTTTTTATGTATCCTTGAACCCAAAGCAATTTTAATGTGTTTAAAATGTTTGGTATCGTGTAGGTCTTTTGCTCATTTAGTTTTTCTGTAGGATGTTTCTGGCTAATAATTACTTGTATTTTTTTTTGTTTTGTTTTGTTTTTTGAAATAAACTTTTAAATCATATTTCCATCTTTGAAAAAATGTGATTTTATTGTCATTGTGATAAATGCTTACATTAGCTTATTGAGAAGTCACATCTTTATGATATGGGTTCTTTCTCTCAAGGACATATGTGTTTTCTAGTTCTCTGTATCTACTTTTATGCCTTTCTATGATCATTTTTCAATATTTCAAAGTAAAAAAAAAGGAGCATATAGTGGTATTATATAATTGAAAGCAAAACATTATGATTTAAAAGAAGCATTTAAAATAACATTTTAAAATGATATATTAACAAATGAGGTCAAGATCTGTACACTGCAGACCAAAGGAAATTGCTGAGAGACATCATATAAGACCCAAACATATAAAGACACACACTGCCAGGTGTTTTTGGAAGGCTCAACAGTATCAAGATGCCATTTCTTCCTAAACTGATCTATTCATTCCAATCAATCCAGAGATAGATGGATAGATAGAGATATATAGATAGACAGATTCCATGTAATCCATATAATCCATGTAACATATAATCCATATATATATATATATATATATATATATATATATATATATATATATATTATAACTAAATTTGGGATTTCCATTCATATCACATCTTTGAATTTTTTTTGCCCTATCATTTATACAGCACAAGATAAATTTTACACAATTTAGATGAAGCACCCTGCTCTCAAATGACCAACACATGCCTCTAACATTCTTTATCCCTCTTTTAACATTTATTGATTTAACTCTAGATAAAAGAAGCGAGACTAGAAAATCGAAGACATCTTAATTAATAAAATATTTAGTCAATAAATGGAATATAGGGAAATATAGAGAAACATAAGCAGAAAGCACACCAACATTAATGGAATTTCTCTTTTAAAAATCATGGATCAGCATGCGTAATGAAAAGCAGACCATTGTATGAAAAATTGAAAAAAAGGAAGATTACTAAGGGTTTAAAAACTATTGCCACTGATATAAATCTTTTTCAATCAATATTACCCTTTATGGGAATTAATTCCTAGTAGAGAATTAAGTTTGGTAACCAATACAGTTTGGTACATCGAAGTCATTTCATATGATTACTTCACCAAATTTTTTCAATGTTTGTTATCATTGAAAACCAAGAAAACTTTTGATAATGATGAAACAAAAGCAGAATGGAAGGCTTGGAAGCTCATGCTAATATAAATTGCAAATTATTTTTACAATGAATCCATTCAATATGACAAAAGAAAAACACCAGAATCTTAATTAAATTGCTTTTATTTGTAATATTTTTCATTATCTTGACCATTATTTACATGTTTTTAAATTGAATAGTTAAAATGATAAGGAGTTTAAATTACTAAGTTCTTACTGTAATTTATGTGTAATCACAGTGATGAAGACAATCTTCCTGAATTTTTCTTTTTTCCCCCATGTAAGTTAGCTACGTGATGTATCTTATACAGAATTTAATATCAGTGAAAACTGCTAGGTGTTCATGACACATGACCATGCATAATGGTTTTGTTATGTAACAATCGTTTTAGCCTTTTGCTATTCTCCAATAACTTAGGCTAATATATATAATATATATGTATATGTATGTGTGTGTGTATATATCTATATCTATATCTCTATATATGTATATATGTGTGTATATATATATATATATATATATATATATATATACGTGTGTGTGTATATATATATATACGCATATATATGTATTAGGCTTTGGACACACACACACACACACACACACACACACACACACATCCTAGAAACAAGATGACACCAAAATCGAAAAACATAAGAGGATTATTGCAACCGGGGAACATGGATAGTAAAACATAACCAAAACAAGAGAATCTATAAATTAAAGATTTATCCATAAGAGGTTTATGATCTCCAGTATGCATGGAACAATTCAAGACACTGAGGATAAAAAAGATGAATAAATAAGATTATCTTTTTAACCTAGGGATTTCACAGTCTAGTAGCAAAAATAGGCAGTGACTCAGGTGGAATGTTAGGATTTAACAAGAGAGGTGTACTTAAGGAGCTGGTAACATAGTGAAGAGTGTGATTAAATTTGCCTTAGGGCAGCAGGAAAGCCTGTAAGCTTCACACAGGAGCTACCTGTAGAGAACAAAGATGGCACTATCTTTAAAAGACCCTTGTGCCTGAAAACTTTTTGCAACAGAGAAGCATATTTTTCTGTAATCCTCAAAAATAATAGCGAATAAAGTGAGGATATGAATAGAATAACTTCTATCACTGTATGCTGTTACAAATCTATTTAAAAATGTAAGACATAAGAATATGTGATTAAAATATTTGTAATATTTTACACCATAAAATATTTTTAAGTATTACATTTCATACAAATACATTTTAGGAAGCTATTTCTTCACCCTTACTTTGCACTTTACCTTAATTTATAGTCATAGTTTTTGTTGTTGTTTGTTTTTTATTTTTATTTTGCAGTATGAAGTGTTATGAAGGGCTAATTCTCTTTCTGGTATGTATTTGCTCTGATTCTTTTGAGCAGGTGTTTTTAAGTCGTGGTGATATTAAGTACATCATATGGACTGAAATCAATTAGAGGGTTTGCACTTAAATATTAAGACCACAGAAATCAAGACTTCCCTTCTCTTAAATATTGTTGAAGAAGTGATGTTTGGCAAGAAAGCAGGTTCCTGAATAGCTGTTGGGAGAATCCTTCACAGTTTGTGTCACCTTTCTTTGATTGCTTTCTAAGCAGAGACTTTCTGGAAAATTCATTTCTCCTTGTAAGGAGAAGATACTGTTAAAATGAAGATTTTTAAGTAAACCTAAAAGAAGGAAACTATACAGCACTTCACACCAGAATGTTTCATTTTTTCTTTAGAATCTTTAAAGTAGAGAAGAATTCTGGCCTGCAGTTTTCTTTGGGGCTAGCTTTTTTAGTAACTGTTGTGAGAAGTACTCACATGTGTCTAAGTTGTTGTAGTTATTAATAGTTCTGATAATTTGCCTTCAACTTCCCAGTCTATTCAGTTGGTATTCAAATCTTTCCATGCAAGTTGACTTGAATTTATTTACTAATATGCAGCTAAGTGTTAAAGTAGAAATATAGGAAATAATGATTCTAAAGCTGTATATCTCATAAAGTGTCTACTATATTAATTTTGCTACTAATGCATACAAGCTACTTTTTTTTTCCAAATGGGTTCCCAGTTCTTTCAGCAACATTTACTAAAAATCTGTCTTTCCAAATTTATTATAGGACCTTTGTAGAAACAAAGTGACTATATATACATGGGTCTATTTCTGGACTCTATTGTATTCTATTAATCTGTGTTTCTATTATTATTCCAGCACCAAACTATTCTGATTTCTATAGCTTTATATAAATTCTTGAAATAGGTAATGTACTCGTACATTGTCTTACTTTGTTCTTTGTTCAAAATTGTTTTGGCTATTTTAGGTCTTCCTTTTTCCATATAAATTTGGAAACTTCTTGACAATTTCCTAAAAAACAAACAAAAAAAAATAAAGAAATGTCTCCGAAGAATTTTCAAGGAGTTGCATTAAATCTATAGACTGATTTGGAGATAATTAATATCTTAATAATGTTGATCCTTCCAATCAGAGGTTATAGAATATTTCTCATTTTATTGGAATCTTCTTTAATATCTCTTAGGTATGTTTTCTACTCAGGTATAAGTTCAGGTGTCACATGTATTTTGTTAAATCGCTCCCTAAATATTTAAAGTTGTCACATTACTGTAGAAGGTATGATTGTAATAGCAAAGGTATATTTCTATACTGATATATGGAAATGCAATTAATTTTTGCATATTGACCTGTACTCTACAAACATATTTACTTATTCTCATAGTTTTTTATGTGGGTTCTATTTTAAAAAGTCATCTGTGAATTAGGTAGTTTTACTTTTTACCAATATTTATAGTTTTCTCTTCATTTATTTATTTATTTTTCTTATTGGTTCTACTACTTGGGAACTCAAGGACAATAGTGAACAAAAATGGAGAGGACAAACATCCTCGTTTTAGTCCTGAATTTATGGACAAAATCATTCAGATATTTTCTAATTTCCTTTTTGTTTGATCTGTGGGTTATTTACAAGTAGTTGCTTAATTTCAAAATACTTGGAATATACTAAATATCTTTTCACTATTTCTAGTTCAATTTCCTTATGTTTAGAGAATATACTCTGGATGACTTAGTTATATTAAACTCATTAAAACTTGTCTTATGACCCAGAATATTATCTATCTTGGAAAATATTCAATGTTTACTTGAAAAAATATTCAACAGTATCAGTTGTAGAAAATTATTAATGTTTAAATTTATTATGTCAAATTTGTTAATAATGTCATTCACACCTTCTAAATCCTTTCCTGTTGTGTTCTGCTTGTTTAAACTTTTCCATGATATTTTTTCCACATTTATATTTTTAATTATTATGTGGTTCCACTGTTTTCTGGCTTGCATTATTTCTGACGCAATATCAGTGATACTCTTATATTTGTTTCTTTGTGCATGAAGTGACTTTTTTCCTCTAGTTTCTCCTAAGGTATTATTTTTATCATTGATTTTCAGCAATATTGTTATGATATATACCTCAATGTGATTTTTTCAATGTTTATTCTAATTACAGTTTGTTGAGCTTTTGAATTAGTGGAAAATATTCAATGTTTACTTGAAAAAATATTCAACAGTATCAGTTGTAGAAAATTATTAATGTTTAAATTTATTACGTCAAATTTTCACAAAATTTGAAAAATTATCACTATTTCTTCAAATATGTTGTGACCTCTTTTCTGGGACTCTAACTTCATGTATTTTGGACTTCTTAATAGTAACACATATACCACTCAACTGACTGTTTGAGCCTTCCTTCCTTCCTTCCTTCCTTCCTTCCTTCCTTCCTTCCTTCCTTTCTTTCTTCCTTCCTTCCTTCCCTCTTTTGTCTCTCTGTCTCTGTCTCTGTCTCTTACTCTCTGTCTCTTCTCTCTTCCTTTTTTTCTCTCTGTGACTCAGTTTGAATAATCTCTATTGTCATGTTTTTCAAGTTCATTCATCTTTATTTTCCAGCAGTTTCTAATCTGTGAAGCACATCCAATGAATATGTACTTTTAGATTTTTTACTTACAGCGCTTAAGTTCCATCTGATTTTCTTCTGTGATTCCGTTCCTCTATTATAATTCATATTTTCTGTTAAAGCCTAGAATATGTCAGCTAGTTCCATTTTATTCATCATTTGTATCTATTTCTATTGGTGTATGTTTCTTCTGGTTATGGGCCACATTTCCATGATCCTTCATTAGTCTATTTTTTTTTTTGTTGTATACTGGTCATTGTTAATATCACATTTTTTAGTTTCTGGATGTTGGTATTTCCCTGTAAAGAGGATTGTGCTTTGCTGAGATGAAAATCAGAGTATTTATGGATTAATTTGATATGCTTAAGCCCTATTTTAAGGCATTTTAAGGGTGACTTTGAGGAAGTAGTAATCTAGAAGTACGGTAGCTCAACCTCCAAGCCTTGACCTTTATAACATCCCTACTGAATATGCCAGGTACTCAACAAATTACTCTACCTTGTTTGGATTGGAAATCTCTCAGCCTAGGAGTTGTGGTGGTTTTAAGCTTATCATTTCCTGCAGTTATGCATTCTCTCTTAAGGTATATCTTAGTATTCAACAAAAGACTCAAAGGGACACTTATGTAGATTTCTGGGGCTCCTTACCTGTCTAGCCTCCTGTTCAGCCATACTCTGACACACATTTTAGCCACCTTAATTCCTCTGAACTTGACTGTCTGTCTCCATAGTTAATAGAAACCGTAGACATCCACCCTATACTGGTATCTAGTAAATACCTCCATGTAGGAAGCAGGGTGATCTTATGTCTCATTTAATCAGTTCCCATTTCTCAGGATTCAATGTTCTGTGCAGCCTGCTTTCCAATTATGAACATTTTTTTTTTAAATATTGTTTTCTATTTTTAAGGTTTTTAAATGAGAGTGCTTATCTAGAACTAATTACAGCATCATGACCACCAACAGGAAGCATTTATTTTTTTAATAGTGTTTGTTTTATTGGAAGCCTTTGCAAAACCTTATTCTTTTAATCTTTAACATAATCGCCCTCTATTGTGTATGATTCCTTTAGATCTTAGTTTAAGTGTCACTTGCCCCCCCCCCCAAGGTAGCTTTCTGGGATTGGCATATCCATATATCTTCTTTATTTGCTCCCACAGCATTCTGTGCTTTCTCTGTCAGTGCATTTACTATACTATACCATGTTTATTTGCCATTGACTTGTTTATAAACGGAACTGGAGAGTATGCCCCAAAGAATGAGATGTCTAGTTCCATAAATGTGAGTAACTAAATTCAAGTGTGGAAGTGAAATAAATCAATTTCAAGTTGGGGAAGAAAACTGTATGACCTTTATAAAACATGACTAAGTGTGAGCAATTTGGAATGAGAGGGAGATACCTTATAGATCTAGTGGACCATATGAACAAGGCATAGAATTTTGAAAATAATGAAGTGAATATAAACATAACTTGGGCAAAATCTGAAGGATATGGCATAATACAGTGATAATTGAAAACTTATACCTGACCCATCAAGAGCTGGTTAGCAAGAGATTGGTGGGTTCACATGCTTCTAGTAGTGGTGTAAAGGTAAAGGAAGCAAACTTGAGACAGGAATGTGTTTGAACAGCAAGGTCAAGCTCTAATGCCCGATGGATATCTGAGAGTGAAGGAAGTGGGATGCTCAAAATGTATTCTTAATTTTGTTTTTCTTGCCTCAATGTCTCATTATGCTTTTAAGTGAGATAATACATAATGAGTAAAAAGTCAAGGGGAAGAGACTATACCATTTCACACCTGGATTTGTATTTGCCAGATAACAAAATATATAGGAGATAGAAAAACAAGATAGATAATACCATAAAGAAGCTTTTAGTCAATATCATGTGGGGAGAATTATGGATAAAATGACCCACTTTGCCTAGCATATCAATTATATGACAAAAAAAGGAGAATTGTTATTTAATAAAAAGTTTTACGCACTTTGACAACAATGCAAAGTGTGGATGTTGTTTGATGATGATTTGTACAAACTACATCTAAAAAATATTTTTCAGGGAAATTGTACATTGATGACACAGACCATGATGCTAAGAAGCAGTATTTTAACTTAACTAGTTATAAGGATACCATAGTGATTCCATTAAAAAAAGAGGTGTGTATTAGTAAGAGATAGGTCATGAATTTATAGAGCAAATGGAATAACATATAAGATTTACTTGAAAATATTGTACCAAATGTCTATAAAGGAAAGCGATACAACAAAAGTGGAAAACTATTGATCATTCTTGAAGCCACATTTTGAACATTTATGTATGTTTGACAATTTCTATGATATTAAAAATTAAGTGTGCCATTCAAAAAAATTAGATAGGAGATGTAGATTGTGTATATATGAACACATATACATACATGTGTATATGATACTTTTAGTTATCAATTATATAAAATTGCTATATAGAATGGAACATAAAATTAGAAGACCCACACCAGACATGTTAGAGCTAACGATAATTAAGGTAGTTGGAAAAAGATTAAATGTAGAAGCCATGCAAACATCTGGAGAAGTAAAGGTAGTGTTGGCGGTGAGGCTTTCTCATAATGAAAATAAAAATTAAGAAGAAAAGAAAGATGCAAAATGCAACCATGGCTGTGGTAAAATCCAAATTGTTGGCAACTGGTTCAAAAGTGGGGCAATAGATGGGATCAAATTCAACTTTGAAATCAAGGTTTTATACTTGACTAACAGGAAAGGTAGGCAGTGATGCAATCAACCTAAATAGCAAAAAATAAAGAAATGTAACCTTTAGAAGAAATATAATGGATATATCCTTTATTGCATCTTAGTATATAATGAAAAGGCACTTCTGAAAATGTTTTCCATGAGAGCCCTTGCAAAGGTGAGTGACATCCCATTAGCTTTTCACACATTCTGATTTTTGAGACTGTTTAATGTGATTATTAAAATGTTTTGATTTGGTAATGTTAAAAATTATATTCATTCAATTTTGATATTTTAATAAAAACTCATTAAAATAATAAAATACTTATGTGTTGATGTCTTGTTGATCTTTTGTACTTTCTTTAATCTTTTAAAAATATTATAAGAGAGATTAAAATTTGGTCTGGTCTTGTGTTTTAACTAGTTAACCAAGGTTATTTATCACATTGCTGTGATTATCATCCTGCATTTTACTCTCCTTTTTAATTTTTCTATCCTGGTTAAATAAATTATTTGTTAGTCATGAAATCTGGGAGTTTACTTTGGCTTTAATATATGATATGAGCTCCTTTTTTCCAAATACAATCTTTAAATCAATAAAATTATAATAGAAATTTAAAATATCTCCAGCAATTTCAGATCATTTAAACATAAGTCTTGTATTTGCAAAACAATTTAGTTTATCTT
The DNA here is from genome assembly GCF_036562045.2 of Rhinolophus sinicus. Classification (NCBI taxonomy): domain Eukaryota; kingdom Metazoa; phylum Chordata; class Mammalia; order Chiroptera; family Rhinolophidae; genus Rhinolophus; species Rhinolophus sinicus. The sequence continues at coordinate 19,081,258 of NC_133751.1, read as the reverse complement.
CTTTCCAAATTAAGCCATGTATTGATTCTATACTATATAACCGTGGGACATTAATTATTTTTTTCATCATAAGACTTTAAAAATCATTTTAAACTCAAGTGAAGATGCATGAGATACTAAGAAAACCTTGGAAAACACCCTTTAAAATTAGTTCAAAAACACTTAATAATTAGTCTAGTTTAATTTAACATGTGGAGCCACTGTAATAAATCTTCATTTCCATACGTAAACGTTCTTGTTTTAGTTAAGTCCTCATTGCTATTCTGAATTAAGCAGTAAACTTCTTCTTGCCCTTAATTCAGTATCTGGAAAGTGTTCAGAGATTACCCCAACCCATATTGAAATTGCATCAGTCTTTTCAAGAAACCATGCACAAGGATGTCAAAATAAAAATGGAATGGCTATTATGGCATGTTTTTTCTTAAATATTCCTGTCTCTTGTTATGAAGAATAAAGCAGTTTTATTCTGTTTAACAGCAGAAAGAAACCAAAATAAGGTAAATTCCAAATTAGTAGTGGTTAAATTCCAAAGCAGTGAATTTATTCTGGACACACCCAAACATTAGACGGTATGTAATATATCCAGCAAGAACAATATTTTTATATTAACTCATAATTAATGTTTGCCCTCCATATATGGTCTGTATAGGAATAAATATGATAATACAACTGTCATATAGCTAGTCAGTAATTGCTTGATAATCTTATGAAAGTAATGCTAGTTATTTGTTTCTTTGCCTATAATAGGCATGGATCATAACTGGGGAAGTCTGGTGTAAGATAGATAGGTAGGTAGGTAGGTAGATAGATAGATAGATAGATAGATAGATAGATAGATAGATAGGTAGGTAGGTAGATGTATATATGCAGATATGTGTAGTATTTCCATAGTTATAGATATGTTTCATATTACACAGATGGTATTTTTTAATTGATATTTTCCAGAAACAACAAATAAAATAGTTGCAAACAACTGAACTTTTAAAAATGAATGAAAAGTTTTTTCCAGGAACCACAATTACAGCTGTTTACAAAGCTATGAGTATGATGCAGTTGTATTTTGTATCCTAAGGAAGACATTAGAGAAAATCTGATCCAGGATTGGCTAAGAAAATTGCATCTGTTCTATTAAGGACTTAATGTCCATTCATTGTGTTAGTTTCAGCTCTCTCTTCTGTCAGGGTTGCCTAATATCTGTTCTTTGTATAGAAATCCAAATTATTACTGTTAGACATTTCCAAGTTTTTGCACCTGCAGTTTTTCAATTCACCACAGAGGAGCAGCTGTATTCTCATAGATTTGTTTTCACTTTTCTGTAATAGACTGTGTAAGATGCCTGCCACGTGTTCCTTATTTCCATGGAATGGTTTCTCTATTCATCTGTGGACTCATGGCTATACCTTTTACTCAACTGATGTGCTACTCAATGCTGCATTCACAGAAAGGCATTATATCCTGCCCTGAATTTTGGGAGGAAGAGTAATTCACTGCCTGAATCTGAGCTAAAATTAGTTTCCACATTGGTTAGAAATACGAACACCTTCTTATGTCTTAAACGCAATACTATTGAACATTTTCCCCTGGCTGCTGCGCTGTGGGTTTTAGTCTTAACTATATTTAACATACAACATTGTGGATTTCAAAAACTCAAAGAATGGGTGAAAAATTCTGTGTTTTTACCTTCATAAATTATTGTGAACACAGGAAAGTTGGGAGTCTTGAGTATATGATCATAAAGCAATTATATATTTACAATTTTAGAAAGTAATCATATCCATCATATTTCTACATCGTCAAATAAATGGAGAGAATTAAATGCATTACATTTTATAATGTGTTCCCTATTATAAAATATCGAGCATGAGAACTTCCTTCATATGGAATCATCTGTGTTTTTAAAAAGGATCTTCTTCATAAAACGTTCCAAGAACAGCTGCCTGTACTTGCAGCTGCAAGACAGGAATATTTTTGTACACAGTTTCTATTTGTACTGGGGCAGGTGAAGGTTAGAAGATCCACTCTAGGCAAAATGGTGAAGTCTTTGAAGTTTTGTTGTTTTATTTCTAGCAAAAATGAATACCCTGTATAGTGACTCTTTTTCCAATTGCAGAAAAGTAGAACCTGGATATCCACCTCATTCTTTCTGACATAGAAGAGACTTGTGTTTAATAAATGGGAGCCATTTACGTGCAAGATTTAGATTCTGAACTCAGCTTGATCTTGATTTGAATCTCAGCTCTGAAACCTATTAGCCATGTCATCTTTGGAAATTTAACCTCAGCATTGTCTCATATGTTTGTTGGTTAAAAAAAAAAAAATACTGAACAGTGCTAGGTATAAGTTCGAGATACTGGCACACTTACCTTCTTGGCTTATAAGAATTAAATATAGTAATTAATTTAGAACAAGGAATAAAATATATGGGATACCATGTTTGATGAATATAACTTAGATTTTCTTCTACATTAATTTAAAAATTAATTATACTTTAAAACTCATTCACATCATTATATATACACACATATAGAGACATATGTGTATATATTGTGGGTACATATCATGTGTGTACTTATATATGCCTTTTAATTTTTACAGTGTAAATTTTTATCAAGTGAAAATGTATATATGTATATATAAAATATTTAACTTTCACATTGGAGTTGGGCTGGGTGAGTAATATGTACAGGGGAAGAAAGCACCTCTATTAAGGTAGGTGTTTATTATTACCGATATAAGGAACACCTGAGAAAAGTCAGTTTATGCTTATCCTGTTCCCAAATATGCTGTACCTTCATGAATCCTAAGGAGACTACTGATGGTGTGCTTTTCCACTTCTCATTAAGAAGTCCTCTGACTATATGCATGGTGTAAATTTTCTGTTAGATTAAGTTGTGATTGTATTTTATTTCATTTTCACAATGTGAGTATTTAGTGTCACCATGTGTATAAAGGTAAACGTATGTACTGTATGAAAGTTTAATGTAAGTGTGGGGAAACAATAGATTACATAGTAATATTAGTGATCCGTCTACCTCCATGATACAACATTTGATATAAGGATCATTTCCTGTAGCAAAAATATATTTTTTTAAATCCAAGTTTATCACAGTCAAGCATTTTACAAAATTTAGTTTCTAGTGAGTATTTGTTACACAACAGCTGAAGCTAAATTTAATGAGGGCTATTTTATTGAAGAAAATACTTTCTTTCCCACAGAAAATTCTAAAATATTACAATATTTTCTGAAACATTTACATTTAAGTTAGTATTAGTTGAACAAAGTTTAAAGGTGAAAAGACTTAGGGATTATAGTGCATTCTTGTTATTAGTAAAATTGAATAAATCATATTAGTTCAATCATTTTATAAATTTTTTTGCTATTTCCTCTTGTAAATTTTAACTCCATATTAGAATATTATATGTGCAAAAGAATACTGGATAGGGTAATTTGAAGGTGAAATGACAATATGATTTTATTACATAGGATATCCACATTCCACATACACATTGAAGTATGAAAACAAGGCTTCAGAATCATTATTTTTTAGTCTTGATTTGCAGTGTCATTTTGCTTCAATTATTTATTTAATTGTTTAGTCTTGATACATATTATATTGAATGAGTACTGAAGCACAAAAAATATTGAAAATATTTTTTATTCAGTTGAGGTTATTGAGTAAAATTATTTTGGCCACAAGTGCATAAGATTACTTCATGCTGTAACAAAGAATTCTTTGAATATTGATTGGGAACTTTGGGCTATCAACTCATGTATTTATTTCTGTTGATACCTAGCACAGCTCTATTACAAAGCATAAAACAAAATTTTTCTATGACTTAATATAGATAAGACCAGGCTACATCATTGACATTATAACACACAAATATACAGTCAATTTAGATAGAAAAAAAAAAGATCAATTATCTTGACATAGAACAAAAGGCTAAACTATGAATAAAATACTAATTAAGTACTCATGATTTCCAGATTTAGAGTAATTTATTGGGAGCTAGAATTGTTCTTATCATATTCACAACTATCTGATCACTACAAGTTTTATTTCAAATGAGAGCCCACTATGGTGGGTTTATGACAATCTCATAATTAGGGAGTGTTGGGTGATCTGACAGAAAAAGATAAACATGAGGAGCTAGACAGCTAGGGGTGCACCCATTAAATAATTGATAATTGATACATTTACACCCAGGGAAAGCCAAATGCAGAGATTTTCCAGAAGTGTAAATCAAGTAACATTCTAGGTCTATATGACAGATCAAAAACGTATCTAATAACGTGTTGATTGTATTAGTTTTATATTTCAAATAATAATTTAAAAATAGTGTGGATTTTATAGTCAGCTGCTATATGTCTGAGGAGTTTCTGCCAAGTTAGACAACTTAGGGTGCACATGAAAATCTTTTTTCCTTTAGGATTATTGTATATATTTATAACTTTGGAAAAATGTAAAGTTTACTGTAGGGAATACATATTCAGGATATATGGTATTAAATTATTGTCCACTATTCTGTTCCAACCCTATTAGTATTACTGCGACCCAATATTTGAGTCCATTGGCCTGCGCATACTGGGTGAAAGAAATGCTCGAGCAGGAGTCTGCAGTATAGAAAGGAAAGTAGTTTAATAGTGAACTGGCCAATCTGGAGAGCAGGGAGCTAATGGTCTGAAAGACCTGACTTGCCACTCGCATGTTTGTTACGTACTATATAAGGCAAAATCACAGGACACCGCGGGTTAGAGAGTTCGGGGTCATGCTGGGAACTGATTGGTCGGAGGTGTAAGTTGAAGGTAATGACTCATTTCTTGAGGTCTAGAGGACAGCTCTGAGGTCTCCTCTGGTGTCTCACTGTCTGGCCTCATGGGAAAATAATCAGGGAATCATTTCACCTTAGAGCCCTGGAGCTGAAACCTGATTTATCACAAGATGGTTTCCTTAGCCTGCCAGGTGTCCAGACCTTGTGAAAATTAGTCAGGTCCTGGCTAATGTTTTCAGCTGCCTTCAGGGCTTGCTGATTATCCAGAGGAGAGACTAGGTCTGTGAGGGGTATAGAGCAAGAGAGATGATTTCGAGAGCTAGAATTCAAAGTTAATTTTAATCAAAGTCAAAAGGATGGTTTGGCCTCGGTAGTTCTGAATAAACTACAAATTAAGGCCTCAGTGACTCGCTAGGCCACCCTCACCTCGGGCACCAGCCACAAGGAGATCCCAGGCCACCCACACTTCTGAGTAACTGGATTCAAGTTCAAGGGTTCCCATGACTTTAGGTTTGATGATTTTCTAGAATAACTCACAGAATTCAGAAAGAGCTGTACTTAACAGTGCTAGTTTTATTATAAAGGACACAACTCAGGAAGAACTTAATTAAGAGACGCATAGGGTGAGGTCTAGGGGTGTCCCAAATTCAGAGTTTTGGTGCCCTCTTCTAGGGCAATTAGGGCTCATCATTTTCCTGACACATCAATGTGTTCACTAACCAGAAAACTTCACTAAACTAAGGTCCAGAGTTTTTATTGGGGTTTTATTACATAGGCATTGTATTAAAATGAACTCAGTATTCAGCCTCCCTCCCTTCTCAGGAGCTTGGGCTGGCTCAAAATCTTGGTCCTCTAATCACAGGATTAGTCTTTTTAGCCTTACCAGCCCCAGTCCTACAGTTTTCTAGTCTTAGGATAACAACTTCATTATCATAAACTTTGGGATGTGATCTGAGGAACTCATGGACAACAAAGACGTTCCTATTACTTGTGAAATTCCAAAGTTAGAAAATTCCTCCCAGAAACCAGGGGTAAAGGCTGGTCAGATTCTTTATTATGCATCACCCACCCTTTGTGTCATATTTGAATTCATATGTATGAGGATTAGAAGTATGTAGTACTTGTCTGAGCAATTTTGCGATAGTTTGGTTTACAAGATGCCATGATGGACATAATGAATTAACAAGTATATTATGTCTTATTTGTTTTTCATTCATTCTCTGCATTATATCTCCCAAAGATGGTGAAGATTCTGGCAGGAGGAATTCTATAACTAGAATTTCATTGTGTGCATCAGTGAACTTATGATAATACATTTTGGTATATTTATTACAGTATTTGTATTTGCATCTTCAAATGCACCTTATAACACTTTAAGAAAACTCTATTACTCTACATCCAATTCAGAAGCAAATTCAGAAAATGATTTATTTCACACAGATATTCATCTATAACACATTGGAAATATAATCATATTTCCACAAAATACTAGGACATGATTTCAGAACAGTTACATATAATGAATGACAACTCTACATGTAAGTTAAGACAAATATTCTTCCTGTGAAACAGAAAAATAAAATAGATCATGTGTCTTAAAAATATACATAAAACATAGAGATGAATGTTTGCTGATTCACCAGATTGTAAATTTTCATGAGCAGTTACGCTTAAAACTTTGTTTAAATACCAGTTTAGTAAATTACTCGCATAAAATATCACAATTTACATATGACTATAGGCTGTTAAGGGGATTGGAGTACATTTAGATCAGCATAAATCTGTGTAAAAAAGAAAGATCCTCTCAAGTTTGTATACTTTCACACCACATTTAATTAAAATGCCCAAAATTTTCATTACCCTATCCCAGTGTTACATTTGACATACATAATTAAATGGTTATAGGCATGTAAAAGAAGAAAACATGTTCTTGGTAATCATTGGCATGTACCAAGATACAGAGGAAAGCCTGTTAAAAACAAACAAACAAACAAACAAACAAACAAAGCTGTCAATGACCCAAAACCATCAGAAGTAAGTAAATGTTATTTCTAAACGCAGAATGTCATTAATGCTGTTCTGAAATATATCTTTCTTTTATTAGTGAAGAAACCAGGGTGATGTTTAATCTGTCCAAAAGTATCATGAATAAGTAGTTTAAGTTTGTCACTTGGAAGAAATGTGGCAGTTCCTGTGAGATTAAACTGCTTTTATGAAGACATAAAAAAGTGAAGTCCCAATTGCTTACTCAGTTCTTGTACTTAAAATAATGAAGTCTCCAATTAGCATATTCTTTCATCTCCTTCCTAAATAGTGATGTTGAAGCAAAAATAGACATTTATAGAATCATGGATTTCTGTCCTTGATGTGTGGCATTGCATTAATGATGTCCTGAATACAGACTGAGAAAGAAACTCAGCAATTCCACTGAAGAAGCTTACACTCCAGTAAAATAAAGATAAATGCGTTATTTTCAGTGGTGACAGCCAAAATTGAGGTCAGTGATTACCTGTAGAGAGAGCATGATTGAAGTACTTCAAAGGCAGTTTACTAAAAAAGAAGAGACTTGAGAGGGATGTAGAAGGCAGGAAGGAGAAAAAGCTTCTTCATTGTTAAGACTGCAGCTAGTCCATCAGACACCCTTTACTATGATAAATGTTTTGCATTAATCACCACTATCCTCATGAAGACCTTTTGTCTTGAAAAGTGATATTTTAAGGTTTTAATTTTTTTCTGTCACGCACCATTCTCAACAAAACACACACACACACACACACACACACACACACATTCTACAAACCCAACATCCTCAGATATTTGTAGTTTTCTTAATTTTTTTTTTCCTTAGGATATTCAAAACATTTCATTGTTATGCTCTACTTTTGGTAGTTTGTGTGTGTGTTGCTTTATGTAGTATGTATATTAAGCATTGATACAGTTAGTGTTGATTTTTTTAAGTATATAAAAGATTTTACAGTATTTCTCCATAGTATTACCAATATGACATAACACTAAACGCTTTTTTTTTTTTTTTTTTTTTTTTGGTTTGCTGAGTTTCCAGAATGCTTGTAAGAACTTATATGGGTTATCTATTTAATAATTACAAAAACATTATGGACAAATTAACATTATACTCCCACTTTACAGATAAAGAAACTGAGGCCAGACAGATTTAGGTAAACAAAATATTTCAAATCTAGTAAGTGGTAGGATTGGGGTATGAACCTGATATTCTGCTCCTGTAGTCTTATGGTCTAGCTCTTAATTGAGTAACAAACTGAGATCAACCAAATTTAGGTAAATAAAAGATTTCACATCCAGTAAGTGTTAGGACCTGACATTCTGTTCCCTGAGTCTCGTGGCCTTACTCTTAATTATTGCAGTGGTACCACAGAGAGTCCCGATGACTCTAGTGTTCTCCTGGCCCGATCTCCCTGGATGGGACTAATGAAATGAATGAAAACGAAAAATGTTTTCTAGAATCACTGCCAGTGTACTGGAAGTCTCAGCCACCACCCCAGGACCCAGAAACGTTTCTACTTATATTTAAATTGCCACCAGGTGGCACCAAATACAACTAAAAATATATGAATCAGCGAGCATCCCTGTAGAATCCTCGAAGCAAATTCAGCTTTACCATTTTTACAATTCTTCAGAGTAGTGAGATTTTTTGAACTTCAGATATCATATGATGGTGGAGTTTATTATTGTTTGGTTTGAAATTGAAAAAAATGCTGAAAGGAGAATATTAAGATTTTTATCAGTGAGTACAAATACTTTTAAGAAGAAAAACTGTATGTGGCCTTTTGAACAGAATCTGAGAGTTGAAGGGAAAATTAAAAGCTAGTAATTTTAAACACATGGAATGATTGAATTACCTTTATAGTAGCTCTGTAAAGAAACTAAATTAATTAAAAAACAGGGCTATCGCCTGAACCTCTCTAATGAGAAGCGATCTCTCTAAGACTACCTGTGCCATCGTTGGTCAAATGACAGAAAGTGCTTTTTTTTTTCTTTTTTTTTTAAATAATAAGACAGCATCTGTGTTTCCATAACTTTGTTTTTTCTACTGTTCCTAATTTTAGTACTATAAAACCAAATGAGGCCTTTCCAATTTAACTTCAGATATTTAAACAAAACCTATACATTTTTTAGAGCCATTTCCCAAACAACTTTATCACAATTCCTTTGCTTATTCGTATTTATAGCTATCGATTCACTTATCGAGGAAATATTCATTGAGTGATTACCCTATGCCTGTCACTGTGAGGTATGAGGGATCGAATGATGAGTCAAAACACATTGTCACGCTCCACTCTAATGGGAGGAAAAAATAGTTCTCAGGTAAATAAACATAGTGTCTCTAGATTATAAGTTCTCTGAATGCAACTGGTAAATAGTAATAATGAAAATAGAATCATGGAGTCTGTCATGTGCCAGGCACTGTTTTAAGTGCTCTTCATGCACTATTTACTTCTCATTACAACCGTGTTAGTTCACGTGTTACGTATCACCTACACAACTCTCTGGCGTAATATTTCAGTAGGACTGAGATGATTCAAACCAGCTCTTACATGATCAGTTCACTGTAGTGAACGGATATAAATCTAAATTGGCAAAAGGAAATGGTTGAGTGGAACACAGTCCAGGAGACGCCAGGTATAAGCTCCACAGTGTCTCCTGTCGTTGGAGTCACACGGGGACACAATTCTCCCAGCAGCGATGTGTGGCAACACATTCCAAGTACTGTTGAGGCGCGAAATTCATCCGAGCCTTGGTGTCTAGGAATTTCCTTAGGGTCAGAACATAGGTCATGACTGACATCAGCTGCTCAGACTCCGAACCAGCTCCCAGAGCAAATCGCGTGGCTTGTCCAGAATGGTACGATGTGGCCAAAAGCTTCAGGGATACCAAAACCCTTGTATTAGGCACATTATGCCAAGGGCTAGAAGGTTATCTCCTAAGAGCCAGCCAATCTCCTTCTGAGGAAGGTGAAGGGTTGGAACAACCCAGGCCTGCTGAATTAAACTTCTCCTTCTCAGTCTACCTGCCTGACTGGCCTAGACACTCTCATAGCAGAACAATCATATTTTCCTGAGCATCTACCTTTAGTATAGTATTTGGATTTCTATCACACAACATATATATATATATATATATATATGAATGACATGCATCATTAAAATCGCCCATGATTCAGTTTTTCTGGGTTCCAAGTCAGGTGGGGACAAAGTGAGTCACTCTGTTTTAGTTACAGGCTAGTGCTGAGACGGGTTGATGTAAACCACACCTCGGTACAATTTAGTTTAAGTATGCCAGAAGACCTCTTGTCGCCTTCCTTGTCTTAAGATACAGTCATTCCCTAGCACATTTTGGATCCTTTGTGATACCTTCTCCTTTATTTCCATCAGAAACAGAAACCCCTGGTCTATTTCCGTTTCGTAGCTTTCATCTACAGAAACAAAGATGATACGTATCTGTGTGTTCCCACTGTGGCACGCTGGACATGCAGTTGCCAGGGATGTCTCGGAGCATGTGGTCATCAAACTTATAGTTCCACAGTGATTAGTCTACCAGGAATTGTGTCCTACTGGGCATTGTATACTACCTCACAATCTGATGGCCCGTGGGGAGTAGTTGCTAGAAATCCTTCTCAAATAATATCTTTTGTAGTAGATGTAACCAGAAAAAGAAGAGGCAAAAGATACTCGTGCGTTGCTAGCATTCCACTTGTTTGTCAGCAATTGGTCCAGATCATCATCATACATTATGATCAAAATGTTTCCTAGAATGATGCAACTCATGCTTATAGGTTTTCATTTGAACTTGTCAGGTTCCAAAGTAGAAGTTGTCTTGGCAAACATACGGCTTCACCTTTTTGGGCTCTGGTGTAATTGGCTAAGAGGCCTTACTTTAGAATGTACAGAGCTTGAACAACACAGTTAACCATTTACTGCCCCAGTAGCTACTATTTGTATTACCAACTGATAATTAAAGAAACTCAGGCATGAGGTGAATAACATATTCAGAGTGCAAGGATGCAGCTTTAGAAAGGTTGGTCAAATAAAGCTCTGAAGGGGTGATATTTAAATAAAGCCTAATGTAAAGGAGCTAACCGTAGAAAGATTGAAATGGAAGGCACTTCAAATGAGGGACTGACTGCTGTGAAGTTCCTGAGACAGTAGAAGCCCTGGATATTCAAGGGATGATGGAAAGTTAAATGAGGATATGACATAGTCAAGAGTGAGTGAGGGGGAACATGGCAAGAGATGAAATTTAAGAGATGGACAGGGCCAAATTATGCAGGGCTTCATAAGCTTTTATAAGAGTGAGGGATTGTGGAATGATACGATGATATTTACTTTTCAAAAAGAATCACTTTTATTTATTTATTTTTTTTGGTATATGCTAGATTATAGTCGAGAAAAAGAGACAATGCATGGAAACAAGTTGCAGTTTTCTAGAAAAGAAGATGATTACCAATGCGACAGGACATGAATTTGAGTTAAATTTGGAGATAAAATCCACAGCAGGTGGAGATGTTTAGGATGTAACAAGGATATAAAAAATCAGGCATATAAACCTATGTCCTTATTGAATTTCTATTCTGTTTAAGGGAGACTGCCAGTAAATGTAGCAAACAAGAAATTATATATTACAGATGTAAGTAATGAGGAAAAGAGAGAGTAAGAGAGATTAGGAGTTGAGGATGAGAAAGATGTACTACATTAACCAGAGTGGTCAGTGTGGTCTCATTGAAAAAAAAAAAAAAAAGGCATTGGAGTCAATACTTCCATTATTTCTCCAGGTAATTCAATCCTCTTAATAATAATTTACTTCTTTTTGTGATTGTTTCACTATTCTCCACCTGGTTAGGTTTCTGGTTGTCATACTCCATTCAAAAAATCTGTTTTGTTGCTTGTCACTAATGCTTCATGGATTTCTTAGCTGTTTATTCTTTACCATTATGCATCTCTTTCCAAAAGATTTGTGCTGTGGAATATAATCTTTCTGGTTAGTTACAGTATTCATACTTGAGTTTTATTTCATTAAATTTTATTGATACCTGTGTAAAAGCATCTGTATCCTTTGCCGTTACATATTAAATACTTTGCTCTGATTGTCGTGTTATCGTCCACTACTGTTCTTAGTTTCATTATTCAATTTGTTTTATTTCTTTTTTCCTTATCTGAGTAACCTTTATAGTAATGGATTTCATTTTCAGGGGTTGGGGGGATAAAAGGGGAAGGGGATAGTTGTGGATGAGGGAGTGGGAATTAAAGTGGATGTTCTTGTCAAGCTTCCAGAGAAGCTTGTCAATTTTACCAAAGACACCAGTGACGTCAAACCATTGAAAAACTTTAATCATGATTACATGTAGATTTTGAAATGGAAAATAGGCATATCTCAAAGGAGATATAATTTAATCTCACATGACAAGTGAGTCTTTGTTTTCAGTTTGAGTAATTTAAAAGAGGTATACTACATTTATAGTATATTGTCCTTAAAAGTCTTATGGACTTCCACTTTTAAAAACTAGAAAAAGAAAAACAAATTAATCCAAAGTAAGCAGAAGAAAATAAATAATTAAAATTGGAGTAGAAATGAAATAAATAAAAAATAAGAAATCAGTACAGATGATCAACAAAAATCTAAAGCTGTTTTTTTTTCAAATATCAAAAAAATTGATAAGCCTGTAGTCAAGCTATAAAAAAGAAAACACCACTATGATTATCACTACAGATCCCATGGACATTAAAGAGATAATAAGAGAATAACATGAACAACTCTATAATCATAAATTTGATAACCTAGGTGAAATGGACCAATTCCTTGAAAGACACAATCTGCCAAATCTCACACAAGAAGAAACAGACAATCTGAATAGGCCTATATCTGTTAAAGATATTGAATCAACAATAAGTTTACAAACATTATCATTTGCAATAGTAACAAAAATGAAGTACTTAGGTGTAAATTTAATAAAATATATACAAGGTCTATATGAGGAAAACTACAAAACACTGATGAAAGATATCAACACAGGAACTAAATAAAAATTGAGCTATTCTTTGTTTATAGATGGTAAGACTTAATACAAGATGTCAGTTCATTCCAACTAGACATAAAGATTCAATGCAATCCCAGTCCAGTCAAAACCCAGCAAGTTATTTTGTGAATATCAACAAACTGCTGTGTTTCCCTGAAAATAAGACCTAGCTGGACAATGAACTCTAATGAATCTTTTGGAGCAAAAATTAATATAAGACTGGGTCTTAAGTTATATAAGATCCAGTTTTATATTATAGTGAAATAAGACCGGGTCTTATATTAATTTTTGCTCCAAAAGGCACATTAGAGCTGATTGTCCATCTAGGTCTTATTTTCGGAGAAACATGATAGAACTACATTTTACATGGTGAGGCAGAAGATCTGGAATAGCCAACTCAATATTGAAGGAAAAGAACAAAGTTGAAGGACTAACACAACTTGACTTCTAGGACTTACTATCAAGATGCAGTAATCAAGACAGTATACTATTTGGTGAAAAAATACACAAATAGAACAGTGGAAGAGAATAGTGAGACCAGAAATGGATCCATACAAATAGAATCAAGTGACCTTTGACACTGGAGCAAAGGTGATACAATTGAGCAAACATATAGCCTTTTCTACAAATAGTAGTACAACCAGACATCAACAGTAAAAAAACAACAAAACAAAAACAAACAAACAAAATGAATCTAGAAACAGAATTTATATCCTTGAAAAACACTACCGCAAAATGGATCATAAACTTGAATGTAAAATGCAATACTAGAAATTGTAAAATGCAATACTAGAAATCCTAGAAAACAGAATAGTAAAAAACCTACATGACTTTGGGTATAATAATAACTTTTTGACACACACCAAAGGCACCAAGAAGGAAAGACTTTAGCTGGACTTCATTGGGGGGAAAAAAATTGCTCCACAAAAGACACTGTCAATATAATGAGAACAAGCCACAGACTGGGAGAAAACATTTCCAAAGACACAGTTGGCAAAGGATTGTTATCCAAAATACACCAAGAAATTTTCAAACTCAACGAGAAAATGAACCTGACTAAAAAACAAGAAGAAGACACGGACAGAACCTTCACCAAAGAAATATACATGTGGCAAATAGATTAAAAGATGTTCAACCTTACATTTTCACTAGGGAGTTGCAGATTGAAATGCAATATCACTACACACCTATTAGAGTGGCCAGAATACTAACGACACCGAATGCTTGTGAGGATGTGGAGCAACAGGAACTCTCATTCGTTCATGGTAGGGATGCAAAATGGTGCACTACTTTGGAAGACAGTTTGGCAGCTTCCTGCCAAACTAAACATCGTCTTGCTATGTAACCCAGCAGTCACAATCCTTGATATCCAAATGAATTGGAAACTTATTCCCACCCAAAAACCTTCACATGGATATTTACAGAAACTTTGCTTGTAATTACCAAAACTTGGAAGAAACCAAAATGTCTTTCAGTTGGTGTATGGATAATCAAACTGTGGTACATCCAGAAAATGGAGTATTATTCAGTGCTAAAAATCATGAACTATGAAGCCATGAAAAGACATGAAGGAAATATAAATGCATATTATTAAGTGAAAGAAGGTAATCAGAAAAAGCTACGTAGTATATTATTCCAATTACATTATATTCCGGAAAAAGCAAAACTATGGAGACAGTAAAAAGATCAGTTGTTGTTAGGGGTTCCAGGGAAGGGAGGGATGACTAGGCAGAGCACAGAGGACCTTTAGGGCAGTGAAACTATTTCATATAATACTACAGTGATGGGTACATGTCATTATACATTTGTCAAATACCAAGAATGAACTCTAATGTAAACTATGGACTTCGGGTGATGATGTGTCACTGTAGGTTCACTGATACAAACAGACCACTGTGGTGTGGTGGGTGAATGCTAACATTGGGGGTGGTGTGTGTGTGAGAGAGAACAGGGGTTATATGGGAAGTCTCCATACTTTCTAGTCTATTTTGCTGTGAACCTAAAACTGCTCTAAGTTTATTCAAAAAAAATAAAAAAATCTTATGAGCTCAGTTGCAAAGTTTTTTCTTTTATTTTAAGGGTACTTGGACACATATTTCATCTTTAAAAGCTGATGTTATAATAGATTACATGGTCAATTAGACCAGGGTGTGGTGATACATTTATAATGTGGCACTTTCAGCCTATGATGAGATGAATAGCCATGCATTAAACATTGGCTGAGGAATCTCACTTGATAATGATCATGGGATTATTCCTATTTGAATAGGGTTCTAAACTGGAGTAAGAAAAAGACTTGTGGTGTATTTTCTCAGGGAACTGCTTTATATGCCTGCACTGCAATGCCTAGTAAGTAGTGAGACCTTACTAATAGTATAATACGTAGTAATGAAAACTAAATTGTAATGAGCACTCTATGTGTGCCACACCCTGGTAGTACAGACAGCACATGAACAATCTTATTTTACTTTGCAGTTATCCCTGTCTGGTAGAGTATATTTGGTCCCATTTTTGCATTGGGGCACCCAGAGATTAAGTAAATTGCTCTGTCACACAAATAGAAAATATTGAAGCCAGCTGACAGTGGTCTTGCCTCCCCGGGGCGCCTTGTTGTCTCCCATCTTCCTGTTTTGTCTTGTGACCATTCTTGACTTTCACTGATTGGAAGTACAGGAACAGTGAGTTAAAGAAAGGAAAAAGGAAAAGAAAAGAAAGAAAAGAGAAAAAAAAAAGATTCTATCATTTTCTAAGTCAGTAGGCATCTGACAAAATTGATGGGTAAAGAGAAACAAAACAGGATATCTCAGAAATACTGTCTATAGCATAAAAGTTGTGGAGTACAGTTGATTGAATTAAAAAGCATGATAAACTGTTTTACCTGAAAATTCGAATGTGAGTCTACACAAATTCAACATTAAATTTGCAGTATATTTTGGTAGCTGTGGAAAAAATGGAATTGTGCTAATTAGTGTAGCAACAGGTTTATATACTGTTTATGTTTCTATATTTCAGTAATAACTAGTCCTTATATTATTAAAAATCCTCATCATTGTAAGCAAATGAATCAATTTTTATCTGTATTCTCGAGTAACCTTAATAAATTAGTATAGTAAACACAGAATGTGCTTTTCCACAATTTTATTTATTTACTTTTTTTTATTCACCAAATATGCATGATTTTTTTTTCTCATAGTGTAGTGCCCTATTTAAACTTTTTTAGCAAGCTTGCATTTGTTTCCAATTGTTTTCTGACAGAATAGTGACAAAGTCATCAGTTGGTAAATTAGGAGGAAAAATAACAGATTTCCCCAGGCTGGAGGCTCAGGCTAAAATTACAAAAAAAAAAAAAATCTGAGATAGCAATAATACCCTTATTTAAGAATATCATAATAGTTCGTGTATCTTACAAATAAACCAGTAATTAAATCATTTTCTCCTTAGATGTATTTATGTCTTTTTGCTCTCAGTTAATTTTAATATTTAGGTGACATTTCTAAATAAAAATGATGTTCTTTTTTTAACTTTTTTATTTCCAGTTATGCCCTATCTATAAGCATGGAAAATTCTTCTATAACAGGATACATTGAAATAATTCCTTCTGAATATATACTTGACATGCACATTCCATATTGCACTGTTGTAGCCATATATGAATACAAAATCAGTTGGTTTCCATTTATAAAGTTTGGCATAATTCTGTAGGAGAAGGAAGTGCATTGGTTTAAATGACACCATTAATTCCATCTAGAGCTGCAGGTAATTCATTAATACTTAAGCAGATGAATATATGCCACTTAAAATATTTATCTTAGTGAAAACAGAAGACATAAATGTATCAAACATGCTATTGGCTGAGATTTTCCTTAAAATTTACAGACATGCACTCTCTTTTCATATATATCTTATAACATTATTTTTCAATGCATACTTTATGAAGAAGAAATACAGAAGAAATAAACGGTAAAAGTAACATACATATTTGTTTAATCACTTCTATTAGATAATCGGCTACCTTCAAGTTTTACCCTGTAATATTATTTATGAGACTCAGTAATAGTGGACATGAGTAATGGTTACAATATAAAATGTATCTTCACTTTGCTTTCTTATATGGGGATTTGAGACTGCAGAGTAATATAAATAATTAATGTAACATAATGCCTGGAGCTGAGAGGGTATTCAAAAGTTGTACAAATGAATTATAAAAATGATGGCATTTTGTATTTATCAACATACAAGAAAATTTCTATATTTCTGTAGAAATATATCCTAGAGGGGAACTATTTTTCCTCAGGGGCTTATTCTTTGCTATTCGTTGGAAAGAAGAACAAATTCAATGGAATTAAATATGACAATGTAATGAGGAGTTTTACACATATATATGTATATAAACATATACCAGGGGTGCCAAAAAAATGTATACAAGTGGACACCTTGGTCATCGTTGCTCAAGCAGCCATTCACCATAATCGGAAGTGTCTGGATGCTGATGGTAACCACTTTGAGCACCTCTTGTAATTGCAGAAGTTAAATGTGACTTGTATTCATCTTTTGTTAATCGATATATATTGAGTATTACAATTTTAATAGTTTTCCTTTCTTAAAATATGTATACATTCTTGGTACCCTCTGTATGTTACTATATTTCTATATTACTATATACTCCTGTAATACTATAAACATACATACATGTTACTGTGTTTCAGAGTAGCTACCTATCAGAGTAATACAAACTTGCTTAGAGACATGTTAATAAGAGAATTTTTTTTTTCAAGTTTAATATTGTCGATAGCAGTGAGCCTGGTATCCACTTAGGTGTGTACCAAGCAGTGAGGTCAGAAATAATGTATTGTGTGGGCCTTCGTTTAGTGAACACTGAGAAATGCAGTACAGGGTGACTGGGGAAATGTCATTGTGAAACATGCGAAGCTGGCTTTATTTCGTTGTTTCTCTAGGTTTCCTTAGAGCGAAGGAAGAGCATACCTCCGAAGGCAATACTATGAATCTTTTTTTGTTGCAGGCCCATGCAATGGACATAAATACACTAATATCCTGATTTATGAAATCCTACATCTTACTGCATCCTTGGAATCATAAATAGCATGCTTAGGTAAACGGACTAGATACCCTTCAAACTATCTGCCATAGAGGCCATGCTTATCAGTGAGACTTCTGATGAAAATGAAGAAAGGGTCTGTTCCAGTCACACCCCCAGCAAGGCTACATCACAAGGATCCATGTGGCTGATAAGTAGACTATCCATAGGCTTTAAAAGTCACCAGACCTCGGCTTGATATACAATTTTGAAAATTAGTGCTTTAAAGTAGGTTTTTCTTAAAGAGTCAGCCATTCACCCCCCCTGTATACAGTGTATTCTGTGGCAGAATTGCCAGATTTAGTAAATAAAAATACAGAATGCATTGTTAGATTTGAATTTCAGATAAACAAAGAACAATTTCTTAGTATAAGAGTCTCCCATGCAATGCTTGAGACATATTTACTTCAAAAAAGAAATCAGCTCTATCTGAAAGTTAGGTTTAATTGTGTGTCCTGTATTTAATCTGGCAACCCTATCGTGGACATCCAGGGACAGACGAGGATGGATGTCACTTCTGCTATGTGACCAGTACAGTCTGAGGGGTAATGAACTTCCTCCTAGACTGTATTTAAGAATGACAATATGGACAGATTTTATTTTTAATTCAGTGCATTCAACAAATACGTATCAAAGTGTCTACTGAATGGAAGGAATACTTCAGGGTGCTTGGCAATGAAAATATAGTGAAATCACTGCCTTTAGGGGGAGAACAGTTTAGCTGGAAGAGAGGTAATAACATCAATCAATGAAATAATTATGAATGGAGAAAGATGTTATAAAATAAATGAAACCATGATGTGAGTAAAAAGAGAGCTGGCTTGCCATAGAGAGGCCAGGGAAAGGCTAGCTGAGGAGAGAGACTTTGAACTGAGGCCTAAAAAGTAACAGTGACCTGAACTAGTCATACCAAAACCTGTGATAACATTTTAGGGAGGAGGGTGCTATACATACATAACAATGCCCTACATCAAGAAAGGACTTAACCCGGAATGTAAAAGAACATTATTTGTGGAACATAGTGAAACGTTTTATGGGAAAACTAAATAAGTCCTTGCAAGTCAGTAAGAACTGAAATTTTTCTTTCCTTTCCCCAATTAAAAAGCCATTGGATGGCTTAAGGCAGAAAAATCACACTGGGTTTATATTTACAGATTTTTTTAAAAATTAAAGTTTATCAGGTTGACAATTGTTAGTGAAGTTACATAGGCTTCAGGTGTACAATTCTGTCATACATCATCTATATGTCACATTGTGTGTTCACCACCCAGAGTCAGTTCTCCTTCCATCACCATATATTTGATACCATTTACCCTCATCTACCATCCCCCTCCCCCCTTACCCTCTGGTAACCACTAGACTATTGTCTGTGTCTATGAGTTTTTCTTTCTTTATTTGTCTTGTTCCTTTGTTGTTTTCAGTTTTATATCCCAAATATCAGTTAAATCATGTGAGTCTCAATTTTTTCTGTCTAACTTATAGATCATTTTGATTAACATAGGGAGAATAGACGGGAGAAGAGCATGAATGCAAACTGAGAACACGGTTTAGATGCAAGTGAAGTAATAATCCAGGTTGGGAGGTGGGGATGGGGTGATAGATAGCAAACTTGAAATATGAGACGTAGCAATAAATATGGAAGAAGTGGAGAAATCTGAAGTTTGCTTTGGAAGTAAGGATGAGGGCATGTAAGATCTGCCAAAGGATTAGTTGTTGGGACTAACAGAAAATAAGAATGAAGGAACGTTCAACATTTTAGCTAGGAGTAGTAACAGTACATTTACTTAGAAGAAGGTGGTGGAAAGAAGGGGTTTGTGAAGTAAAATCAAGTGTTGGTTTTTAATAGTGACCAATGGATTTGTGCTAAGGTGGGTATCATAATTACGTTTTGGTTGATTCCTAGAATGGAGAAGCTCAACATTTCCATCTAATAGTCAAAGTAACTCACATACTCTCTGTGTGTGTGTGTGTGTGTGTGTGTGTGTGTGTGTGTGTCCATTCTTATCTCCTAGAAGAACAAATCTTTGTGGAATGTTTGGCTTAAAACAAAAATATCTAAGAGTTAAATTTTCCCTTAAATTTTAGAAACATGCAACGTGTCTATGCAATAAAAAAAGGTAGTTGTGAAATCATTGTGAACAACCCAGTTCTCTCACTTAAGAGATAACACCTGTGAATTATGTGATTTTGAAGAACTGGGTTGTTTGTATTACTCTGTTACCTTTTCAGACTCATTTGACTGGAGCTCTTAGGTCAAATTAATCACACTTTGTAACTCTGTATCAATTATTCTAGTGCCATTTCCAGTTTATTTGACTAGAAGTTATAATCAGAATAATTTAGAGAAAGTTCAATAACCATAAATATTGAGAAATGAAAGTGTCATTTCAAACATTTATATTTAGTTGAAGTTCTTCTAATGGTGATGGATAATCATAATTGAATTTCATTATTAACCATCTGTCTTTCACATCCATTTGCTAATTTGGTTTTGTAATAAATTCGTGACTAATATCAATCTGGTCTTTAGAATCATTGAATCTATGATTTTTCTATGAGTATGTAAGGCAACAATACAGTTTGATAATTTAGCACAATTGCATGTTAAAGGAGAAACACGTTAAAGGAGAAACTGAGGCATATTAAAAATGTTGAGTTTATTTGAGCAAAAATTCATTCGAGTAGGGCAGCATCTAATCTAGCAGATAGAAAGGAGCACTGAGGAGCTGTTCAAAATGAAAGACTTCCCATAGGCAGAAGGAAGCTGGTACAAGGAAGTTATACTAAGCAAAAACAGTGGGTTGGTTATTGCAGGTTCCTTTCCTTTAGGGCGTGGAAGGGGTTTATTAGGCAGATTACGTCACTAGTGCTCATCAGGGATTTCTGGTTTAAGATTCTCTTTTTGGAAGTGCCAAAACTGTTGTTAAGTCTGTGTGGTGATGTGGGGCATAGCATAAGCGACTCCATGCTGGACCTGTTGTCTTGTATTTAACAATAGAAAATTAGAATGGTCAAAATATAAGCAAACATGTTAGGCAGGAAAACAATAGCATTTAAGATACTTTTTATGTAAAATATTAAAAAAATAATATCTTAAAATATATTTTTTCAGAATTTTGCTTTCCATGAGGATGTTTGAAATATTATATATATTATATACATACATATATATATATATATATATATATATATATATATATATTTATGGCCTTTGAGATAATTTGTCTGCTAAATGAAAATATTATATACTTTATGTTCTAGATCTCATACAATCATGAAATTATAGTAAACTGCATTTTTGTTAAAACAGGCATATTACATGATATATTTTTCTTTACATAATCAACTTTTATCTGTACTAGTTAATTGCTGTACTAGTTACTTATGTCTCAGTTATGAATGATAAGAAAAAAAAAACACAAAGAAATCATAACAAGCATTAGAAATTAAAATCTTCTCAACATCATTGTCTATTAAAACCAAAAAGTACATCCAAATAGAAATATATAATCTGTATTAAGTGTCAATGGCTGTTTTCTTAGAATATTTTCCATGATTTAATTCGCACAACTTTAAGACAATGCCAACAACTTTAATTTATAATTTTTATGAACTTATTTTTATAACATACTAGCATAATATATGTTAGCATAACATATTCATATAAGGTAATAACACATATTGTTTTTTTTCTTTGTCTTTCTTGTCCATCTATCCTTCCTCCCTCCCTCCCTCTTCCCTCCTTTCCTTCGTTTTTTCATTCCAACAATGAACGGGACATTTTCTTCTCAATGGAATGACTTGTATTCCATCTTCCTTGTCATACTGACCATCACCGCTTTTGTCATGGGATATTACTAATAGGTAAGTTAATAGCATAAAAAGGAATTTTGCTTGATAATGCCTGACATATATGGGGAAAACATTTTATACATGTTTACATTTTATTTTGAGTGGGAATTAAACTCTAACAATTTTAACATCATTGTTTTGAAAATAATAATTTAAATAGAAAATCAATCATTTTTCTATTTGATTCATTTGAACATAAGGATATTAGCAAATGAGTTACATAATAAAAAGCATATTATTACTGTTTTCTTTTTATCATGATAAACAATTTGTCTAAAGTTGTTTTCTTGCCAAAGCAACTAGTCTGGATGAATTATTCCATTTTTATTTGATACAACAGTTATAAGCCTGAATTTGGTTAGTACCACTGACATTTCTTTTGAGAAAGTGAGCTTATGTCAGCTTATGGAAAATATCAAATATAGTAAGCACTGCTTTTTAAAAAAAAATTTCATTTAAGCATTTATATTTATTTGGTTAATTTCCAGTTGCTCCATTACTTCCTATACAGTTTAAATCCTAAAACTGTTCAGTTTGGCAAAACTTTAATTTTCTGAGATTTTTGTCAGAGACACAAAATGAATGAACTTTAACACAAGAAAATAATGTATGTTGAATTCATAATACAAGCCAATCACTGGGGCTTACAGAGATGAATTAGACATGTTTGCTGACCTCGAATTCTAGGATTTCCAAATGTGTATTTTTAAAGTGTGTTTTGATTTATAACCTACCTTCACCTGCATTATATCAGGTAATCATTTGGTTTAAACTCTTAATCTAGTTTTATATAATTCTTTGACAGAGATAGAAATCACTTAAAATAACAGTATAATTAGATTATTTCACATAATGTATGTTTTAATTATTTAAATTTTCCTTAAAAAGGATTGACTGTTGTCACTACCTATTCAATGGCCCTTTTGTGTAGGGCTCAGGCTTGAAGAGGCCCCACACTTCGTTGTGAATCAGTGTCACATATTTTCAATGAGCAGTGTGGAAATTTGTTCCAAAGGTAGTGTTGTTTCCGTTCTCTATCAGTGTGTAGCAAAACAGACCCTGACTTCATAGTTACTGAGATAAACTGTGTTATTACTCATAATTATGTTTGTTGATTGGGAACTTTACTCTTCCATTGTCAAATGGGGCAGAGATATACCTACAGGGTCCTAAATGACATCACTTAAATGCTGACTGTCGGTGCCACTGCTGTGAGACAGTAGCTGGTCATTTGGGGTCGGGTCTACATTTGTCCTTCACGTTGGCTTCTCCTCATCACCACTTGGGCTTCCCCACAGAATGGCAGCTAGGTGCCAACAAGAAAGGTCCCAATGGGTGATGGCAAAAGCTGTGTGACTCTTAAGACCCAGACCTCAAAATTGCACAGTGTCACTCTTGCCACCTTCAATTTTCCTCAAGGGTTTTGTGGGATGACATCATAGAGGGCGAAATAAAATGGACTGGCATTCCCTTGACTATGAATAAACACAATTTATTTATTTAACAAATATTAATTAATTGCTTGTTATGTTGAAAATCTTGTAGATGTTGAATGCTTAAAGATGAGTTTTTACTCAATCCTTCATTTTCTCATTAATCCTTTACCTTGTTTTACCAAAGATTAACATTGTTTTCGTGGCTTGTGATAGCATATTCCAAAGCAATATCACCCAAAGAGCAGTACAAAATAGGAAGACATTGAACTTGGAAGCAAAAAGGATGTTTTATAGACTATATGCATTACATTGATGTGTAAGATCTTAACCAGTAGGTAATTAACGGTGGGTAATTCAGGAACTTTCTGTTATTAGGTTGCTATCACTGTGACCTTTCTTAGAAGTATGTGTTGGGTGTATGCACATGTGTTTCTTAAAAGAATGTTGTAGTATGCTGCAATCATGTCAAGTATGTGAAAGTGACATTGTTTCTTTATATGTCCCCCTCCATCCATGGGTACTTCAGCTTCAGTTTTCTGGAAAACAAGCTATAATTTTAAACCCATGTCATTTATGCAACTATACATTTCAACATTCAAAAAAAAAGTATTGATTGAATAACATTTTCTAAAGATGCCAACTCCGTTTTTCATGCCTTGTATGCATATTATTCCCCAGTATTGAAATTCAATGAAATAAGGGAGTGTGCTGGTAGGAGGGAAAACATACTTTTGATTTGAGTTTTAATTTCATATAATCTTTTATGGGACACAACTACATAGTTTTTCTATAAATATGTAGTAGTCGAATGTGTCTCTTCACAGAATTACAACTTCATAGTATATAATCTCAGCATTGTGTGCAAGTAAGAACTCATTCTGTTCTCATAGTGTTTATTTAGTAAGAGAAGTGGAATGAGCAATGTTCATGCAGAAATATATAATTTACAATAACTATAATTGTCTTCATACTCACCTAAACTGATTAAACCTTATTGCTTTGTGCATTGCAATGGATAAAAGTAAAGTGATTCTCCTAAAATATATATTTTATGAGTGTTCTGATAACAGTGATGGCCACACACCCGTTATAGGACACCTGCTCCCCATTTCAGTCCATTCCTAGAATTAGGGCATTTGCACTTCCTGAAACTTCTACCAGACTGCTTTTCTCCAGATACTTTCATAACTTGGCTTCTTCATCCTCTCTCAGATCTTTACTGAAGTGTTTCCATCTCTGTGACAACCTCCTCAGTCATTCACTATGTATTATATCCTTCCTATTTTTTGGCATAATATTTATCATCACCAGACAGATATTATACTGTGTTAATTTATCAGTCTGCTTTCTCTTGCCCCATTAGATGTTATGTTGGTAACTACGGGGCATATTCTTTAATATTGTTCACAACTATGTCTCCAGCACCTAGACCAGCTACAGATACATAGAGGTCACTTAGTAATCTTTTTGAATACATAAATGGATCATTATTGAGGAAATGATAACTCGGCATTGATACTAATGACATATTTTAACACATTATTTTAACTGGTGTTGATACATACCTTCACATATTGTTTCTTTTAAAGGCGTATTTAGTAACTTAATGACAAGGCGAAAAAAGTACCCAGCAGCAAAGAAATGCATATCAGTTTGCGCTGTTACACATCTCTCTAAATGTGAGGAACAGATATCTGTATCATGAAGTCTCTGAACAGTATCAAACTGTTTCAGCACTTAGTTAAGATTTAGTATGATGGCTATTTTCATAGTAAGCCCAGAATCCATATTTTCACGTGACATGAATCCTTATAGCTTTACTTTAGTCTTGGGTTGTAGAGAGACAGTAGCTTCAACTATGAGATTCAGCTCCATTATACCAGTTATTAATGTGTTTCGTGATCCTGAATAGCATCTATAAATTGTGTCATGTATCTGTTTTAAAATATTCATTAGTGTTTTGCTCTAGTTGAATTGACTTTGATAAAATTTATATTAGTGATCTTCGCCAACCCAATTTTATTTTAGCTGTTCAATTTAGAATAGTACTTCACACACAATTGCTATCATCCCCCTAATGTACTGGAAAGCCAATATCTTTGTAAAAATATACTTCAGTTATGATTTTGATGGAGATTGGCACTTGACAACTTGACAGGCTGGGCAGTATTATTCCTATTAAGATGTATGTATGCCTTGTCCAAATCATTTTAGTGACTTGCTCAAAGTGTTATATGGAACATTTGCTCCTCTGTGAAATAAAACAGTCTATGAAAAGTCAGATAATGTTTATAATAATCTCCAACATCAACTTTTGAAAATGTAGTTGTATGATATTTATATCAAATAATGCAATACAGATGACAACTCATCAAAACGGCATCAACTCTGCATGTATTCCATGACACACTTGGTGCTAAAAATAGGAAATAATAATTAGGCAGCAATTCATGAGAAGTTACTCTATTTTTGATACTATGCTACTACTTCATAGAATTGATTTTATGCAGTGTCTCTTCCAACCTTATGAGGCAGGCATTTATTTATTATTTTCATTTCACAGGAGAGGAAGTACAGGGGCTCCAAGGTTAAGTAATCTCCCTGGGTCATGCCACTGTTAAATGGTGAAGCCAGGATAAAAATGCTTGTGGTTTGACTTCAGAAGCCAGTGTCTTAATCCCAAAGCTCTGCTGCCTCCCACATAACTGTGAATAACAGAGCCACTGCAGCTCTTGTCTATACAAGTGCAAACACAATGATCTCTCTTTACTGTACAGTGAACTGTATTGGCAGGGTAAGTAAGGGATGCTGTAAGGACACGTAACAACTTCCAGATAAAGAACCTTTGGGTGGTGAGGAAATGGGTTGAGGAAACTTGGTGAGACTAGAGACCGCCTTTGTCTTTTCATTTCCATTCCCCTACCCGGTCATGGCAGTCCTTTGCCGGAGAATGGCTACACAGATGTGACATCTCAGCAAAGTCTGAAGAACATAAAAGTGTGAAGTCCTGAGGATTCTCTTTGAGAATTCCTTTCTCAATATGGATTGAGAAAGTACGTGATCCGAGAGTGCCTGTTCTAAGTTGTGTTATATTCCGAATCTGTTGTATCTAGATGAATACCACAGTCCTTAATGACCAAGAACATCAAGATGTCAAGGTCTCGTTTACTATAATGAGACTAAATTGGAAAAATAACAAAAAAGTCAATAAAAACCAAAGTAAACCCTACCCACTCCATAATCTCACGTTTTCATTTTCACGATGCAGCAGTTTAATGGGGCTTTGGAAGTGGATGCTACACACTAGACTTCAGAGTGTGTGATCATAATAGTAACTTCCCAGCATGTTTATTAGCTAAGATATTAAAATATGAGAAAGGAGAAAAATATTCACTGTCAATACATACATACCCATAAAAATATTACAAAGAGAATGTGCTTCAGCTTTTTTTTTTCAATGCTCTGGAGGGATTCCACTATTATTATTGGACAGTTTTTCTCTGTTTTATTCAAAATGCTTTTAAGAGAGGAAGTTTCATTTATTGAGGTCACACTGCTGACAAAAATATACAGTTAAGATTATGAATTTGTGGAGAAAAGAGGAAAACCAGGAAATCAGTTTTCTATGAGGTATTGAGAATGCTAATGGCTTCATGTGCCAAGGGAATGCTTTAAAGTGGGGATTTGTTAAAAAAAAAAAAAAAAAAAAAAGACAAGAAAAAGGAACTGGTGCTTATTATATGAACTTAAAAGAGTACTTGAACATTCTCTGCTTTAACTGTAGGTAGATTGTGGCCCTTGAAAGGCCGATGGCATCACATAGTGGTTCTCAAAATGGGCTACTTCTTAGAATCACTGCGAGAATGCTTAAAAATACTGATGCCTGCCCCCACCCTCATCATACATTAAGATTTAATTGTCCCCAGATGTAGACCTGGATATGAATATATTTTTTTAATGTACTAGCTGATTCTAATGCACCACCATTTTTGAAAACCATCCAGGGCTCTGTAGCAAATTAAAGCTGGGAAGATGATTTGCTGGAAAGAGATAATATTCAAGTAAAGCTGACCTTATGTCATGTCCCAGTCTCTTGCCAAATTTTCATTCTTGTAAATATCTAAAGTGTTAATATTTAAAGAAATTGTCCCTTGTTCCCAAGGCTCTTCTAATGCAATAAATCAATTTTGATAAGCTTAGTCTGTTCCTAGGAAGAGCAAATGAAATGTATTCTTGGGAAACTGTTCACTGAATGCTAATTTTAGGACGCTGTAGCCTGTTTTTACAAAAGGAGCTTATGAGTTTGAGTGGAAGGGTAACTGTAAATAAACTACACTTACGGATGCATTTCTCAGAGGTGATAAAGAGGTCAGCCCTAATTTAGTCAAAATGGACAAATGACACTATGTTCTCAGTAGGAGGCCAGTAATACGCATATGCAAAATAATGATGCATTTTCCAGAAATTTGATAGAAGCAAAAAGGAAGTTAAAATGACAGCTTAATCTTCCATAGTTATGAAGTCTAACACGTAACACACTCTTACCCATACAGAAATTCACCATCAGTGTTTTGTTTTATTTTTAGATTTATGAATATAAATTAATAAGCATGCTTGCCTAAAATCATATGCATACTGTGTGCTCTAGATGTGGCTTTGTTCAACGGTTGTTATCTTTGCGATTAGATGAGAGTTAGCTAAGGTTCATGTTGGAGGTTCTTCAAACGCATGTACCACCTGTGTACCAAACTCATGTATTCATAAGCTGTTTTCTACTCAGATATTCAACAACTTCCTCCTTGACTAATTTGCTCATCATACTCAGTTTTAAGAGTATCCCTTCTGACTCCAAAATTGCTATCTTCTCAATCGAATTGTTACTCATCTTACGGAAAACTACATTTTTCTTTATATTCACTATCCTTTATGGAAATGTAATTATCAAAGTTTATTATTCGTGTTTAACTTGAAAAGTTTGCTGTACAGCAACTTGGGTGCATTGGCCGTATGTTCCAAAGCTTTACTTGTGCTGTTCTGTAATCTCCTAGTTTTTCTTCTCTTACATATACTGGTAGTAGAAATGAAATAAGATATGTTTATAGCAGCACTATTTCAACAAGTCCTGAGTTGGAAACGATGTGATTGCTAGTCAGTATTAAAAGGGAAAATGCATTGTGGTATACTCATATTCACCCATGGATGATTGTACAGCAATGAGAAATAAAGATCTAGAGTTATATGCATAATATGGGTGAATGTTCCATACATGATGTTGAGGGAAAGTAATGAAATAAAATAAAAATACATAATATATGATTACATTAATATACAGTAAAAATACAGCAAAATGAATATATTACTTTAAAAGGCAGGAAAATAATGGTCATTGGAGTCTGGGACCGGGTGGAGAAGCAGGTTGCAGAGGTAGTGACGACAGGACAACAAATCTGGGGCATTGACTCCGTTCTTTTTCTTGACCTACAGCCTAGTTATTTTCATTTGTGAAAATTCAGAGAAGTGACTTTACAATGCATGCGTTTTCCTTAGTGCCTATTATATTTCAATAACATGTTGAAGAAAAATTCAAAATTCTGCCAGAATCTGAACTACAACTATTTAAATACCAAACATAAGGAAAGCTTTTTTTTTTGGCATTGTTTAAAGTAACTTAGAGTAAACACAAAAAGATGGAATTTGTAATTACTGCAAAGGGCAAAGCATATTCCTAGATGTTTTAAAACATTTATGTTTCACAAGTCAAAAATCGATTTGTCCCTTAATTTTTTATATTTGTGGTTTTTGAACTAATACTGCCATAGTCCTGGGAGATTTAGTCATTTATGTGTCCCAGCAGGAGACCTAGGATTCATTCTAGGTCTACCATTGTCCTCCTTTTTCCTTCTAATGTTTTCTCATGCTTTTGAACCTATTTATCTTATGTATATGCTAAATGAGGTGTAAACTGTCCTCCAGGGGAAAACACACACACACACACACACACACACACACACACACACCCACACACACACACAACACTGTAGTGTTTTTATAAGGTTTAAAAGTGAGAATTCAGGTGGTTGATAAATGAGAAAATTGAGTTTTTCGAATTTATTGTGAATTATGGAAAACAAGTTTTCTTTGGGGAAATTCTAGTGTTTATTTTTATTTGTTTTTATTTCAGTTTCATTCTCTACTCAGTAATTAATTTAGGTAGTTTTATATTACATAATCAAGAGATTATAAAAGGCAGTAAATAGAAATTAAGATTAGTACAATTTAGTAATCATTAGTATAGGAAAATAAATATGTTCCTGATTTTTAAATGTAGTCTTATTATTACTGTCCTTTAAAAGAGTAAATAATGCTAATGAATTCAAGTGGTAGAGTTATTACTTGCTTTTCATGCATCACAGAGTTGCCTGTTTCTTGTTTATGTATTTTGTGTGCAGAGTTGCTCAGAAACAAGCTAATCCTAGGGAAACATACTGTCTTTTTAAAGAAACATGTGACAGCCTTATAAAGACATAGTGCCATTTAAATGTAATTTTTAAGAACAGATGACAATTGAAGAGATTCTTAAGCGTGATAATTATGTACACAAATAATATTATGATTAGAAACTTCTGTTTGTAAAGTCTTTCCTTGAAATTAAACTATTTCTGTTGTCTCAAATGTACAATAATTCTTGTATTACAATTTATCTCAATTTATTTTTAATATATTTTCATGATTTGGGTGCATAACATTCTTAAGAGAGTGAGTGTGTGTGTATTACTCACTTAAATGACATTTAGAAATAAATTTTAAATACCATTAATATATGTACATTTAAGATACACCTATTCACTTGAAATCGTTGACTCTTTTCATTATTGTGTTTCAAGTCATCATCGTGAAAAGACAATTAAGCACAATCAATTCCTCTTCTCATGTTGTCTTATCCTGTTTTTACTCGTTCCTTTTTTATATAGATGCATTGTAAGAAGACCCTATTATACTGAATACTTACTGTAAAATAATAAAATTTGCTTTAGCTCTCACTCCTAATAGTTGTCTTAAACAAATACCTATTTTAAGAACTCATAGAATAATAACTAAACAAATTTTGCAGGTGTTCACTGTTTTTAATATAGTGGCAACATTTTTTTATTAGTGAAGCTATGTTGACAATTATGAATACGAATTCTTCAGCATCAACCCCCATCATCCGGGAACAAATCAGGTTGCATAACTATGTGTGATGGGGGTGGGAGGGGCATTATGCATTATAAATTTTCTTAATATGAGGTAACACTTTCATTAGACATTGTTAAACATTATCATATAGTATGTTTCTAAGTGTGTGTGTTAAAACTGATTAAACCTTTTGTAAATGTCTGCAAATGCTGTGCTCTTTAAGAATAGCTATGTGAAACAGTAATATATTCCATGAGTTTGATCATTTTTTCTGGGTGTTTATGATTTTTTTCTCCGATTATTTTCAAATGTATTCTTTTTGAAAAACTTTAAGAAATAGGCAAAACAAATTATTATTGATCCCATTATAAAGAGAAGTGAATTAGGGCCCAGATGGATTAAATGACTTTCTGAAGGTCACAAGGGTGACTAGTTGTTTGAGTAAGAACTAGAGTCGGTGTCTTCTCATTTTTTGACTTTCTTCCTCTAGTTAACCTGAAACCTATGCCAAATTTGGCCAGTTGTTTATAAAACATGATGACTGTTTAAAAACATTTCATTTCAAGATTATATTTGAAATTAGTTCAATTCAACAAAATAAAAGAAACACAATCTAAATTTTTTGAATTCTATGTCACCTAATCAAATTCACAATCAGGAATAATTTCAGCTTCATGAATTAAAAATATAAAACCATGATCTCTAACACTGGTAACCTATTAGAAATGATTTAAAAACAGCAGTTCCTTTTATTCTGTTTTCCATCTGTATAGAACAGAGATACACGTGGAATTCAGGAAATTATTTTGTAAGAATATTGAACATACTTTCATCAATAGTATGTTTATAATGTGAAAATAATTAATACATGGACATAAATCTTGATTTATCTGAGTATATGCTATACTTATAGTTTCCTATGTTTTTTATTCTTTCATATATAAAAGATTATCTGTGTAATGGTTAGGAATAAGGCTTATAACCTCATGTATCTTTGTAAAGTAATTTATAAAAAGAAGGACAGAAGTATGTATTTCTTTTTTGTGAAATGCCTGCCCGAAAACAAAAGTACAGGTGAGATAACTATTTTGATCTTAAGCACACAAATTTGTTCTTTTTGATGTAAAAATAAAAGATTAACAACAATTCAACAAGGGAAGCAAATTTGTAAATATCTATTTTACTTACCAGCATGATTATACCTACAAATCTGTGTATCCAAGATTGATTAAAAGAGAATACTTTTATTTTACCATTTAACAGTATTTTAAAAGTATACATACTTGAAGTGGTCATGCTGCACCATATAACTTTATAACATTTATTGTCCTGACGAGATAAGATTTCCAAACCCTATTGTACTCATCTGACCAAAATTGGAACAACAACAACAGCAACAACAACAGGAAATTCTATATCAATTCATTTTGCCAAACATCAAATCTCCATCCCCAGTTATAAATAGGCTGTGGGTCATGGAGAGCTTGGAATGGAGAAATCATCATTCACTCTCTTTTTTTCCATGATGTCATTGCAAAGCCAAGTGTCAAATAAATTATTTTTAGCCAAATTCAACTACTATTATATGACATAAACCAAGCAAATAGAAGGTCATGACACAAGTGATTCTAGTTATGAAAACATTTTGCCTTCCTTGGGATTATACCATGTGAGTTTGTATAATTGTTGTGTCTTGGGTATTCATTAAATCTGACTCCTTGGTGAATGAGCACATTGGTGAGATAACACATCAATTTGTTATGAGACTTGAAATGTATAAGGGAGATTATGTCAGCAAGGTCAGATAATCTCTCTGAAATTCTAGACTTCAATCTTTATAAAAATGTATTTCTAGACAACATCATAGCTTAAATACATGCGATACACATAATATTCACTGTACTATTAAAAATATTTTTGCAAATATGGAGAATATTTACTTAATTGACAAGTTCTGTATGCTTTACAATGAAGCGATTATAACTTTATTCAGCTTGGATATAAATTTTTTACCCCTACCCCTTTTTTTCAAAAAAAGTTGCTGTTTTAATTTCCACATCACATCTTTAAAGTAGTACAAGCAGATTTCTCATAAGGAAGCACAAGTAAAGGACTGATAAGAGATTACTAAACTTATAATTTTAAAAGAGCAACATATAAAAGAAATAACCAACAAATACTGGCCAGTATAGCTGTTAATAGACAATAAATGCTGTGGGCTTTAGCAAATATTCATTAATGTATGGAAATCAGAACAAAGTTTGGAGATCATTATTTTTCATGTTCAATGATAGTATAAAGTTATAATTACTACTTATTAAATATTTTAACAAATATATTTTAAAATAAGAAGTGGGTTATTTCATATGGAAGATTTAAACATTTCTATAATTGGCTGTGGTTTAAAAAAACACACACGGTATTCTTATTTTACGGTGTTTCTTTTTCAAATAAGCTCTTATTAAAATAAAGCAGGATATACCTCTGACTGGAGATGTCCAGTGAACAATAAGCAAGACTTTGACTTAAAGTAAGTGTTCGATACATAATTTCATAAGGGCCCTGGGATTTTTTAGTCATGAAACAGTGCCCGTGTTTATGTACTTTGTCAATGGCAAAAGTAAATAAAGACAGCAAATTGCAGGAGAGGGCAGAGCTGATTACATCATGCAGGTCCTGTGGATCTTAAGAGTCACGTGATAAGAGATGAAAGGTTCTGTCCAGTGGTGAAAGGTTCTGTCCTTTTGAAAAATACAATATCATATAAAGAGCTAGATACACCCAACGTCCCTTGAGCAGCAGTTTAAAACAAACAAAAAACTTCAACCTTCAAACTACAGAACCTTTTTGTCAAGTGTAATTTTATGTAGGGTCCCATGGTACACAAAATATAAAAAGGAGAGCTGATTAAAATGGGGCAGATGTCTTGGAAATCAGCCCAGCAACCTATGAGAAACCTTCTGGGATCCCAACCATTAAGGAGAACACATGTGCATTTTAGATTATACAATGTTAGACCCAATAAAACTGTAGCATTTAGCTGGTCTCACTCCTTTATTGTATTAATAAAATATTAAAGTTCTCCAGGTTTTGGGGTTTGCCTTTAATCCCACCGGAAGAAGTCAGAAACTGTTTTCTGAAATGAAACCAAGGGTATTAAATCCACTCCGTTCTTAAAGCTTTGTTCAATTCTTCCTATTTTAGTAGCAAACCATTTTTGAGGAGTTTTAAATATATGATTAAAAAATAATAAAAATGGGTCATCTCTTAAATAATTTGTTAGGAGTTAATAATGACAGAAAATATAAAACTCAAAAGTCCTTGTACATTTGAGACCTATATAATTTTACTAACCAATGTCACCCCACTAAATTTAATAAATTAATTAATAAAAAAGTCTTTACTTCTATTAATAGAAAAAATTAAGAATTATGTAAATATAGGTGTCAAGGATGAGTAATTGGATGTTAAAATTTCCAAATTTCACTGCAGCCCCAATATTGAAAAGGTATCATAAACCAAAGTGAAGCAAGATTCGTATTTTCAAAACAGTTATTCTAAACCTGGTTACTCGGAATCCCCTTGAATCCTCACCCACTAGAGGGTAAAAACAGCGGTGAATTATTTGATGTTGTAATGGAAGGATATTTCTGAAGTGAATTTATTTGGAGAAAACTGCTGGGGATTTGTTCTTCCTGGACCCAAAGGGAATGATGTGGGTCGATGTTCTGTTTTCTCTTAACCTTTTCTGGGACTTGCTTAGAGCTGTCTCTTGCAGTCTGAGGAACACGACGGTCCTCTCTGCCTCATCTCTGACTATTCTCAAGGAAGAGAGATGGGCAAGCTGGTTGTACTGCTGTTGGAACCAAGGAAGTGGCTGCTAAATTGCAGTCCTTCTCTATTTCTGGATTTTATCTAAGACAAAAATAGGCTTACACTGACCAGATTTGGGCCCTGCAGAAGGAATGTTTTGAGGAACAGAGGAATTCACTTAGACTCTATCCAACTAAACAAAGAAAACTGACCAGACGCAATATGAAAAAAGTCCATTAGATTCTTAGGGGTTAAGAATTGAGCAAGCAACAGTGGAAGAGTTACTGCAAGTGAGGCAAAGTCTCCAAATACCTGCAAAAGGGTACGGTGAACAAATACAACATTTGGGAGCAGAATTAAGCCCACACTCCTTGTTAAGATTATAAAGTTTCCTGATTTGTTTTCCACTGACTGAATTCTGTGTGTGTGTGTGTGTGTGTGTGTGTGTGTGTGTGTGTGTGGTGGGACAGCCTAGTGCAGAAAGTTAAGAGAAAGACTCTAGATCAAGACTAGCTTGGATCCAGTTCCAGCTCTACAACTTACTGGTGGTGTGACCTCTGACGACTTAAATTCTTGGTGCCTTCATCTGATTATATGTGAAATATCTATGGGAACAGGACCTACCTGATAGGGCTTTTTCAAGAATGATTGCGTAGAACAATTCTCAGGACGTGTAAAGTGCTATAAAATCATGATTATTGCTAATATTGTAACAAGTAAAAGTTCTGGTAAGCTGGAAATCTTACTAGTGACAATGTTAGATCAAAGGTCTTGCATATTTACATATTTATTAGACACTGTCAAACTATGCTCTAAAAAGCCATTTACAAATAAGTCTTCCTCTAGATTTAAAAGAAAACGCTACAAATAAATGGAGGGCATGTGTGGGGAAATGTCAGGAGGTCCCGTTAGCAATGAATGATAGTTTATAAAGAGTCAGCTGCTTTGAAAGTTACTTGGGAGAAATATACAGAACAGGTGGACTGTGTGACCTGCTTGCCCTGTGAAAATTGGTATTTGATATGACCCAAATCTCAACCTGAGAATTTTCAAAGTGACAAATTATGCTCATTTGGCTTGTAATGATGTTCTGATTACAGGCTATAAGACCAGTGATGGATTTCCTTGTCTTCTTTTCTTAATGTTCTCAAATCCTGTTGTGCGACCTTTCCATATTCATGCATATAGCAATATTTTCAGAAACAACTGAAAGTTTTATAATTATGTATTCAAGTATATATTCATTTTCTTAGGATAAACTTACATGTTTTATTTTAAATCAATCCTTATGTATGTGCCTTGATCCTAATAGTATGCCCTTAACTTATTTATTTAACAAATGTGCAATGAAAGCAGTTTTAAGAAGACCTAATTTCTTTTGTCTTTGGTAGGATTTATGAAGTTCTGATTTATAGATAATTTATATACACCTACATAAAAATATCGACATGCATTTGTTTTCATTATTCTAAGTAATTTCTGTTAGTACCTTCTCAGTATTTATTGAGTTTCTGCTGTGCAGCGGGCATAAGGCAGGCACTGGACATACCAGTGTAACCAGAACAGACTAGGGCATCATCCTCATGATGCTGACAACCTACTGTGGGCACAGACTGCCAGCTATCTTACATTTGTGTCTGGTTGGCAGATAGAGGGCATGGATTAGATCACCTGGGGAATATTGAGAAGAGGACTGATTTTAAAAGCTGAGAAGAAAGGAAGTGATGAGACTAAGAAAGAGAAACAAGTGATGTGGGATGAAAATCATGACAGTGCTCTAATACTCAGTAGTGGAAACTGTTTCCATAGGGAGGTCATGATCAAGACAATGAAATACCACTGATTTGTCATGCGTGATGTAGAAACATGGAGGTTATTGAAAAGTTGGACAGAGCCCATTCATTGCAATGGTGGGGGTTGAAACCAAAATGAAGAGACTTCAGGAGTAAATCAGAAAAGAGAGGTGGAGAGAGTACACATAAACATTCCTTACAACAAGTTTAGCGGAGCTGAATGTAGAGAATCAGGTGTTTGCTGGAGGGGGATGCAGGCTCAGGGAGAGATTTGAACAGAAGGAGCATGACTGAATGACCCGTACAGAGCTGCAATCATGATTTCGGTAAGAAACCCCAGAATGAACAGGAGATATTCTAGAACGGGAGTGGGGCATAATGAAATTGCAGGTTGAGCTTAGCAATACTAAATATTACTGCTAATGAGGAGAGACGTGAAAGGGAAGAGATTGCATGGACCTGAGCTCAGCCTAAAGCATGCATCTGTCCATCGTACTGCCGAGTGACAGTGAAATAGTGTTAGATCAAGGTACATGGATATAGGGAAGATAAGAGAATTGTTTTACATACTTGTAAACAATGGTTTATTTCTGTTGCCTCGTCAGAATAGTTTCTCTATTTAAAGAACATAGCCTTGAATTTAACAGATACTGTCCTTAAGCTTAAGCTCCTTTTCTTCATTATTCATGTTAACCTAATATTTGGTTAAATGAAATGGTTTTGGGTATATAATATTAGGTTAAGTGTATAAAATTAGGTTTATAAATTAGGTTATTTCCTTCCTTATTATAATACAATTTCCTGTTAAATCTGACCTATTTGAGCCAGTCTAAGGAGAAAAGATAAAGCTTATTTTATACCCATCACTAGCTGAAAGGTAGAATGAAGTACAGTCTGTCCTGGGAATAAATAACTGTGGCCATGACAATGAAAATAAAAGTGAAAAACCTACAAGAACAGAAGAAAACAAATGGAGAAAATAAATATATTCCTTTTCATTTCATAACATTTAATATTACAGTTATGTTTAAAAGTTTTAATTCACTGAAATTATTGGGTTATTTCAAATTGAAAGGGAAATATAATTGTTATAATTTAATATGGATGTTGATCTCAAAATGTCTTTATTTATACTAGTGATAATTATATTTTTCATGTCATGCATGTTTCTTTTTCATATGAGGCTACAATTTTACAAAAACAAACAATATAAAAGAAGAGGGGAAGAATAAAATATGATAATAAAAACAACCCACATTTATCATTTGAAATAGTTTCCCAATGTACAATTTGGCCTTTAATAGGATAAATTTTCAATTAGTGAATACCTATAATTTATTTTAATTAAAGCCATAATTATAATTAGTATATATGGTTTTACTTTACCATATAGTTGGTCATTTCTCTAATTTATTAGAAATACATTCCTGGCTAGAGTGACTTTGAAGTATAGGAATGTGTGTGTGTGTGTGTGTGTGTGTGTGTGTGTGTGCGTATGGCATATATACATATGGCAC
Source organism: Rhinolophus sinicus (assembly GCF_036562045.2). NCBI lineage: Eukaryota > Metazoa > Chordata > Mammalia > Chiroptera > Rhinolophidae > Rhinolophus > Rhinolophus sinicus. The sequence goes on along the minus strand of NC_133751.1, from coordinate 19,043,753 downwards.
CATTTATAGTCAGAGTTGCTGAGTTTTGATAATATACTAGGGCTTGACCTAAGCTGTTTACCTTTATTAATTCATTAATTTTCATAATTGGTAAGTATGTCTCCCATTTTAAATATGAGAAAACTGAGACAGAGATACACAGAGTTGAATTAATTTGTCCAAACTCATTTAAACAGTGAGGGGCAAACCCAGTGTCATCCTAATTACTCTGATTATACACTCAGGTGTTTCTATAGACTCATAACAGTAGTAAATCTTACTGATAGTTATTGTATTGAAAATTTACAAAATTAAAATAAGAAATGCAATCCTGTATATAACAAATCTCAGTATTTTAGAATGTAAATAATTAACTGGAGCTGGATCCATTTTGAAAATAAGGAAATTGAGATTCAAGGTGTATTTAATGATAATGAAAGAGGTAGAGGTGAAATTGTAAGTTTAGGGTGAGGGAGTAAGTTTTACAGCAACTGATGAAACACTTTAGTAATGGATAACAGTAGCAAACCACTTACATTCATTGCCATATTTCATTAGGAAAACAAATAGAAACAGAAAGAAATGTGAATAAATGTATACACTAGTTAAGATGTAGTGATGATAGCACTTAACTTAGTGTCCTAAAGTATAGAATAAAAGAAAAATAATAAATCTAAATAAGTATTCCATTCCTTTAGGTGACCTATACAGAACTACATGCATAGGACCATGTACATAAGAATAGATACATGAGAGCCTAAAATATTCAGTTAAAAAGCTGAGTGAAAAGGACAAGTAGAGTAATTAGGTGACTAGCATACTTTCTTTTCAAAATCACTATATTTTTGTTCCTATTAGGAATTAGGATTCTATCTGTAGTAAATCATCCTGATGGCATGAAACTAAAAAAATAACATTAATACAGCATCATTAACAATAATTATATTTTTATAGAAGAAGTGAAAAAAACGAGATCTAGAATCTGGAAGACACTCTCTGTTTTATATAATATGATTAAAACAATATGTTGAATAAAAATTACTCTGATAATGTGTTTGATCCACTAACTCTTCAGAATATCTTTTGACAGTATTTGTAGTTTTGCAGATAGTGCTACAGCTGTAATGAGCAATTCAAATTGTGAAAATGAAATGTCAGACTCCAGTAATATTATCTCAGCTTGCAGATATGCCAAACTTGGAAGGAAGTGACTGAATGTGAAATAACATTCTGTGAGCCAAATGTGACCTTATGGATGTGTACGTGTGGTAGGGATGGAGAGACTTTAACATTGGATAGGATTGATTAATATCTGAGTTTAAATTATTACAATAATCTCACCCTTAAAACTATAGTTCACATTGTCAGTCATCTCGAGCTCGGTCAGAGTGCGAAGATTTTGTGAACCTCGTTGATCTCACTTCTAACCAAACACACTTTAGCTTGAGTAAGGTCACGTGGTATGGTGGACATGGAGAAGCGCCACCCAGCTCACCCTCAAGAAAGGACTTGCCGCTCCTGTTTCTGGGCGTTTTGTCAAGAGAGACTTTAGCTGCCAACTCAGTTAGGGGTTGCCTCAACTGCAGAGAGTCATCCCTCACAAGGTCACATCCATCCTTGGGCAGCCCTCATCTAATAATTGATTGAAGTAGGGCTGGAAAGGTCCTGAGTTCTTCAGCCCAACTCTGATGGGCCATTTCAGTTTCACAGCTGCCTATGAAGATTGCTGAACACTTTAGGACTTAATCCTGCCTCTCAGTTGAACTTTTTCTTCTACCCAATCCTAAATTCTCCCCATCTCTTTGCAAAGAAGCTGACTCCTGAGCACTAAATATTTCATGGATTCTGCCTCACAGAGAATCTAAATTATAGCATAAGAAGTATGGAGACCATAACGAATTTACCATCTAGGTCCAAGGTCACAAGATTAAATTCTACAGGAGCTGTTTTACTCTATCTGGGCTGATACAACAAAACACCACAGACCGGGTGGCTTATAAAACACAGAAATGCATTGCTCACAGTTCTTCTGCAGGCTGTAAGTCCAAGATCAGGGTTTCAGCATGGTCTGGTGAGGGCCCTCACTGATCAGCAGACTTTCCTTGCATCTGCACATGGCAGAAGGTCGGGGAGCTCTGAGGGGTCCCGTTTAGAAGTGTGCCCAGTCATAAGGGCTCCATTCTCGTTGCACCATCACCTCCAAAAGTCACTGCCTTCACCTTGGGCACTGGGATTCCAGAATATGCACGTTAGAGGGACATGAACATTCAGATCACGCAGGAGTCAAGTGGGTAACTTGGGTGGATCAGTCTAAGAATAAAATAATAATGAGCGTGGTTGTTACAGTGGAGGCCGGAAACTGGAGAGTTCAAGTCCCCTCTTTAAAAAATAAAATTCAATCAAAATAAAATGTTGTGCGGCAAACAAAATATGTTTTAGAACCCAAAGGGGAGTCTCCCTGTTGTTAAATCTTCAAAGCATAAAGTCATGGCGGGGCTGAGTATGAAAAATGGAAATAATGAAATACTTGGGGATTTTGATTCTTCAACTCTGATTAACATGTTATATTAGGTTGGTGCAAAAATAATTGTGGTTTAAAAGGTTAAAAATAATTGCAAACAACGCAATTACTTTTGCACCAACCTAATGCTCTCTAAAATATGACCACTTAAGGTTTAGAGCTAATTCTTTCTGCTTTTTTGTAGAAGGGCTATACTTTTCCAAAGTGTTTCCAACTCCATGGCTAAAGAGTTGTCAGTATAGAAATGATTGAGTTCAATTCAGAAACTCACCGTAGACTGAGTTGAGGAATTTCCAGGAAAATGCAGAGGAGGGAAAAATGCTCTCTTGAACTCAGTTCTCATGAAACTGAAATATCAGTTAGACGTGGTGAAATGGAAACATTACATATTTGGTGACAAAACTTATGATCTAAAAGTTGTCTCCAAAGTTCCTGTGACTAGAGATATAACTGATAGTTTCCGTGCTTTGGTCTTTTCGTTCGTTAAATTACATTACTATCAATACTGCCCAGTTTAGCTGACTCATCAGGATCATGTGAATTAATGGATGTGAAAACTCTTTATATATTTTTTCAGAGTTTTTTCAGGTCCTTCCCATCTACCCAAAATGAATCCACTTAATTTTTTTAAACATATATTTCCCCTGGAAGGTCTTTCTTTAATTCAATTTTTAATACCATTAACTCTATTCTGTTTGCATTTTAATGCAATTAAAGTTTGCATAACCATGCAGAATTAAAACAAACAAACAAACAAAGTGTTCTTTCAATTTGGCCAGAATATATTTTATTGGGGAGAGAAAACTATATGAAAAATACATTGAATTAGTGCTTTCATGCACTGAATAGAGAATGACCTCATAGAAAGATGAATTAAAGTGCTTTGGAAGTTGTAAGGCGACCTACTGGTCCACTTAATAAAATTAAATGTTGACCATCCCAGGCTAGAAATTAAGGAGACAGAATTTTTATCACCCTGTCTCTTGTCCTTAAGATTCACTTTCTTCTCAAGGTCTGTTAATAATAACTACTGGCCTAAGGATATGGGAGCAGATAAAGACATTTAAAAAAAAATCTTTATTAAATTTGTTGGGGTGACTTTGGTTAGTAAAATGATATAGGTTTCAAGTGTACATTTCTATAATACATCAGCTACATATTGCATTGTGTGTCCACCACCCAGAGTCAGTTCTCCTTCCATCACCATATATTTAACCCCCTGCACCCTTTTCTACTACCGCACCCCTTACCCTCTGGTAACCATTAAACTGTTGTCTGTGTCTATGATTTTTTTGTCTATTTGTCTGTTCATTTGTTGCTTTCAGTTTTATATCCCACGTATGAGTGAAGTCATATGGTTCTCGACTTTTTCTGTCTGACTTATTTTACTTAGTTTAATAATCTCAAGATCCATCCACGTTGTCACAAATGGTCCTATTTCATCTTTTCTTATGACCAAGTAATAATCCATTGGAAGAAAAAGGCATTGTGTTCTTTAAGACTCCTGCCTAATATGTTCATAAACTTGTTTGTGCTCCTCTTCATATTATGTACAATATACCCTCGGTCTATTGATACATAACATATACTTAATACATAATTTCTTCATGAGTATAAATGTCAGGGAGCAGAATGGAACATTAAAAGTGTTTTTTTTTTTTTGTTTGTTTGTTTTGTTTTTTTTTTACAATCTTCTGAGGAATAAAACAAAGGGATGCAAACAGAAATTTTGCGTTCCACCTTTAACCTTGAGATTAGTGGCCTCATTCAGAAAATGGGCCCAACCAATTGTTCATAACATAGTACCTCATGACCTCAATAAAGAACAAACAATAAAATCAGTAGCTGTATCAGAAGCATAGAGTATTGCATAAAGATTATTTCAGTATCATAGGATAAAATATGTCAGCTTGTTACAAAGCTTTATTATGTAAGTATTGTTTTTCTTAAATTTGTCTAAAATTCTTACAATGTACATGAGCTATTTATATCATATCTTTTGTCTCCACTTCGTGATTAGAGTCTGGATTTTTGAACACCCCATAACGTTTGCACAATGATTTGTACATTTTCATAAATGGTCGTTGGAAGAGAAAAAAGGAATCTAGGATAATTCACTTGTTCATAAACTTATTTGTGTACATGTTAACTCAAAATATGCCTTTATTGCTACATCAGGACTACCCCTAAAGTTTGAAGGGTTTCTAATAAAAAAATAGGCCTTTTTTTGTTTTTTTGTTTTTTAATCTCCGAGGGACAGACCTAAAATTGAGGAAAGAGAACAAACCAAGGCAAAGCTGAGACTGAACAAACTCAAGTGATAGATCTATGACTATTCCATAAAATCCTGGCTAGACTCCTAATAACAGGGCCATGAAAGGATAAATAGAAAATGTAGTTTGAAAGGGGTGTTTTACTTCGGATAACAATGAAATGGACTTACACTGGGGTGGACTCCTACTTGATACCAGGAATCACTGCATTGTGGTTCTCAGAAGTCCAGTGACTCATGTAGCCGAATAACCCTCAGGAGTGGTTTCTGAGAATTTTAAATGATGCAGTACCATACCGGTCAGAAAATTGAAATTTTCATTGTCTTTCATTAGTAGGTTTTCTAGCTTTTATTTTTAACCATTTCTAAAAGATAGAAAGGATGGAAAACAATAAGTGGCCAGGTAAAACTGTCATGTACAATTTGTAAGACCTTAGAACTTTTTGGTCACTATGGAACAGGGAATCAGGTAAACAGACAATGCAAATTACCTCTTTAAACAATGCATTTGCTGTTTAACTTAGAGTGTTGTCTTCTACTTATCAGGTTATGATTTGGCTAAAATGGTGACAAGACTCAAAATGTTACTGTTCCTAAAACTGTTTTCTAATGAATGTGGTTTTTACTTCCATGAATCTCAACCCTCCCGAACCATTTTGGGTTTCTTGAGGAATAAAATCAGTCTTTTAAGTGTGTGTGTGTGTGTGTGTGTGTGTGTTTGTGTGTGTGTGTTGCAATCTCCTAACTTTAGACTAAAAATTTATTCTTTGGCATAGTGATATATCTATAGGTCTTTTTTATCCAACTGTATCAAAGTGCATAGTAATGAATAAATGATGTAGGAATACATTTATGATTTTAATGTATACTTTCACCTTCTAAGTAGTTTGTTGGAATAACATAATGAAAGTGGAATGTAATGAGAGAGATTTTACTGGTACTTGCTGATACTATAGGTGCAGATTAATTAAGCCCTTCTCCATAGTAAAACACTTTTGCACTTCCATCCCATTTCTCCATCATATACATTTATGGTGTGTGACTTGGTATTGGGAGATGTGAGAAGAAAGACTATGAATATACTTATAACCTCAAGATCCAAAGCATCTATTATGAGGCTGATTGAAATAGTTGTTCAGTACCTAAAGACAACACAACTCCCCAAGACCATGGTCTCGAATCATGCTGCTCCTATTCCGTTTTAGCAAGGAGTGCCTCTTAATGATACAGATGCCACTTCCTGTGGTTAGTAGGTGAGTGCCCAAATTAGTAAATTTTCTACCTAAGTATCCCAGCTCAGATAATCTAAATATGGCTCCACAAAAACAAATAATCATATATGTGTGTGTGTGTGTGTGTGTGTGTGTGTGTATATATATTACACCCCTGTAAGTAAAAGGACAAAACTGATACCTTTGTATATTCAATTAATGGAAAGAAAAGCATTATCCAGAAGAAGGAGAGAACCTGGAAGACTCAGGTAGTTTAAGTATCCACTAAATGGAAGTTTGTGTAGTTTTTAACATGCATTACTTGAATTGTCCCAACAATTGTAGTGAAATAGATAATGTGAAGTACTTGTTCTCATCCCTGGCTGTACATTTTAATTCCTTGGGAGAGACACCTACCTTCAGATTTTCTGTTTCCATTGGCAGCAGCATTCAATCAAGTTCAGAGAGGTAACTTTCTACAGTAGGTATTATGTTTCCCCACCTTTTTAATAAGAATATGTTGGATCTAATAATTTGCTTCTGTGGTCATCATTGTGAATATCAGTTGCTTGTCTCTAATTACAGAGGTTCCTGAAGCGTGTAATATGTGAATTATCTCAATAAAGTTCTTTTAAAAAACTCAAAAAATAAAACAAAAAAATCTTTCACCTGGAGTCAAGAAACACCAATAGTTTTATGGATTACATACACTTTATTAAATATAATCAGCATTTTAGAATTCTATTTTATTTTATCTTTAATATTGTGTTTACCTATTTTACATATATATGATATACATATATATTATTGCATTATACATATATGTTTAATAGATATATTTTATATAAATTATAATATAATTCTGGGACAAAGTTATTGTCTGCCATTGATTAAGTGGCATAAACATTTTAAAAATAGAAATAAAAAGATAAAGGATTCTCATATAAGAATAATTTAACTTATAATTAATTTATTCCCTATAGTTATGACCTTTGTTTTATTTTCTTCTCTCTCGTTAATAACTAGTTGTAGATCTGCTTGTTTGTTTATAATATGTTTCTTCTTACATATTGTACCTACGAAATCTGAAGAAAAAAAAACACAGAAAAAAAAAAGCCTCTATTTTCTAGGATAATTTAATGAAAGCTCCTAAGGGTCAACTGCACAAACTTTTCACATACGGATTTAATGACATTTATTTTGATAATCTAAGGTCTTTTGAGGTATCAGTTCATATATACAGTAATGACCTCAGAATAAGTTTTGAATTGCTTTTTAAATTCCCCAGAAAATTGATTTCACGTAGGGTACACATTTTTTATTATCTGTTCCTGAATCCCCAGAGTCTAGAGCATTTCCACATGCTCTGTAAATACACAATTGATTTTTGATGAAAGAAGGAATAAAATAAACTTGAAGTGATCCTGCTGCACAGTACAAGTCCTGGGATAGGCAACAGTGGGAGGGTTTCACAGGTGACTATTGCTTAGATGAATCCTTAGTATTGGAATAAATAGAATTTAAGTTTTTTGTGATTACTTAGGAAAATGTGTTGGTATTGAGAAATTGATTCTTGCTCTGCTACTGTGATTCAGAATTAATCCATTTATAAATGTAGAGGATTATTTAAAAATTAACTTCACTAAGCATTTATTTTATATGAGTTCTTCTTTTGGACCGTGCCGATTTATAAACAATTTACCCATTAGTTTTGTTTGTGTTTCTTATTAATCAACAAAATATTTTGATGTTGCCACAGAATATTTGCTATGTTTTGTTTAACACAATTCATCAATTAATTCAATATGTATCTATTGAATATTAACAAGTACCCCTGATATACCTGGTTACTTTGACTTCTAGTTACTGCATATATACTCCATCTTCAATTTTGAAATGTGTATATTAACTGAGTCAGAACTCATTTAAATGTGATTCTACCATTGCCTTTTTTGGTTCTTACACTGTTAGCTTTAAGCCCTGACTTTGACATCTGCTATTCCTAACATCTAAGCATGACGGTTATTCATAAACAGCCATGCCAACATAATAAAAATATGAAGTGAATATTTATGGTACCCAGGATAGCTACTGCTGATTTTTATGATGAGCATGTTTTATCTTTGAGGTTTCAATAGCTTTGTTATAATTGATAATAAACACCTACTCTGTAACTTTGTACTACAAAATTTATATAAATCAATTAGGACAAAGATTTCATGAGAAGCTTGGTTTTCTTTTCTTTTTTTAATCTAAAATAACATTTTTGATTGTGGGATAATTTTTAAAGCTGGAAAAAAGACCACACTGGAAATCAGATCTGGATTCTAGCCAATGTTCTGACAAAATCATCTAACCTTGGCACTAAGGTTAAAACAGACCTTTTAGGTTCTGCCATGAATATTTTCGTAGATTATAATGAAACTGTCCACTTTATTTAAAATAACCTTTTATCAGACAGGGGATACTTTTGCTGTATAACATGCAGTAAAAGGATTTAGAAAAATTGTCTTGTTGCCAGTATATTCATATAATTGCATACAGCCATCTGGCAAATATTTTTCTTAATTGCTTTTTGGGGTGTTATGTACAGCAAGGAGCTACTGTAGCTCTTCTGACTACCATTTCTACATTAATATGGAATTTATCCTCTGATATTAGGTTGGTGCAAAAGTAATTGCGGTTTAAAAGGTTAAAAATAATTGCAAAAACCACAATTAGTTTTGCACCAACCTAATAATTACTGCCACAGTCCATATTTCTTTTACCCCCTTTTTTTTTCAGTCTAACTTTCCTTTTCATAGGCACATGTGTCATTCTTTGTAATGATAGACATATGACATATTTGATGGAAGTTTCTACTAAAATTATATATTTACATGCATGTTTATTCATGTGTGTAATGTACGAGTATGTGTGTGACACATATGCACTAAAAATTCTGATAGAAAACCATCCATTTATTGTTCACTTTATCTACCATTAATGAAGTGAAATTTATAATATTTCACTTACTGATAAAACTTAATATTTTAATGTTAAAACACATACAATGCAATATATAGATGATGAATTATAGAATTGTACATTTGAAGCCTGTGTAATTATACTAACCAATGTCACCTCAATAAAATGAATAAAAAAGAAGCATCTCCAAAAAAACGAAACATTAGTTTATTTTCTATATACAACTGCGGGCATTTTAAGTATAATTTTCTCATAAAAGGGTTGTTTAATGTTTTACAACTGAGATTTGTAAATACACAGCATGAAGTTTACTATTAAGTCAGAAGTAACTATGGATTTTTAAAATTATAATTTACGTTAATGCCTGGTTACTACTGCAGACCAATTGAATTAGAATCTATCGGAATATGATTAGACATGTAATTTATTTCATGTTTCTCAGGTTATACATTAATTTCCTTGAGACCTGCTTTTTATGTGAATAATATCTTATTTCAATCTCATTTCCAGTTTAGAGAATTTTCAATAAATTGCAATGCTATGAAGCTTATACCTATTTTTACATTTAACAAATAAAATCAACCTTATAAATTACATATATTTATATATCTGACTACTCAAAAGGAATTTCCAGAATCATTAGTAATTTGTTTAATTTCATGTCACCTAAAATATATACTATGCTTTCTTGGACATAGTAGATGATTTGCAACTGTTGTTAAAATGGATGGTGTTTGGAAGAGTACAGTTATGACAGAATTATAGTGAACTTGTGTTTTATAATGTTTTAACTTGTATTAGATTTCACATCATAGTTGTAAATCCTTATTTATTTGTTCATAAACTCATTATTACATCTTGATAGAATTTTCACAATATGAAGTTGATTATTAAGTCCTGGAAACTTCTATTATTACTAAATTTTTCAAACAACTGTCAACAGCTATTTAAATTACAGTGATATATGGAAGAATATAAAAGTTGAATACAAAAAGAATATAAAAGTTGCTTTACAGTTAATTGAGCTAATTATTTTAGGCTAATTATGCTTCTGTCACCTTGCAGAAAGATCTCTAAGCTTGGTAAAAAGTCACATGGTCCTACTAAGTTGGAACATTTAATGGCATTGAAAAAACTATCCCCAGTAAATTCCTTTGACGTTAAAAAGATTTGAAAATCTGTTTCTAAACTGCTAATTTTTTAATGACTTCAGGGTATAAGTGTTATATGCTTCTGCAACATAAAATATCATGCTTAATAATGTTTCCTATTTTGTTACACTTTGGAATTCAGGTTCTCTTAAATTTATACCTGAGTTTCTCGGCACATAAATTGGAGATAATGTAACTATTTTTGTCATGATTATGAAATAAAAGGATAAAAGCACTGATTCATTCAGCAAGAACCCAATGGGATAATATCGAGTACTGCTTGGTTTGGTATCTCTAACATTTATGGTTAACTCAGATTATTATAGATATTAGATGATGTCATTAAAATTATGAGATTAATTTGCACATGGATGAGGAGCTAGCTAATATGTCTCTTTAGAATATACAAGGTATTTATTAATATTTAAATAAGCCAGAATCATATTAATGGACATCTCTCAGAATTTTAACATTGTCTTTAGAAAATTGAAAAAAATGTAGATACTGTAATTATCATAAAATATTAAAATATGCTACTTTTATACTAAGCAAAGTTCAAATAAAGTTTGATGCTCTTAATGAGTCAAATTTGATTTTACCTATTTGATGGAAAAAAGTTCTGGGACAATTAACTCTTCTTATGACTCAAAAGACCTTGGACCATCATAGTAAGTGCCATGAATGCATTGTGAGCCATGATTTAACTACATATCAAATTACGATTGGTATTTGAATTTCATCATGTTTTAGTTTCCCTTGTGTTTAATTTGTAAACTCTAGATTTAATATCTTCATTTTTTTTTAATTAAAATTTATTGGGGAGACAATGATTAGTAAAATTACATAGGTTTCAAGTGTACAATATCTGTATGTTTTCAAGTATTGTAATTTACCAACAGGGTACCTAGAAAACATTTCTTTCTTTTACAATCATGCTATATTATACTGTGTTATAATCCGGATACAGACTCTGCAGTCACGGGGATGAAGCAATTAATTCTGCTTAGGGGAATGCTGGGAAACAGCCAGAAGGCTGTAATGTTGGCTCCATCTTGGAGAATGAGTACATACCTGTATGCTAAGCAGAGAAAGGACAAGGAAAGGATAAGGGCATGAAGAGATCTAAAACAAACAAACAAACTGAAAAACAGATTTTAAAAAGCTCACTGTGTGAGGGAGTGATAGAAATAAAGGTAATTGTAAAGGGTCTTTTGTGCTAATTAAGGGAATTAGGGTTTTATCATGTAGTCAGTATGAATCCAATATTAGGAAAAAGCAAAGGAATGTAAACTGAATTTTTGTAATTCAGTTGTGTGCATGTATACTGACTTGCTGTAAATTAAATTATGTTTTATATAGTACCAGAATATTATAGGTTAAGAAATCCTTAGAAGTGGAATATAAATGTTTTTGTAATGAAAATAAATTGCCTTGTAAATTAGTAAAATGATACATAAGGGAAACAGAAACAAGACACCTTATAGATCATAAGGTGTTTGTATGCATTTGTTTGCATGCATATAGCAATAGCACAGGTGAATCAGAATATTGTCATGTTGAAACACAAACCTTCAGCAAAGTCGAGCTTCAATTGAAACAGTAGGAAGGGATGTGTATACAGGTGAGTGCTGGCAGTCAGGAAGAAGAAAAGTGTTGTCTATGCTAGATTTTTGTCTGTGTCTTTGTCCAGCTCCCTAAGACCAGGCACTAGGACTCGGCTGTGAGCTGGAACTTCAATGCTTGAGGGAAATTAAAGCCATTCGGTTGAATCTGTCATCCCAAATTTGGTATCAAGTCTGGGACTTTAGCACAAGGGAGCAAAGCCAGAATCCAGTTATCTGAACTGTATTGTCAGGTGAGGCTTCCCCACAGGGAACTGAAAAACAAAACAAAAACAGATTATGAGGACCCAGACACACAGATTTTATGAGTCCACAAAGAACTGCAACCTACAGTATACACTTGGCCTGTAGTTTACTTAGTCTTATTCAGATACCCATTCCAGATACCTATTTCAGAATAAAGGATGACGTGAGAACTTGTCAGCTGATAGGAGATTGAGAGTATATGAGGGCTGAGAGCTAAATCTATCAGTGTAAGAACTCCCCAAATGATAAAAGATCAAATAACTCACGTGCATAGAAATTTGTTGACTATTAAATCATGACAGTTAAAGGTAAAGTGCAGATTATCAAGGAAATGCAGATGCTTTAGTCTCTTCTTTTTCATGTACTTTGTCAAAAGGGATTAATCCAAAAGCTATAATAGATCAGGTTAGTTGTGCTATTTAATATGTTCCTTAAAAAAAGCATGACGGCCATTTTTCCAAGTTAAATAAGTAAAACTATGCCTCTCAATTATGAAGTGATTCTGTTTTATCAAATTTTCATGACTGTGACCTTGAGTAACCAAATTAGTGGACATGCTGTGTTAGACCATAAGCCCCTTTGAAGTTAATTACAATAAATTGCTAGAAAGAGTTTTGTAAGGTATTTTGAGTGGAACACAATATAAATATTTTCAAAGTATAAATTAGTGTAGAAAAATGTTTGAAGTGTGGAATATAACACTGCACAATGGTATGTGACCTTAAATCAATTGACAATTAATAAAATAGAACATATTAAAGAAAAAATTTAATTACCACTTCAAAAAATTTAAATGTCTGCAGACTAATAAACTGCAGTCTGTACGAGGAAGCAGGGGAGGATGGAATTGACATCTCAGTTGTAATATTAATACCCATTAAAATAGTTTGTAATATTAAGAGCCCCAGCAGGGAGCCATATGCTAAACATTGTAATTTTTTCCTAGACTATTTTTTTTTATTTAAAATGTGTTTTCATTTTTTTATGATTTTATTAAAATATAGCTAATACATAATATATTAGTTTAGCTGTCCATCACAGTTATTCTACATTTATATACCTAAAGAAGTGATCACCATAAGCCCTGCAACCATCTGACACTGTACCATGCTATCAGCATATTATTGACTGTGTTCTTCATGCTGTACATTAGGTCCCCATGACTTACTTGTTTTATACCTGGAAATTTTAACCTCTTATTCCCCTTCCTCTTCCCCCCTCCCTTTTTAAATATTTCAGTTACAGTTGACATTCAATATTATTTTGTATTAATTTCAAGTGTACATCATAGCGAGACATTTTTGACACTGACTAATCTAGTGTCCACCTGGCTCTATACATAGTTATTACCATATTATTGACTGTGTTCCCTGTGATTTATTTTATATCTCCATGACTATTTTGTAACTACCAATTTGTATTTCTTAATCCCTTCACCTTTTTCACCCTGACCCCAACCATCTCCCATCTATCAACCCAACAAATCAAGTATCCATCTGACACCATATGCAGTTATTACAATATTATTGACTATATCCCTTATGCTATGCCCTACATGACTGCTGTGTAACGACCAATTGGTACTTCTTCCCTTCCACCTTTTTCACCCATTTCCAACCTCCCTCCTGTCTGGCAACCATCAAAATGTTCTCTGTATCTATGAGTTTGTTCAGTTTTGTTTGTTTATTTATTTTGCTCTTTAGATTCCTCATAGAAGCAAAGTCACATTGCATCTGTCTTTCGCTGTCTGACATACTTCACTCAGCACAATATACTTCAGGTTCATCCATGCCACCACAGATGATAAGAACCCATTCCCTTCCATGACCAAGCGATATTCCATTGTATATATATACCACGTACTGTTTGTCCGTTCATCCACTGATGGACACCCACGCTGACTCCACATCCTGACCATTTTAAACAATGCTGCAATGAACATATGGATGCATACGTCCCCTCAAAGTAGTGTTTTGAGTTTCTTGAGATAACTACACAGAAGTGGAATTACTGGATCCTTCTTTGTCTCCTGTTATAGCCTTTGTTTTAAAGTCTATTTTGTCTGACATGAGTATTGCTACTACAGCTTTCTTTCGTTTGTTTTTTCATTTCTGTTTTCATGAGATATCTTTTTCCCATTTATTTACACTCTATGTTTGTCTTTTGACTTGAAGTAAATCTCTTGTAGGGAATATATGTAAGGGCCTTATTTTTTATCCATTCAGACCTCCTATGTCTTTTGATTGGAGCATTTAACCTATTTACATTTAAAGTAATTGTTGATAGATATGTAGTTATTGCTATTTTATTATTTATATTTATGTTTGTATGTATGTATGTATGTATGTATGTATGTATGTATTCGTTGCTTAAAGAAAGTCCCTCTAACATTCCTTGAAATACTGGTTTGGTGGTGAGGAGTTCTTTTAGCTTTTTCTTCTGGGAAGCTCTGTCATTTGATTCTAAGTGATAACTTTACTGGATAGAGTAATCTTGGTTATAGGTCCTTGCTTTTTGTCATTTGAATATTTTGTGCCAGTCCCTTCTGGCCTGTAACATTTCTGATGAAGTAGTAGCTGATAGTCTTATGAGAGCTCCTTTGTAGGAACTAATTACTTTTTTCTCTGGATGTACTAAAGATTTTCTCTTTGTCTTTAACCTTTAACATTTTAATTATGTGTCTTGATGTGGGTTTTTCTTATTTGGGATTCTGTGTTTTCTGAGCTTGTATGTCTATTTCCTTCACCAGGTTAGGGAAGTTTTTAGTGATTATATTTTCCAATAGGTTTTCAATTCCTTGCTCTTTCTCTTCTTCTTCTGGTTCCCCTACGATGCTAATGTTGGTACACTTGATGTTCTCCCAGAGGCCTCTTGAACTCTCCTCATTTTTTTGGGATTTTTTTTCTTTCTATTTTTACTGTTATGATTGGGTGCTTGCTGCTACCTTATCCTCTAAATCTTTGATTCCATCCTCTGCTTTATCTAATCTACTGTTGATTTCCTGTAATATATTCTTCATATTTGTTATTGTAGTCCTTATTTATGACAGGCTCTTTTTTTATGTTTCTTATCTCTGTTTTAATGTTCCTTGTCTTTTTGTTGAAGTTCTCTGTGAGATCCATGAGCATACTTATGACCATTGTTTAGAACTCCGTGTTTAGTAGATTGCTTGTCTCTATTTTTAAAATTATTTTTGTGGACTTTGTTCTTTTGTTTGGAAAATATTTATTTACTTTCTCATTTGGCTGCCTCCCTTTGTTTCTATGAAGGGCTTCTATGCCTTCCAGTCTTAGTATAGTGCTTTTAGGTAGTAAATATCCTGTGGGACCCAGTGGTGCAGTCTCTCTGGTCACCAGAGCTGGGTGCTCCAGGTGTGTCCCTTGTGTGGGTTGGGTGTGCCCTTCTGGTGTAACTGAGATTTGATTGCTGTTTCCACATCAGTGTCAAGGATTTTCTCTCAGGCTGATTGGTTGTGAGGACTGGCTGTGATTACACTGTAGGAGCTTTCTTTCAGGGGCTGACCCTACAGAGCAGGGTTTGCTCTATCAGGCCTTTGGTGCCTGCCCAGTCTGCCTTTTGTGTGTGTCATCCTTGGAAGTGGTCAGGATATGCTTTGGCCCAGTCTGAAGTTGACCGATATGCCTGCCAGCCCCACCCCCACCAGCCTTCTGGGAGGGGACCTGCTGCAGGCCAAGTTAAGCTGCAGTCTGTGCCCTACCTGGGACTACCTGGCATGAACCACAAAACAATCCTCAGATGACCTCCACCTGTGTTGTGCTTGGAGGTGACTTGAGGAGCCAAGCTGTGAATCAAGGCTGACTGTTGCTAGTGCCAGGTTTAGGGCTGTTCAGTCAGAGGTACCAGACATGCAGAATCTAGATGCTGCTTGTTTGAGTTCTGTGAACCTTTGAGATATTTCAGAAAAGTCCGCAGCATGAGCCCAGGAAGGGCATTTATATGGAAAAGCCACTGAAAGTGGCTTGAGTACACCTGAAATTTGGGCGGGGCATGGTTTCAGGGAATCACTTGGGGGTGGGGGTGGGGCAAGAATCAGATATGGCTGCTGCTTGCACCTGCATGCAGGGAAGGGGAGGGCTCAACAAAGAAACAGTGGCTTTGGCCAGCTTTTCCATCTGGGAGAAAGCTGCCCCTCCAGCCCTCAATCTGGAGCCACACAACTCAGTCCCTCCCTGTATGTCCCTGGTTCCTTTTGAGCTGCTGCCCCAGTGCTGGAGCTCAGAGCAAGTGAGTACATCAGTGAGTGAGTCCATATGCATTCCCTTTAAGAGCAGTGTCTGGGAGTGTAACTCCTTGCCCCCCTCCCCCATCCCTGGCTCACTCAGCCACAATCTCTGCTGGTTTTCACAACCAGAGTTATGGGAACTCCTCTCCCTGGCACTGAAACTCTTGGTTGGGGAGGAACTGGGACCCCTCACTCCTCAGGGGACAACCTCCACAGCCGAAATATCTGATTTTTAATGGTCATGCACAGGTGAGGGCCCAGCCCTTTCCATGTCTCCAGGTGGCTTCTTCTGTATGTCTGTAGTTGTAGGGCTTCAGTTCAGCTAGACTTCAGGAGATTCCCACTAGTGGTTGTTATGTGGTTTAGCTATAATTGATGTGGTCCTGAGAGGAGATGAGCCCAGTGTTATTTACTCTGCCATCCTGACTGGGAATTAAAATACATTTAAAAATAAAAAAATCAAGCTCCTGTTTCTGGATTTAAAGACAGTAAATGTTGAGTATCCAATGACATTACAGAGGAGATAGGAGCTGAGGCACCTTGAAGATAGGAAAGATTGGAATTAGCAATCGTGAGTGGCAGAGGGCTTCAGGGTCCTGGAAATAATCAGAAAATATCCCTGGAACAGACAAGTGAGAATCTTTCTAGTCTATTTTTAAATTAGGATAGCCTTGGGTAAAACACATAGCATCTTTTTATTTCAGCTTTTGTATAGTAAGATGTGTGTTTCAGCTCTTATTCCATGGATGCATTTGATGATAAATCATATTTTGATTACAAAACAATATCCATGTTTGAAAAGGGATATCACCTATGTGAAGATTATTGTAGAAGAAGGCTTAAGGAAGAAAATTCATAAATAGGCTATCCTTGCCCTGAAGCTACTTGGCTTACAGGCAAAGATAATAAGATCAAAACAAGTGGTATTCAGTTCTTAAAATTCCCAACATAAATTTTCTCATTGTATCATTTCCTCTGATGCATAGTAAGTTTTTATATTCAACTAAAATTATATATTCAAACTTGTAAACATGTTTTCTTTTCCTGTGGTTTAGTAAGATAAATTTTGTTGAGATTGGACTTACAGATTTTTGCCCTTAATAAGCAGGGGTTGAACAGGATGTTTTTTTAAAACCTGGACTGGCACATCGATGCCTCATCTATATTACGGTTTAGTATAAATATTATCCTAGCTCTGTGAAATATATGGATGTTGTACTTCCATGTAATTGCTTTATTGACACCTTGAGATTTCTACTATCACCATCATATTAAGAGACACATTCGAGAGCGTGAAATGGCAATGGGCAAGGATTAGGAATTGCATTCCATATCTGGGGTTTATAATGCGTTTAGCTTACATTTTAAAGCATGAAGATACATCTGGTGATGGGGGAGCTGGTCTTTGTCACATGACACAGATGTGGAGAATTGTGGGGAGACTTGTAACCAGTCAAGGAAGTGGATCCATCGACAAATCTACTGGGTGATTGCAAGGTTGTCTCTCCTATATTTCCATTTTGTTAGAGCCTGTCGTCATACAAGCTCTGGTTTTCTACTCTGTGTTGAAAAATTAAGTGTGTGTAACATACATGAGATGAAATAGGGATGTTTGTGTGGTGGTTACTTTTCCCTGGCGGGGCAAGGAGAAAGAGTCATGGCAGGCACAGAAGGCCTGCTGTGCTCCAAAAAACAGTGCTTCCCGCATTTTTGGTCCACCTCCCCCACCCCCAAAACAACATGGTAGGGTGGCAAAGTGGTGGGAGTAGAGAATCCTTAGAAACCTGTTTGCACCACAGCCTCTGGGGAATTAATGTCTGAGGAGACAGCCCTGTGGGATGTGCTGTCTTATTTTCAGTTATAAATTCCAGAGCTTATGTCCCTGTAATGTGTTTAGATGAGGAAACAAAATATCAACAGTTGTCCCTTATTTCATAAAATGCATAAATGCTGTGACACATCAAACTTGACCATGAGTTCATTACCTCCAATTGAGTCCATTTTACTTTGAGAATTTTGTTTTAAATTTATTAGGGTGACAATTGTTAGTGAAATTACACAGGTTTCAGCTGTACAATTCTGTATTACATCATCTATAAATCCCATTGTGTGTTCACCACCCAGAGTCAGTTCTCCTTCCATCACCATATATTTGATCCCCCTTACCCTCATCTCCCACCCCCCACCCCCCTTACCCTCTGGTAACCACTAAACTATTGTCTGAAATTTAATTATGAAACTTGGCTAAGTTGGTAAGAATTTGATCAGTTGCCAAACATAGCCATTTCATATTTACTGCACCTAAGTAGATTAGATACATATAAAAAGTAAAAATGCAGTTTTATTTATAAATTGTCATAATTCTAAGCTATCCTATCATTTGATGGTCAAAACTTAAAGTTTAATCACCTACAATCTGAAGAATTATGTTGTTTAATTAACACTTTTACAAATTATGAGATATTTAAGGGTACTAGACTACTTCATGACTGATTGACTGAAGAATCCTTCATGAAATATGACTACTTAAAATATCAAGGAGAATAAGAGAGCTAAAGAAGACTTCCCTCTCTTTCCAGACTTATCTGTAGAATACCATGGATGACAAGTTTTGATTTGTGAGGACAAGTTCATCTGTTTTAATCAACAGGCAGGGTCTCTTTCTTGACTGGAAACAAAATGAAATATTTTATCTTTAAAAAGGACAACCAGAGACAGATTATGAGGCAGATCATCCGGACAGTTGCCCAGGGCTATAATCTGTAAGAAGTGTCAGAATGTCATTGAAAGGCAATGAGGTGGAGCACATGTTATTTACTGGAACTCCCCCTAGACGGAGAATAGGTTTTGTAGTTGATCGTTTGATAAGTGGCTAGTAGTATTGGGGCTAGAGGAGGTTGGGGAATTGAGGGGGTGGGGAAGGTGGAGAAACCACCACACTGGATAGGAAGCGGCGCTCTATATAGAAGAGATACAAGTACAGGGCTTTTGTATTACTCTACAAACACACACACAGACACAACGGGTTGATAATATCAGGAATTGCCATGAGCAGCTTTTTCCCATTCTTCTTTCATAAATCACAAATAAATTTTAAAATGTTTAAATTCTGTATTGAATAAACCTAAATATTAAATACTGTTTTAGAAATTATGCCTTTTTTGGGGTTCAACTCCAGGGTAAACAGCATCCTTTCCCCAAATATGGAGTTAGCAGCTAATGGGCAGTTTCATTCAAAATGCTTAAAAACAACAACCAAACAACCAAACGAAAACAACAGAAACTTCTTGCTTAAATAGCATATCTAATTTCTTGCAAACTATTTTTTATTATTAGAAACAATATACTGTCATATTCAATACATAATTGTGATAACACTTTAGGAACAAGCTACATTTAATCTTTACAGTGACCACAGGTGACTTCTGTATATTAAGAGCCAGAATTCAATTCCAATTCCAATCTGTCTGACCCAAAGAGTCCTTGGCACTTTGGCATTTTTAATGTATTTCAGGAAATAGTCCTAAGTTGCATACCATCAACTACAGTTATACTCTACCGCATAGTGTGTTAGGAATAAGTATTTGTTTTGTTGTTAGCTATAGAAACTAGGTAAAGGGGGAAGTATACTGAAATAGCTCATAGAATCCATGTGGCAAAAAGGGCAGGGCACAGTTTTTCTGAAAGAATAACTGGGTTCAAGATGAATTTTTTTTTTCTCTACTGCAGTCACTGCATCTCTCTTTATGTCTCTTTCATTGTCTTTTCTCTCTGAAATGAACTTCCTTTGCTCCACAGTCTGTATGGTAGAAATGTACATACTATCTACTGCAGCCGGAAAGATGCTGGTCTCACTAGATTATAAGCCCCCAAAGATAGAGCCTTGTTCAGTCCTCGTCACCCTCAGGTTCCAATTCTTTACACCAAATATTGGTTAAGATTTAGAGATACTGGATCAATTGTATATTGCTGATGAGAATTTAAAATGCTACTGATACTTTGGAAATTAGTTAAGTAGTTTCTTATAAAACTAAACGTGCAGTCACCATCTGACCCAACAATTATGTTCTTGGGAGTGTATTCCAGAGAAATGAAGACATATATTCACAGAAAACCTGTACACGGATTTTCATAGAAGCTTTATTTGTAATAGCCAAAAACTAGAATGAGCTTAGCAGTCTTTCAACATGTGAACAGTTCAATGAACTAGGGCATACATGCCACAAAATGCTACTCAGTAATAAAAAGGAATTACTAAACTTGAAACAAGTTGGGTGGATTTCAGGAAATTATGATGAATGAAAAAAAAAAAGACTAATTCAAAAAAGTTGCATGCTGTATGATTCCATGTATATAATTGTTTTTTTAATGGCAAAATTTAGAATTGGAGAACAGAATATTTGTTGTTAGGGTTAGGAACCGTGGGAGTGGACAGGTGAGGGTGAACTGGGTGTGAGTATAAAAGGTAAGACAATGGATCCTTGTTGTGTTAGAAGTTTCTATATTGTTATCATGACTATAGTGGTGGACATGCAAAAGTACACAGATGACAAAATTGTGGAGAGCTTAATAAACACACAGTATACACACACAAAAATGATGACAAGCTACATTGAGAAAATCTCAGAGTTAGGTGGATTGTATCAATGACAATATCGTGATTGTGATTTTATACTGTAGTTTTGCAAAATGTTACTATTGGGGAAAATTGGGTGATGTATACATGGGATAGCTCTGTACCACTTCTTACATTTTCATGTGAATCGGCAATTACATCAATTAAAATTTCAACTTAAAATTGAAGGTAACTAAACAAATAGTTGCCCAATGAATGAGTACATAAAAGAGTCAGTTAACAATTTCTAGCTGCATGTGAATTTTTAATGACTGATGACTGGCCTTTTTTTAACTTGTTTATCAGTAACTTTAAATCATGTTTAGAATTCCTAGATGCATTCATGACAACTATGGCAAATAGAGAGGCAAGCATTCTTGCAATGTGAGTGGCATGGATTTAGTCTATTGGACTTACAACGTTGGTACCAAGTTCTAAGTTGCCAATAATTATTGACCATAGGGTAAGCTAGAGTTATAATTACTTTAAAGCTAGAGTCACTATTTTTTGGTAAATACTTCCCAGTCTTCCATTGATATATAAATTATATTTCATGTTGTTACATCACTTAAAATAGTATATAATATAGTAATAGTATAAAATATACTAAGAAGCTATATTGCTCAAACTCTGAGTACGGCATGCCTTATCAAGCTCTTTCAAGATAAAAGCATTGAGGTAATGCTGTTGGGAACAGCGCTCTTGAGATGTGCTTACATTATGGAATATTTTTGCCTTTTACCTAAGAAGACACTTCTTATTCTTATTCCTCTAGGATCCTTCCTAGGCTCATTCCCATTTGAAAAGCATAAGGCATCAGGTTTTATAATATATAAACATGGCTGCTCATGTTAAAATGTCAATGCACAGATATAACATCAACTAACAACATAAATAACTGATTGCATTCCAAGTGCAATCTAGTACATATCCTGCTCTTTAATATTATTTTTTTAAAAAACTATCAAATGTAAAAATACACACAAGATTAGGGGTGATTTCTTGAAGGACATTTCAGATAGTCTACAAATAGACCTAATGATGGAGTCAGATCAACAGAACCGAGTAATTGATGACTACATTTTGACAGCTGCCACTAAATACACATAGGACCTCAAAGCTCTTGATTCATTTTAGATGGCAATATCTGAAAATAAATTTCTAATTTAAGATCAACCTGCTGAAATATATCAAATCTAAATTCTAGGTGTTTATTTCCCTTTTTTGTGTGAATGAATTTCACTTACACTAAAGACATGTAGGAAGTGAAGCTCATGGTGCTGAAGGTGTTGTCTTTTTGTGTGCTTTCCACTTATTTTTGTGTAACTTTTCAAGTTTTGAGAATTGCAGTTTCAGAGTAAGACATTTTTATGAAAATGCTTTTGGGGTCCATTATTACCCATACTTTGCATTCTTTAGTAATCTCAGCATTTATAAATAGCCAGTTGTCTTTCCACGATACCTCATGTCTTTGAAGAATTTATTAAATTTGTAATGTTAGAGAAAAATTAATCTGAATAGTCACATGTTTAGTATAGATGCCAGGACAATTAACTAAGATTTGACTTTCTTCTCACCAATGCAAATAATTATTTTTAATTCCATAAAAACTCGGAGGGAATATTATTTCTTGAAAGAAAGTGTTATGAGAAAGGAGAATATTTGCAATCAAGTTTTAGACCTTGAAATATATTTGGATATGTGCAGAAAAGTGTGTCAAAAATGTATGACTTACTCAAATAAAGCAAACAAGTTTGTTAAGTAAAATGAAAAATTAAGTGGCTTATTAAAAGGACTTAAACTCTGATGTAATTGATTTTAGCTTGGAGTAGCACTAAAAGAAACTCCAGGCAAGAGGAATGGTGTAATTCTGGAAATGTGCTGATTTCAGAAGTCTTTTGAGTTCATTTAAGGATATGAAACATTGAAGATAAAAAGCTGGTACTGAAGTTTTACTGATCATTATATTTGAACCGATCAAAACCAAAACAAACAAACAAACAAACAAACAAAAAAGAAAACAAAAAATAGCAAACAAACAAACAAAAAAACATAAAATAAACCCTGATGTTAGAAAGATGGTAGAAGGTGGAGTATAGGGAACTTATATGGAACCATCCTCAATTATTAAGGGCACACGGAGTGTAGCTCCAGGAATCTGGTGAAGTTGCATGCTTAAGATTCTTTATATGCGTATGTGTTCCTTTTTCTACAAATACCGTGTTTCCCTGAAAATAAGACCTAGCCGGACAGTCAGCTCTCATGCATCTTTTGGAGCAAAAATTAATATAAGACCTGGTCTTATATTACTATAATATAGTAATCAGGTATGATATATGACATGATATGATATAATATGATATGATATAATTATAATATGATATAATATAACATAATATATGTAATATAATACTGGGTCTTATATTAATTTTTGCTACAAAAGATGCATTAGAGCTGATTGTCTGGCTACGTCTTATTTTCGGGGAAACACGGTAGTAATGCATGCGGTATCAAGAATTTTCAGGATATAAGGATTTTGTCAGTGCTGTATGGAACAGAGTCATAGAGATGTACTCACATTAAATCATCGACACTGTTGGGAGGTGTTTGAAGAACACACATAAAGAGTACTTGTTTATGCAGACAGTTCCTTAACAAAGTATTTCTTAATGTTGCTATATTGTTCTAATAAATAAATGAAAGTTCATGCATTTGTTCAGTCTCTTCAAAAGGATATGGATATATATGTAAATATAAATATGTGTATATAAATAATTCAAACAGAGGACGAAGGCTGATAAAATCATTATGTTGATAGCATAAACAGGCACTGTCCATTTTCCAAACCTTAGGTCTCTAGCCTGCTAAAGCCAGAGACAATTTTGACTTGAAATTTTAGCAGAGATAGTCAAGAATTATTAAGTCAGCTTTGACTGTGTGTGGTAGGCATACAGGTCATCAAAAAGCCAGATAATTAATTATCAGGCACTCGGACATTATAACGTCCAGGAAGGAAAAATAATAACAAAGAACAGAAATATAAAATTAACAAACTGAGTACATGGAGTTTGTGGGGGTAGGGGTGAATGAAAAATCAAAGCATATGTAAGACTTCTGGGCTTTGAGAAGTCATAATTTATCACTATTTTTCTTACCCTGTGGGTTACAAACCAGCTGAAAATAGACCTGGAGTTGGACAGATGGAGAACTAAATTTTAGCTTGATTACTGTTAAAACTGGTTTGGAGGACATGACCTATATCTGTGGCTACAACCTGGCTTCCTAATACTTGTTCTTTGAGATGAACGTGCCCATCCCAAACTACAGGCCTGTCGCACGGCGGTTCCTATAGGGTTGAAAAACACCACATAATGCAGTATCCTACCTAGCTAGGGGATGAACCACACATGCAGGTTCCTTCTCACTAGCTAATCAATTGCTCCTCTCTTGGTTATAGGGAATAAGGAGGCTGAGAAGAAAGGTAGACATGCCCTTTTGATACATGGTCCTGCTAAGGGTGGAAGGGGAATTCTGTTCCACTGGAAATATGAAGGGTGGTTCCTTCATGCTCCCCTCTATTTGGTACATATAGTAAAACCTGAATAACATAAGCCAGAACTATATGAGCCAAATTAGAAGAGAAAGAAATCCAGAAGTGCTTAACAATGGTCTGCTGGTGGGAGCAGGTAATTTGGAAAGCTGAAGTTTGATCCATGAACACAAGGCAGGTGACAACCTTTGCTAGCAGAAATTCCCCAAAGGAATAAAACTGTTATTTTAAATGTGGAAAGATTACCAATGTGAAGGTGAAGGGTGTGCAGGGTGTCCATAGCACAGGGGAAATCTTAGGCTGCCTAGCAGTGTTCTTCTGGGTAGAAAATATAGCTTCTGCTGTTAGCAAGTGCGAATACAGACAGGCAAGAATTAAAGGAGCAGAGAAGAATATATCTGACATCCAGTGACAATAATAATAATGTGACATGCCACCAGGGGATCGATAGCTCAGTACAAGCAACATTTGGGGAAAATCAGTGTTGAGGTGAATTATGTACAGTGGTCTGGTCTGTGTACAAACCCTAGAGTAAAAAGTCTGAACATACGAATGTGGAAAGCAACCCTCTAGCCTTGTAGCATAGAAATAAAAATTCCCAACTGAGTATATGATACTGAGATCAAATCAGTACTTGGGTATATATCTTTTTATCTCTCTGATTTATTTTATCATTTCTCTGTTGCAAAAGTGAGTTTGTAATGCACTGTAAAAATTAAAATAAAATCTTAAGTATGGTTCCTGCATTTGGTAGGAAGAACTGTAAGGAATGATCCCCCAAGATTCCCTACTCATGGTTATTGAATCAAGCACAAATCTAAGTACTGTTGGGAAGGGACTTTGGAGGTAAGATTAAGAATACTCATCAACTGACCTTAAGTAGGAAGATTATCCTGGATCTGGTTAATCACATCAGCCTTTTAAAGCAGCAGAGGACAACTGATGTGTCCCGTAGAGAGATGCAGCAGAAAAGAGAGGCTGGGAAGACATTCAGCAAACGGAGGTCAGAGATTCAAGCGTGAGGAGCACTCAGCCGCATTTGCTGGCTTGGAGGATGGAGGAGAGGACCTGCAGCCTGGGAACTCGGGCAGCCTCCAGAAGTCAGCAGCAATCCCAGGCTGAGAGCCAGGGAGAAAACGGAAAACAGTCCTTCAACCACATGGACCTGAATTCTGGAAACAATACTAGAACCTCCAGAATGCAGCACAGCCCTGCTAGCATCTTGACTTGTACAGATTATCTGCTGTTCTGTTGTTTTATCAATAATTCTGAATTACAGAGACTATGAGATAATAAATGGGGGCTGTTTAAGTAATTAAGTGTGTGGTCATTTGTTGCAGCAGCAACATGAATATACTACATTGCAAAAATGCATTTAGAATATTCTCTTCGGTGGGGTCTACTTGTAATCATGGCCAGTATGTTGAACCAAGAGCAGTCAGGTGCACAGAAAACGATCACTGATTCCGCACAGCATGCATTAAAATAGTCATCAGAGAGTTATTTCTACTCTAGAGCTTTCCCACTAAGTACATTTTCAGAAAGCCTTGTTGGAGTTCTAGTTCATTTCTGTTTAGACTCTCAGGTTGTGGATTGGCATGTTAGAAGGATAGTCAGGGGCTGTTAAGTAGTATGGAAATAAAAATACATTGCCAGATTTTAGTCTGCAGGGTAAGCTGGCTCAGCTGTGTTGCCTCACTCACTGAATCTCTTTTAATTTGTTTTTACAAGGAGGGCATGAGCTCTCCTAATATTACCTAATATATCTAGTGTAGCTTTTAAGTAAATTTGCTTCCAGAGATGCAATAAGGGAGAACTGAAATGATGCACAGCAGGGACAATCATGTGTGTGTTGCTTCTGTGAACCCACCTATCATTTGCTTGCCTTTCCCAGATAAATAAGAGCATGTCAGTATACCACCTGGTGGACAAAATTTGGAAACATTAGACCCATTGGCATGTAAAGAAAATGAGACAAGATCTTTCTTGGGAATAGTTTTCCACATGACATAAGCTTTTAAAACTTGAAGTAGGGGGTAACTTTTGAAGATCCTGTTATAGACTACCAGTTACAGTTTAGGCACTGAGGCCCAGCGATTATGTGTGGTTTGCCCAAGATCAGCATCATGTGGGTTTCACTTTTGATATTTTTGATACTATAATGCTCGCTAAAGTTGGCCTATACACTATCTTAAAAAAGAGAAAATAACCACATGTGGGGACAGAGTCCCAGAGAGCAGTTTCCAGACTCAGCCTCACCTGGAAAGGTGCTGACTCAGTTATTAGATGGCCATCAGCTGTAATCAGATGACTATCCCCTGTGGCTGGGTGGCCATCAGCTGTAACTAGTTAGCCATTAGCCACTAATATAATGGTCATGGCTACGTTGGCATGTTGGTTGGTTGGTAGAGAAGCGGGCGACAGATTGTGGCTAGCAGGTGCGGTTAGCAAGCATGGATGGCAGATTGAGGATCATGTGGATTGTACTTCCTGTGTCTCGCCCAGCAGCCAGCGAGACTGGGATGCAGGAAGACCCCGTGATGGGGTTGACAGATGTTTGCTTTTGTGTCTCAACCAGACGCCAAGGAGAATATAGAGGTATGACTCCCCTATCTATGGCTCCATGGGTGTTCCTTTTTGGCCTCACCATATCCTGTGTTCTGGTGCAGGGAGCGGGAACAGCGACCCCACATGACACCACATTTATATGGTTGGCTCATAAGTAAAATTATGCCTATTTACAAATAGCAGCTGTGATAAATGAGAATTTTTATGTAATAGCTTCTAAATAGAAGACCCATTAGATGGTATCTCTAGAGTTTAGCTGTAACTTTCTCCTGGAAATCAAGAGAAATCACTCCTTTAGAGGACACATGATCTTCCACTTCGTCTTCGCCCTAAGGAGAAGCGGGTGTCAGTTGTTGGGCAATGCAGGTTACAAAGTAGATGGTGAATAATTGACTTAAAGGTTGCAGTCGGCAGAATAATGGTCCTCCAAAGATGTTCATGTCCCTGGCAACTGTGAATATGTTATATTACATGGAAACCAAGTTGCAAATGGAATTAAGGTGGATAATCAACTGGCTGCATAATACAGAGGTTACCCTGGATGATACGTGGGTGGGCCTAATGTAATTCCTGGGGCTCTTAATATACTCAGAGGCAGATGTGAAGAAAGGCATGGAGATATGCAGTTTTATGGGCTTTGAAGATGGGAGAAGGAGACCTCCAGAAAGGGGGAAAGGCAAGGAAGTGCATTCTCCTCTAGAACCTTCAGAAAAACACCACCTTGCTGGTACTCTAATTTTAGCACATTAATACCTGTGTCAGACTTCTGACCTACAAGTAATAAATGTGTCTTGTTTAAGGCACCAAGTTTGTATGATTTGTAAAAGTAGCAAATAGAAAACTAACCCAAAAGTGAACTGTCTCATGTTTATATTAATTTGGTTCTAAACAATTTAAAACATATTGTGGGGACAGAGTCTCAGATATATATCACACAAAATCATATATATAAAACAAAGGCTTATTTATTTATTTATTTATTTGGGGAAATTCTTGTGTAACTTAGAAACTCTAAAAATTATAACTTCCATATTGAGGAAATAAAATTTTTGTCAGGTATGCTATGAAGTATCCACAGTGCTAGGACAGAAAAAAAAAAAAAGTTTGGGTACTTTTTTGAATTGTTTATAAACAGACTTTTTTGATAGTTAGTGATTAACCTTTACAGATGTGTACTGGTACATGAAATTACTCTTGAATTGTACCTTTTAAATTTGCTCTCCAGAATTCAGATTACAGAAATCAACTGAATGTGTCTGCTATTATGACTAAGTGCAAAGATCACCACTTCCCTGTGAAAGTTCACATTCGTCCTCACACGCAGTCATTATCTCCGAGGAGAGCTATAGTTAGATGGTGGTGAGACAAACACTAACTTCCAAATAATTCCAAGAGATAACCTAAATAGTCCAGTGTACCTCACATCATGGTTTCCAGCCATCAAAGGGTCTTTCACAAACCAGTATTTAAGCTTCCTCCCAGACAAACTAAAGCAGAAGCTCTGGTGGTGGGCCGAAGGCATTAGGCATATGAATGAAAGTTCTCCACATTATTCTAGCAGGATGTTAGGTCAGGGTGGAGCTTCACTGGTCTGGAATTACACTGTCCAATACAGTAACCATTAGCTACATGTGAATATGGGGCATTTGGCATATGTTATAGTGTGAATTGAGATGTTCTGTAAATACAAAAACAACAGATTTTGAAAGTTTAATGTGAAAACTGAACATAAAATATCTCATGAGTCATTTTTTACATTGATTGCCTGTTGAAAAAATAATTTGGATATAATGGGCCAGATAGAATATGTTGTTGAAATACTTTTCTGTTTCTTTTTATTATGTTGGTGTAAAAGTAATTGCAGTTTTTGCCATTTTTTTTAAACTTTTTAAACCACAATTACTTTTGCACTGACCTAATAATACTTTTATTAATTTAGCTACTAGAAACTTTAAAATTATTGTGTGACTTGCCTTATATTTTTATACAGTGCTGATCTAGAAATTCATATATTCTTTTTTTATTAAATTTATTAGGGTGACATTGGTCAGTAAAAGTATATAGGTTTCAAGTGTACACTTCTGTAATACATCATCTATATGTTCTATTGTGTCTTCACCACCCAGAGTCAGTTCTCCTTCCATCACCACATATTTGACTCGCTTTTCCCTCTTCTACCTCCCCTCTCCCCCTTACCCTCCGATAACCACTAAACTGTTGTCTGTAGCTATGAGTCTTTGTTTGTCTTGTTCATTTGTTGCTTTTAGTTTTCTTTTCATTTGTTACAGAGCATTTCCTCTTCTGCTGTTATTTCACTCTTCCTTTTAATGCATTTCAAACTCCTAGATTCTCAAACCATCCTTTTGCTACTTCATTAGACATTAAGCAAGTCAGCTGTCAAAGACAGCTCTAGGATTTTTCTTACAGAACCTCTCTTCTTCCTATTCCTCAAAATGGAGCTCCAAAAGCAGGGCGGTCATTCTGTATGTCACAGGTAATGGTCATTGGAGTTTCACTCACTGCATATCTGAGTATGATATACATTAATGTCCAACAAAGACGTTTTTCCTAGAAAAACCCTCCTTCCAAAAGTAATAATTGAAACACAGATTTTTAAGTGCTGGTGGAAGAATTAAGTTAAAAATATAACCTTTATTTTGGAAAATGATCAAATTCAGGTATTCAAGAGAAACATGAAAATCTGAGATTATTTACACAGCAACTATATGTGCTGTTGCTATTCTCTTTGACTTGCAGTTTATTCTCTATTCTTAACTCCATTCGTATTTGTAGAGGAGTAGAAGTCTTTTTTTTTTTTCCTTATTTCTACAAAGGACCAAAATTACGTACATATTGGCAGTGTATATGTATATGAGTGTACGAGACACACATGTTGTATTAGTCACAGTTTTCTACAGAAACAGAGACAATAGCATACATATGCATATATGTAAATGAAAGATTTATTTTAAGGAATTAACTCATGATTGTGGGGGCTAACAAGTCAGAGATTGGCCGGACATCCTATCAGGCTGGAAACTCAGATAGGATTTCCTTGTTGTAATCTTGATGCAGAATTGCTTCTCTTTTAAGAACTTTTAAGAACTTCTGTTTGTGCTTTTAAGTCTTTCAACTGACTGGATGAGGCCCACCAACATTATCAAGGGCAATCTTGTTTACTTAATTCAACTGATCATAAATGTTAATCACATCTACAAAATTCTTTCTCAGCAACATGTAGACTAGCGTTTGATCAAACAACTGGCATCGTAGCCTAGCCAGAGACACATAAAATTGTGTCATATTTATACGATTTGATTCAATAGGAAAGGTTATAATAGAGTGACTATATTCTGATGTGATTAAAAGCTTCATATGATAAAGATATCTAAATGATTATGTATTTTAAATTCTACCAAAATCTGTACACACACAGGCACACACAATGAGGAAGGGAGGGAGGAAGGGACGGGGTGTGAGGGGAGGAAAGAGAGAGAAATAACAAGTCTTCCAAGAGCCAGAGGAATTCAGAATCACAGAAATATTAATTCTACATACAGAATACACGGTTTTATGCTCTGATTTTCTAAATCATGAAACCTGTATGAGAATAAAATTAAACTCAGTCATGACTGATGTTTATTTTAATAAGTGGATATAATACTGTTGGAAGTGAAGCCATTAAATGAAATCCAAAAATATGGGCCATTTAGAAGGATTTTTATTAAAATGAAATTAAGATTTAATTTACAGATTTAATATTACTGCACAATTGTTGGGAAAAATCACATATTTTGGAGTAATTTATCAGTTAAATATAAAATAAAGGCAGGCACTAAAGAAGATGTCACTTGGGCATAAATACTCTCTACGTACAGAAAGTAAGTAAAATCCAGGTGAGAGCTGCCTTGTTAGATTGACGGAAAAACAGACATTATGATTTCAACTCACTAAACAAGTGCAAAGTTCTAGCTTGAAATCACTTGTCTCCTCATTTAAACTTTATGATGAAATTTTGTAATGTTCATTGGGCTACGGGATAGCTAATGTATTTATTTTTTATATAGTCTTATTATAATAAAATGTCAACAATTTCTTCATATATTTGGTCATCTATCAATACATTTAGTGTATTCAGTTTCCAACTTTGTATTATTCCCTTGCCATATTTGGGTGTTTCTGTTCATTTTGGCTTATTTATTTAGCATCAGTTACATTTTTAACCCATTAGCCTTACTGATGTTAGATTTTGTAGCAGTGAATATGTTCATAGCTAGATCAGAACAGTTATATAATTGTATCCACTACAACATTAAATTTCCTTATATCCTGGTAATGCCTATTAGAACACATCATAAAATTATTTTCATTAATGCCAATTGCACAAAAATTAATTGGGTGAATACAGTGGAAGGAAAATATAATGAACCAATTAGTATGCAAATCATTAGCAAAATAAAGCTAAAAGATTTAAAAATGCAATCACTTCATGATTCTTTTGGAACAAAACTTCATGTTATACACACCCAGTCAAGATCCCATGTATTTTCAGTATCATGAAAAATAGGAAAAGCAGTATTACCTGTGCTTTGTATACATTTCCCCAATAACCATAACAACCTCAATGAGATAGGCATTATTCTCCCAATTATTGATGAGGTCACTGATGTTCAAAGATCGTAAGCAACTCTAATCCCTGTAAATCACCATGAAGATCCACATGTGAGACTGTCTGAATCTAAAGCCTGCATTGCCACATCGCACAATACTTTCTTTTTCATATGTTAGCTGTCTGTTACTCTGCTTCTACTGCAATATTGACATTATTCCACTAGTGCCAATATCTGAAAGATCACCAAATTCAAGTTGTTGTTTGTTTGTTTTGTTTTGTTTTACTTTCATATCACAAAACCATTGACACTCTGGAAGACCTTTTCTGGCTTTGCATTCTGCTGTCCTACATCCTCTTAGCGCTCCTGCTCTCTCCCTGGTAGTCTCATGAACATGTAACAAGTTCTAGTACAGGGGGAATGGACTATGGGCATAGACTTGGAGTAGAATCCAATAATCTTGGGCAACTCACATATCGATGTGCCTATCTATCTATTGTTCATCGATGGATAATAATGACATCTATCTTCCAGGGATGTTATGAAGATTAAATAGATGACCTTTGTAAAGCACCTAACATAGTTCATAGTGTACTTCAACCTGGATTCATTAAACAAATTTATTTTTGAGACTCTGGCCATGAGATGTATGGTTCTGTCATTGAAACTTCTTCTTCCTTTACATTTTGTTTCTGTAAAATCCATCCACCCTCCTATTTCTAACTTTATTATATTATTCTTGACTACGCACAATCATTCTGATCTTATGCTCCTGGTACTTCCATCCCTTCCTTACTGACTACTTGACTGTTGTATTAGTCTCTGTTCTGTTCTTTCATTTCATGTCAACTCTATAGTCTGTTCTCAAAATATTCTTCTTAATGCATGCATTTTATCTGAACACACACATTCCACATGGTCAGTGACTATTCATTGCTATCAAAAAAACCCCTGAAAGTTATCTATCAAGATAGTAAATTTATTTGAGCATCCCTCTGAAATATAACTTCCTTGTAAATGTTGTGTATTTTATCTCTTCTTGAAATCACACTCATTCTTCAAAGACTAAATTAAATGTTCCCATAACTGAAGAAATTAGACATCCTTCTAAAGAGATGATGTCTTCCATTTTACATAATGATACTCTCTTGAAAACTTTCCTAGAACACATTTCCTAATTTTCCTCTCTCTTTTATACAACACATATATGTGAATAGACATGCACACTCTTAACTCCCATAACTATTCAGTTAAATGCCTCAATTAGATGTCACATCGTGTTCAGTCATCTTTGGATAACTTTCTATATGGTTTTTGATTATATAAATGATTTTGAAAATGTATTAGCTAATTTCTAGAATCATGAAAATATCCAAGCATTGAAGACATTATGTAGTTTTAAAAAATTCTCTGTAGTGCTCTGATTATTTTTCATCTCTGAGAACCATTAGACATGATCAATACTATGCTTTTTAAATCACGATGATCCCGTTACCATCTCTAAAAGGATGTACTACTTTGCTCATCTGTCAACAAAGTTTAGAATTTTTAGGCATATGAAAGAAATGGTGAAGAACTGAAGAGGAAAACATTACACTTCTTTTTTCAAATCAAGTATGCATATCTTCAGATCAGTAATCGCCAGCCTAGAGAGTACTAGCATTAGATTTTTGTGAACCATGCAGTGCTTCTCAATAATTTATAACACAGGAGAACATAACGCTTGAATTAATGCACCATGCAATGTTCTATGATATATAGCAAATTTTGTCAGTACCGTGGAAACAGCCTTGCTTTCAAAGTTCCTTTCAGACTAGAGTTTGAGTGAGGCATAGAACTGAAAGAGAAAATAGTTACAGTAATGAAATTCAGAACCCAACGCTTTATCTCAAAACACTGCCAAGCTAAATACAATGTAAACAGAGATAAAGTGACATGCTTAAGAAGAATAAAGCACAATCTAGAAATAGAAAATAAAACAGAAAAAGCATTTGCAGTCATCACATTTCAAACACAATTGGAGAGATTTGAAATATAGGCCAACGGAGGAGAAAGCAATCACCTAACACAGTGCATGACAGGATCGGGGAGTGAGAGTTCAGAGCTCTCTAGAACATTTATTATCATAGTGGAGCTCGGTAAGTGCTTTTCTTATGAAGCCAATGACACTGAGTTTTCAATCCAGCTACAAAAAATGTGCAGCAATTTGAGCCATCACAGAAAGGCAGAGAAAAAATTTCCCCCCCATGTGTGTTACCAAATACTGCAAAGCCTTTAGGACTTCAAGGTTTTTCACATTTTACCTATCTGTGAGTAGAAAATGAATTTCTCAAAAAGAGGAAAGCAGTCGTACTCACTGTGACTGGCTCCGAACAACCCCTTCCATTCTGCTTCAGACGTCACTATATTGTCCTTTGTGTTTAAGATGTCTTAGTTGTACCTGGAATATATAGAACTTTTAAAGATAATCTGGATAGAATATAAGCAAACATTTAGATACTCTTCCTTTATCTATAGTTCATAGTATTTCCAAATAGATGTCCTTCAACAGGAATTATTCTAAAGAATTAATTTATTGGACAAATACTTTTAATCTTAATGAAACACATATAAATATGTGTTAAATATGTTTTTGAAGGAATGAATAACTTTACCCCTAAAATTCACTTAATAGTTCTCCCATTATATTTCAAATTTGTATTTATTCTAAAATAAAATTAAAATAATAAGATTAGCATTTATACAGAGGCAGCATTTGGAAAAGCCTTATTTTTAATATACAATTAGCAGGCAAAGACTGAACCTGGACAGATGCCTTTATCTTAGGAAACCTCTTGGAAAATTAATAGATTTTAATAGTATCTTTGGAACTATTGTTAATATTATTTCTATTAAAGATTTTAAAAGTGATTAAAGTTGATAAGATAGAAGTGTTTCTTCTGCAGTATCTTTTTTTTTTTTTTTTAAGTTGATTAGGGTGACAATTGTTAGTAAAGTTACGTAAATTTCAGGTATACAATTCTGTATTACATCATCTACAAATCTCATTGTGTGTTCACCACCCAGAGTCAGTTCTCCTTCCATCACCATATATTTGATCCCCTTTACCCTCATCTACCAACCCCTTCCTCCCTTACCCGCTGGTAACCACTAAACTATTGTCTGTGTCTATGAGTTTTTGCTTCTCATTTGTTTATCTTGTTCTTTTGTTGTTTTTGGTTTATCTACCAGATATCAGTGAAATCATATGGTTCTCTGCTTTTTCAGTCTGACTTATTTCGCTTAGCATTATAATCTCAAGATCCATCCATGTTGTCACAAATGGTCCTATTTCATCTTTTCTTACCGCCGAATAGTATTCCATTGTGTATATATAGCACAACTTCTTTATGCATTCTCTATCTAAGGACTTTTTGGGTGTTTCCATGTCTTGGGCACCGTAAATAAAGCTGCATGGAACATTGGGACACACTTGTCTTTATGGATAAATGTTTTCAGATTTTTTAGGTAGATACCCAGGAGAGGGATTGCTGGGTCATACGATAATTCTATTCATGATTTTTTGAGGAACCTCCACACTGCCTTCCATAGTGGCTGCACCAGTCTGCATTCCCATCAACAGTGTATGAGGGTTCTTTTTCTCCACAGCCTCTCCAACACTTGTTACTATTTGTCTTGTTGACGATAGCCATTCTTACTGGGGTAAGGTGATATCTCATTGTGGTTTTTATTTGCATTTCTCTGATGATTAGTGACGTTGAGCATTTTTTCATGTCTATTTGTCATTTGTATGTCCTCCTTGGAGAAATGTCTCTTCAGGTCCTCTGCCCATTTTTCAGTCGGGTTGTTTGTTTTGAGTTGTATGAGTTAAGTTAAAATAATAAAGCATTATCAACTACAATAGAAATACAAGAAGAACTTTGCTTCACTGAATATTAGAAGGGCATCTGTAAAAGCCTGGCTCCTTTGCTTAGCAAGGGAAATCAATTTAACAATTCTGATGAAAAGTACTTAGAGTCATCTAGCATGTACTATTTAGCGTGTACTATCTAGCATGTACTATTATGTTGAAAGTAATGAAATTATGTATAAGAAAGTTTAGAGACTCACTCACACTTAACATTGTTAATTAAAGTCATAGTTGGTCCTTCTTTGGTGTATAATCAAAATGATGCTAAGTAATTTATTATAAATGTCAGAATATTTATGCATATTATAACACTACTGCTTGATAGAAACCTATTTATTTCTTTAAATTCCCTTTCAGATCATATTTTGTTTAATTTCATAATCTTTACCCTTAATCTTAACGTAAAATGAAAATAATAAAATATACAGCAAATAAAAATTGAATTGCATTTCTTATATTTTTATTTTCCAATGACAATATTCTAATGTGGATTTTGAAGAAGCTCAACACATTATAAAATTTATAGGGATGCTATCTACCATTATCCATAGTAACATGTAAAATAACTTTGGTATAGGATTTCAGAATAGGCAACGTGAAGAGAAACTGAGAAACAGGTATAAATAAGATATGTTAAGACACATTGCTTCAGACTTATTTTTGAGTAAATAAAATTCACAATAGCACTTAATAATTCCTGACATAATTCTAACTGTGAAGATCAAAAGATTAGAGTGTATGCAAATTTTAAGATAGACAGTTTTTTTCTGGACTAAATGTTGTGAGGTTTACTGTACATATTCCAGAAATAAAGATGCATAAAGCCCAACCTGATCTTTGGAATAGCAAGAAGGCAAAATGCCCTGATGGTTGAGGTCACTGTGGATTTGCCTAAGACAATCTGGAGAAATATATATATATATATATATATATATATATATATATACATATATATATATGTATATGTGTGTGTGTGTGTGTGTGTGTGTGTGTATATATATATATATATATATATATATATATATTTGTGTATTTGTGATTGTTATTCAGAATGAACAGTCTGCTTAGAAACCATCTCTATATATATATGGTTGAATAAACCCATATATATACATACACATATATATATATGTATATATATACATATATGTGTATATATATGAAAATAAAGAGTAGAATAAGCATTTAGGACTCTGTATAGTATAGTTGAATAACTTTAGAAAGGGCACTCTTCTAATTAAATAACTGAATAATCTTTGTTTTTGTTAGATAGATTGGAACAGTTTCATATTAATTCATAGATCCCAGAATATCCTTCATTCATCTCAATTGTATTCTTAAAAACTATCTTTAGGCTTTTCATGCAAATAAACTGTTTCATGGTCTCTATGCCATTTGTCCCCCAAACTTTAGAACACTTCCAAATAGTATCCCCACCACACTAGCCAGCCAGTGTCTGAAAGAAACAACTCTCTGCTTGTACAACAGTTGTACAAATTGTGTCCTTCACAAGTCATCTTAGCACAGGAAGGCCAGTGGGAGATAAAATCCATATCTTGTTCTGTCCCCTAAACTTTTCAGGGCCACATCAACTAGTAGGGAGGGGCCACTCTTTGTAATGTCTTTTTCCAGGAATTGCGTCTTTTAAAAAATATGTATACCTTAAGTGATAGCTGCAGTCTCGGAATATTTGCCACTCAGGAATATTTGCAAATACTCCAGAAGCTATACAAACCATATTGGGGCCTTCCTTGACTATTGGGAAATGATCCAATAAGAGATGCTCTTTTGTTATCCTTCTAATCCCAAATTAGAAGACAACTTGTTTAAATCATTTATGATTATTCATTCATTCGACAGATACTTATTGAGAACATAATATTCTGGGTATATCTGGTGAACAGAGAAAATACTGTGCTCATGAAGCATCTATTCATCTGATGCTAAATAAATAAAGTTGTATAGCATGTTAAAAGCTAGTAAGGGTGATTGAAATAAAAATAGCAAATTAATCAAGATGGAGTGTGCCAGGATGGGGGTCAGCTAACACTGAAGTAGATAAGGGATGGGTCAGTCTTACTGTTGGACTGAGACTAGGGCTTGATTTTTATTCTGAGTGAAAAGTGGAACCATTAATAAATTTTGATCAGATATGTGATAGGATCAAATTAATTTTTAAGTGATCAATTTTTAAATAAACAGTCTTTCTGCTGTGTTATTGAAGGAAGGAATCCATTATCGCCCATATCCGGGGCTGAGAGATAACTGACTTCTGAGAGAAAATATACATACATATGATTAATGCATTTGATATAGTAAAGGGAAAAAATTAACACTCATTAGTAATAAGGACAATTAGCACACTGGGTATAAGAAGTAACTTTGTTAATCTGATACAATGTATCTATCAATAGCAAACATTACAAATATAATTAATGGGGAAACATAGGTCATATTTTCTTTAAGTAAAAAATAAGTTTCCACCAAAAATTTTTCTATTGAACATAGTATTAAAGGTACTAGATGGCACTTTAAGTAAACAAAAATAAACAGATAACAAATGAAAAGGACCGTGAAAGAAAGGAAAATGTTATTATTGGCTGATGATATAATTAGTGCCAGAAAATTCAATAGAATCTGTAGGCAAACTTTTAATTTTGATGAAAGAGTTCAGCTAGATGATTTAGAGTATACTCCGCAAGCAGAAAACATTGTTACTATAGAGCAAAATAAATTTAAATTTCAAATCAAAAGATGTTAAATTATTAAATATGGTAAGGAAATTAGAAATAAAAATGTGCAAGTGCTTTGTAGAGATGTATAAAGCACAATTTAATTTAAAAATAATAAAATTACTGCATTCTCATATGCTTATGATTTTGCTGTCTTAAGAACCTATCCTTGATTTACTAGGTTCATTACTATAGATACTAATAACTACAAAGTTATACATGTATTTCCCATATAATCTACTGACATTGTTCATGTCAAAATTTTACTTGTAATAACATTGGTAAAAAATAATAATAATAAATTTCAAAAGTATTTGTATGATGATATCGTTTGGGCTGGCCCCGTGGCTCAGGCGATTGGAGCTCCGTGTTCCTAATGTCAAAGGCTGCGGATTGGATTCCCACATGGGCCAGTGGGCTCAACCACAAGGTTGCCTATTCGACTCCCGCAAGGGATGGTGGGCTGCGCCCCCTGCAACTAACAAAGGCAACTGGACCTGGAGTTGAGCTGCACCCTCCACAACCAAGAATGAAAGGACAACAACTTGACTTGGAAAAAGTCCTGGAAGTACACACTGTTCCCCAATAAAGTCCTTCCTCCCCCCCGAAAAAAAAGATGTTATCATTTTTACCAAAAACTTCATTCATTGCCTGACATCTTAGGCATTGTAATACTAAGTAATTTTCTATGATTTTCTCTGTTCTGTGGATATTTTAAAGTAGTCTGCATGCATAAATTAATTTAATTCTCATAAAACCCTAAGCCACAGCCCCTACAGATGAGAAAAAGTCAGGAGTGTCAAGTAACTTGCCCATGGTCCCATGGTAGGAAGTGATACATTTGGGATTTCTACTCTGATAATCTGTCTTCAGACATAAACTCTTATCTTGTTATCTCATTTATTCTGCATATAAATCCCTTTTGTTCATATTGTATGTGGATATATTCCTTCAGCAGTTTAACAAATATTTAATGACCAAATACATTCCTTTCTCACTCATTGTTCTTGGATTGGGAATATGTAAGCAATACAGATTTTTACCGTCTTAAAAATTAAGTGAACTATCTCAGATGTGTTTTGGTACTTTAAATTATCTGAATAATCACTTGGTTGGGTTTTTGAAACCCCATTAAATAAATCCTGTGTGACAAAAACAACCAAAAAAAAAAAAATGATATAACTAACATCACTGAGCATGTGTTGTATGCCAGGGAACTGTAGTAATGGCTTTAGTTATATAGATATTTATTTGAAACACAGACATGCACACACTCACACACGCACACACAGGTATGACACAATTATCATCATTCCCATCTAACAGTGAATAGTGTGAGGCATAGATATTCTGAGTAATGTGTCTAAGTTCTCACAATTGTGAAGTGACATATTTGGATGATTAGATTGGACTATAAGTAATAATCAAATGCTATTCTTTGCAAAAAAAAATAATTGTATAATAATTGAAAAAAATATTATTTCTTTTATTTGTATTAAGCCATAATTAATTAAAGTAATCTTTTTTAGTGTACATACTTTTTAAAGTACATTTTAAAACAATTGTCTTTATTTTGCTTCTTTATTTTTTTTTTTTTTTGAAATTGTGGATAGTAAGACAGTTTCAGATTTGCTTAATTTGAATGTCTTTGCTTTAAAACATGAAAAATGACAACCCTGTTTGTCCCCAAAATATTGTATTTTGTTTCCATTATGTGATTTTACTGGACCATGAAATCCAAGCCTGAGGCTTACAGATATTGAAGCACCACTGCCTAGTCTCAATGTGATTTGATCCTAAAAGTATACTTATTATTCTGTGACATTTCTTCTTTCTCTTTTATCCCTCTTTTCCACTATCACCTCTCCATCATGGAAAATACTGAATCCGTCTTATTCATCTTTGTAAAAGTTTTGCTGCTAGCAAGATGTTTAGTAATAATCTATCTTTAAGAATTTTGTCAAAAATCAATCATATTATCCTACAAAATGTCCCTAGGTAATGTTAGAACCAGAAAAATGGTAAATCAGGGCTTCCATGAAAACTTTGTTTGGGTGTTTGTAATTTAAGAATGTAAGTAGTATTGTATATATTAATAATATACTTAGTAACACTCCTAAAAATACCTATGAAGTTCAGAACCATGGACAAGGTATGCTTTCCCACTTTATATCCATTGTTGTAGGTGAGTAGAGTATTTCATGACAACAAGAGAAATGAGAGAAATGTGCAGTAATAATTTGTGTAATTATAAAACGTTTTTAAAGACTTTCCTCCAATGCCTACTGGATGCTAGAATTTTGACATTCTCACAGAATTGCCAGGTATTTAATAATGATAAGATTAGCAATTGGAAATTAATCATTGCTAAAATGCTAGAAGTTGTATACTGATTTGCACTAAATAAAATAAAATAAAATAAAAGTACAATGCAAAAAGTAGCTAGATGCCTAACTTCTGCAGCTATAGAACTGATTTACTAGATGAGGGGGCAGTAAATTTAACGGAACTTTTCATAAAATAGAGATACACACGGAACATCCAAAATATTGCCTAATAAATTGAACTACTCTAGAATTTATATGACAGTTCTCCCATTTTTAAGTTAATGGGCAAAGTTCTGACAAAAAAACTTACAGGAATATATGTATCATTATCATATACTTACTGGGAAACGAGTATGAGATATGCACTTTTGGAAACGTAACAGATTATAAAATTTTAAGTGCCAAAAGACTTGGCTTATTTTACCTATAATTTTATACTATAGCATGGACACATATTACTGTGCTTGTTGCTTTAATAACTCTATCTACTATAGTATGTTTCATGGGTCGTGTTCATGGTTTAATCTTTGTTAGAAATGATTAAAGAGAAAAATATAGGAAACATTTTTAACGTATCTTGTTTTTGAAAATTTGAAAATGTGTACCTACTGAAATAAACCTCATTTAGAATTATTTTGATTGAATTGAGGAACAATCATGAGAATTACTATTTTTAGGTATTATATGGTTCATACTATTTCTACACTTAAAAATCTCACCTTAATATGTCACTTTTCCTTCTATTGGGAGGCTAACAAAACAAAACAAAACACAAACCTGATGTTTGTCTCTTTAAGTATCTAATTTTATTTGGGGGTGTATATAATTGCCAGTTTTCATAAATATTTAAATGCATTTATTTTTTGCATTTTATGCTACTGAATGGCATACACATTACAATAATGACTGTTCTTGTGTCATTATGAAAACCAACTTCATTAATTTTAATGAAATGATGTTCTCTTTTAATTGATGATTTCCCTCAGTGGTCTAGTTTTTTTTTTAGTTTCTAACTCAGAAATACCCTGCATATCCATCTCCTCCTTTTTGTAAACATAATTTAAATATAATTTAAGCCTTTTCTTCTCACTCACCTTGCACTGGATTGTAAACTTTATGGCGATACTTGATTCTTAGGGAGATTCCTAAGGAGCTTTCAGATGCTTGAAGGTACTAGATTTCCATCATCCAAGTAAGACTGCCATTACTTAGATGTAAACAAATCATGCATATTTGAAATTTTATTACACTCTAATTATAGGACGTAAATAAATGTAGACAGTTTCTGAAAAGGAAATTTATGCAGGCACACATTCATATTCAGTTACCACAGGAAAACCAACTAAGACTAATAACTGAGGAACAAGAAATGTATTAATTTACAAGACTAATTTTAGTCTAACTATAGAGTCTCTGAACTAAAACTTCTGTATCTACTGTTACAGGAATCAGTCAATAACTGTTGTGCGTAAGTTGTACAGCTATGTTTGAATACTGCTTGAGCTGCCATCTGGTGGCAGTCATGTGTTCTGTCTATGAGGGGAAGTATGTTTCTCCTCTAGACAATGGGGTTTAGATGATTCAGAAATCAATGGGGTTTAGATAACTTAGAAATACAGTTTAAGGTGTTATAAAAATTAAACTTGTTATGCAGAGACTACTATCAATGAACAGGCATAATTGTTTCTAAATATGTAAGGATATATTACATGCATATTTTTTCTCAGCTTTATTGAAGTATCATTGACTAAGAAAACTAAGATATGTATAGTGTACATATGTAAGTGATATGTAACTGACATGTAAGTGATATGATGTAATAGTCTTTCTCTGGTTTATTTCACTTAGCTTAATGCCCTGCAGATTCATCCATGCAGTTGCACATGAAAGGATTTCCTTCTTTCTAAAGGCTGCGTAATATTCCATTGCATGTATAGCTATATCTATATTTATATGTATCACAATTTCTTTATCAGTTTCATAAGTCAAGGGGCACTTAAGTTGTCTCCATACTTTGGCTGTTGTGAATAATGCTGCTATGAACATGGGAGTACAGATACCTCTTTTAGATAATTATTGTGTTTCCTTAGGTTATATACCCAGAAGTGGTGTTGCTGGGTCATATCATAGTTCTGCTTGTTTTTTTCATTTTTTAAGAAGCTGCCATACTGTTTTCCTTAATAGCTATTTACATTCCCATCAACAGTGTACTAGGGCTCTCTTTCTGACCCATCCTTACCAACACTTGTTATCTCTTGTCTTTATGGTAATAGATATCCATACCCATAAGGGTGTGAGGTAATATCTCATTGTAGTTTTGATTTACATTTCTGATGAGTAGTATTGTTGAGCAGCTTTTCATGTACCTTCTGGCCATTTGCACGTCTCCTTTGGAAAAAAAATGTCTCTTTAGGTCCTTTTCCCATTTGAAAAAAAAATGCTTTTGCCTATTGAATTGTATGAGTATCTTGTATATTTTGGATATTAACCCCTCATCAGCTATGTGATTTTCAAATCTTTTCTCCAATTCCGTAGGTTGCATTTTTTAAAAATAAAGTATAAACATTGTTTTGTTTTGTTTTTTAAAAAGGAAACGAGATTTTAGTTTTGGAGTTTATTCCCTGGTGTGATACCAAGATTGTTTCAATTTAGAGGAGATCCTTTTCATCATTATCCACAGTCCACTCACTCTTATTCTATATTCAACCCAGACTTAAAACAATCCATAAGTTGTTGGTAATCTTTACATTAAAATGATTTCACATATGTTTGCTGTTTAGAGACCTGAAAACTTCCATTACGATTCCACTATTAGAATTCCTGGGATTTTGCTGAAAATTCTTATATTCCTATGTCGTCTTTTAGGTATAAAGACTTACTGATATGCTAGTCCAAAAATAGTACCGATTTTCTTAGTTAGGACTTTCTTTGTCTGGTCTGATTTAGGGTTGAAAAGTACGTTGTTTTGTTTATGATTTCCTTCTAGACTGAGTTTTGAGTTTCTCCTTGACCGAAAAAAAAGAAGATATAGTGTTGGATATATTGGATATAG
The DNA here is from genome assembly GCF_036562045.2 of Rhinolophus sinicus. Classification (NCBI taxonomy): domain Eukaryota; kingdom Metazoa; phylum Chordata; class Mammalia; order Chiroptera; family Rhinolophidae; genus Rhinolophus; species Rhinolophus sinicus. The sequence goes on along the minus strand of NC_133751.1, from coordinate 19,000,177 downwards.
TTCTGTGAGTTTAATTTCCATCTTTCTTATCATCTTTATAATCTCCGTGAGATATGCCTTACAGTCAGAATGAAAGCAGCTTTTATTACCATGTAAAATTCCCACCAGTAGTGCCATTAGCAAAGGTGTTATACTGTTCTTCTGTTTTGCATAAAGTTCAGTTGTAAATGCCCTTTTAGTTTAAACTCATTCAAACCTGAGTTCCCTGACTAGGTACCTTTTCCATCATATAGTTTCTCTTTTTTTTTAATAGTCAGAAATACATTTTTCTTAATTCCTTTGAATCAGTACAAACCGTTTTAATTTAACGTATCATTTTCCTTCTACAATTTTAATCAGTCTCTGAAATTATCAACTCATATAGGGTAACATATTTAGACAGCGTTCATATTTTTAAATAAAAACCAGCCTATTAAGGATGTCTTGTTGTCAGGACACTGATATAGAATACACTTAAACTTTAATTGGAATTCTTTAACGTACTTTGTGTGTACAAATGAAATTTTATCATCACCAGCTATTTATTAAAATAAAACAAAATCATAAGAAGTTATATGTTTAATTTCTTCATGAAATTAGTAATTTTGTTTGTAATACACATTCACCTTGCTATGTAGAAATTTCAATAAAGAAGATAAAGTGTGGGGAAAAAAAAACAATTTGATATTCAGTAATGGAAGTTAAATCTGGTGATCATACCAAATAACAGCATCAGTCTACATACCTGATTTTCTAAAATAACGTTTTTGTATAGTGTAATGGAAAGTATATGCTGTATTTAGTAGCATACATAGGTTCATACTTCTCACACACATCAAAAACTAAATTAAGTTTACGTGTAATATTTAATATTTTAGATCACTGTGTAGTCTTCATTATTTCACATTAAGGCATTCTTTCTTTGGTGCTAATTATGAATGTTGTATTGACACCCATACACCCCTAAAGAATAGAGGGTATTAAGGGGTAATTTTTTAAGTACTACAGAGGTTTTACCAGTATTAGCCTAAAACAAACTTATTAACATTGAAAAATTAACAGTCATCATTTGAATGACATGTATATTGGAAACTCCTATGGTTATTTATCTGTTCATTTATTAACAATATACTATGTATGAGAAAAGGACCTTGTCCAGGAGGTACCATGATTGGTGCAGCAAGAAGATATAGCACTTACCCTTAGGAAATTTAGAATCTAAAAGGGAAAACAAGCAAAAGAACATGAGCAAATATGTGCAATGATAGGAAAAACACAGGAAGGTATGTGAGTACATAATGGGAGACCCATCCATTTGGAGGCGGGATCAGGGAAGACTCCCTGTAAGAAAAGCTATCTAATACCAGTATGTACCCACATACCTTTAAATGCTCATATGCGTGTGGATGAAATTTAAGCTAGAGTGATCTCTTCTTCCTAATATTTGAAGTATCAATTTATTCCCAAGGGAAAGTTTTTCGTTTTGTTTTTATTGTTGTTGTTGTTAAAATACTCTGAAAATAAGATGCTGATTTTCAATTCTATAGTAACTTTATTCAGTGATGACATTTCTCATTTGCACATTATTCATGGTGTGAACCATATGTGCACTTTTCCCCAGTATTAATGATCCCTTAGCCCAAATGTTACCCGAGAGTGACTAAGTGTCTAGAATAATAGGAGCTAATAGGAGCTTTTAAGCAGAGTTGAGGACCCTTGATCCATATGGTCATTACCTTACAGAAAACGCCTGAACAGCAGGTTGTTATTACTTTTATTACGCTGAGAATTTAAGTGGATGCTGAATCAGTTGCTCAGTAGAATCAACATAGATATTTAGTAATATGTAAATAGCAGCTAATGATATTTTAGTTTCATGTTTTACTTTTATACTGTCAACTTTATAATGACATTGCATCCTCTATATTATTTTCCAATATTTTCCAATTTTAAAAGTGAAATTGTAGCAAAAACATATTCAGGTAGTTTTCAACATTCATCTGGCACGTCAAAACAGGACATCAGATTCAATTATTCAAATACCTTTAGTCTTAGAAAATCTTATTGTAGGTATACAGGAAAAAGACAAGAAAATTTAACATGAAATGTTGACGTGCTTTGGTAACAGAAGTAAAAGTAGCTTTATAAGTTTTGCTTTTTTACCAGTTTAAATTTTCATTAGAACTTAATGAAATATAAATGTTTTCATATTTTATATTTTAGCTTTTGGCACATAAAAAGTTCTTCAATTAAACATTTCAAAAACTTGGCAAGGAAATTCAATACTTAGTTTTATTTATTTCTTCTCTGAAAAATATCAAAATTATTTATTAATTTATATGTAAATTAAATTGACCATCATTGAAAAAAACGCATAAACCTAGTCCACTTCATTATTTCTAAAAATCTCAATTAAATTTATTAATCATGAAATACTTTAGAGGCATCTAAACTTATAGACTGAAAATGGTATGAGTGCAAGTGGTCAATACACTTCCAGATCAATTAGGCCCCTTTGTATTAAATGCAACACAAAATTCAAGTAAAACTGGTTTATATAATGAACAGAGTTAATTGACTCACCTAATTAAAAAGTATAGAGGTATGAGCTGTATCCAACTGCTCAAACACAGCGGAATATTCCCTCCTCCATTTGTTTGCTTACTTAGTTCTCTTTACACTACTGTTCTTGTAATGAGTTCCTATTCATACATAGTGGTAGGGTAATACCGCTTAAGACCACCTGTCACCCACCTCTCTTTTCTTTCTTTCTTTTTGCCATTAAATATTATTTTATATTAGTTTCATGTGTACAGTGCAGTGGTTGGGCATTTATACAATCCATGAAATGATCCCCTGGTAAGTCCAGTACCTATCTTGACACCCTACATAATCTTTACAACATTATTGACTATATTCCCCATACTATATTTCACATCTGCTTGATTATTTTTGTGACTACCAATTTGTACATTCTAATCCCTTTACATTCTCCCCCATCCCCCAACTCCTCTCCGATCTAGCAACCGTCAGTTTTTTGTTTTGTTTTTTTGTATCTTTGAGTCTATTTCTGCTTTGCTTATACGTTTATTCTGTTCTTTATATCCCACATAGTATAAGTGAGATCATATGGTATTTGTCTTTCTCAGTCTGACTTATTTCACTTAGCAAAGTACCCTCTAGGTCCTTCTGTGTTGTTGCAAATGGTCACCCACCTTTGTCTTAGCTGGACTAACTCAAGTCCCCTTAAATGTTCTCATAGTAGCCTCTGTTGTCTTTACATTGCATTTATTAGTAGTAATATTATTAAGGTTTTTCATTATTTCTCTGCCTGACGTATAATAGGCATGTAATCTGCACTTAAGGAGTGAATATATACTTACATAAAGTCAAGCATCCATAGCCATTCTAACATATTAAATGACCATGAGCATAAATACTCTGTTACTTTATCTTGACCTGTGTTCAGTGTCTGTCATTGCATTGTTCTCTGCTGAAATTCTACTCTCCGTGAAACTTTTGATTATCAAAGCAAAATAATAATAATAATAATAATAATAATAATAATAATAATAAATTTTGAAAAGTCCTGTCTGTCTTTGAAACCCCATAAGATGTTATCTCTCTTTTGGCATTAATTATAATCATTTGTTATCTAGTTATTTGGGGGAGGTGTGATAGTTTATCTACTAAATCATTAAATTTGGAAAGCATAAATTGTGTCATGTTTCAGTTTCCATGCTGGATACTTCAGGTTTATAAATATATTTAGGGTAATAAATAAATGAAAGCATAGATGTGCTTCTTTTATTTGAAGGTTTGGATGTTTCATGTTTCTTTACAGCTATTAGGGTTTTCTTGTAAATGTGGAAGGGCTTTGTATCTTGATTTGGGCAGTTAGTGCTCTGCAATATTGTATTTAATAAAAAATATACAAATTAAAACAACATAAACGATGACCTGCTTTTAAAAGAATTGTCATCTATTGAAAATAAATAACAAGTAGATTTTTCGTTACGTAATAGTCTCCGCATATCCATTTGTAAGTAAAATGCAATGAGAGCATCTCAGTTCTCTTTTATGATGCCTAGTATTTCATCAACATGAAGATACTTCTTAGTTAACTTCATAAGTTCTCTTTCCCATGAGACTGGATATCAATAAAATCAGTAGCTATGTAAGACCTAAAAAAAAAAAAAAGAAAGTTTAGCTAGATAATAGATATACAACATAGGTAGTTAATAAACCCAGTAAGATATGAAATGAAAATCATTTTTTATGTTTTCAACAGTGGTCCTTCTTAAAAAAATATTCTGTGGGTGGTTTTAATATCTAAGGAATATGTACAGCCATTAATAGGTGAAAGTGTTGATTTTGATTAATGAGATAAAATAATTTTCAAATAATATATCTATATTTATATTTGGTAGTTTTGTCTTTATGAAATTAAACAATTTGTAACTATTAAAACATAGGTACAGTGCTCAGATAAATTAATATTGATATAAACTAGTGAAAGATAATTGTTTGCTACTTCCAGAGGCATTTTCAAAATAAAATCTATTCAACTCGGAAGATTGGATTTAAGCTCATGACACTAGTATTTATAAAGCTCTTTATGCAGGATTGTTTTGGGCCACAGCATATCAAAGGACCTAATAAACATATCTAATAATAGCAAACTCTCAGGTTCAAGACGTATCCACAAAGATTACTCTGTGTGTGTGCACGCGCGCACACATTTTATAAATAAAATGTGGGGACTTCATGTGTTCCCCATTACCCACAATGTCAAGACTAACAGTCTTTAACCTAGGCACTTTGACAGACTGGAGGTTTAAGATAAAAAAACTAGAGTGAAGTATACAATCCTGGTTTAGCACAGTTTCTCTATCATATTTCTATACAGTGTTCCTGTTTTTCTGTTTTTTTTGTTTTGTTTTGTTTTTGTTTTGTTTTCTGAAGGCCAAACCTGTTAAACTTAGAATCCTGCTCTTTATTTATGGATCTATCCCTGGTTTCTCTGCTTTTCAAGTGATTAATTATTGATTGATATTTAATCCTATTTCTGGAGACACAAGTTTGGTATTGTAAGGAGAATGAACAGAAATAATACAGCTGTGATAGACATGACCACATAATTCCGTAATTAGTCAGGCATTCCATTTAGTAGAGTATTTAATTCTGCAGAGAACCCTGAAGGATCAGCTCATATTGTCACTATGGTTTGGCATTTTTTAAGGTTTTATGTTTTTCCATCTTCCAAAGAAAAGTTCTACCTAACTACTTTCTATTAGGTTGCTGCACAAGTAATTGTGGTTTTTGCAATGATTTTTAACTTTTGAAACCACAATTACTTTTGCACCAACCTAATATAATAAGCTATGGCAATAGGTAGGTAGAACATAAAACTATATTGCATAGCAAATATGGTATAATTATGGACGTTGTGGCTACTATTTTCTCTTTGTAAAATTTAAACTCGGAGGTGGAATTTTCAATTTCTGTATAAATAAGAACCCCAAGTTTCTAACCTCCAACAAAATCTCCATTTATATGATCTTTTAGCTTACCTTGCAGCCCCAAGTTTATGTGTATAATATCCATTTTATATACTTTTTTCTTTCCTCTTCATCAAAGCACATGTTATACAGGGCAGTAATAAGTTTAAGATTTACTGTTCTCCAAATTAATCTCAGACTTGTCTTTCAAGAAATTTAATTAAAGATAAATTCAATTTTCTGTTTTGTTATATTAGTCTAATAAACAGCACTAATACAAAAAATTGTTAAACTTCATTCATCAACTGATGCAATAAAGATGATTTAAGTGGATTTTTTAAAACACTACTCATATATAGTGTTGCTTGGAAGTTTTAAACATTATTAAATGCTGAATTATAGACACTGAAAAATAGGATAAGGCCTTTGAAGGATCTTCTATTCCTTTGAAATATTTTGTGCAATTTTGCAAATTGCCTTTTAATTATTGAGTAGAATTTATTTTTTTTAACAGAAAGATTATGGAAGACCAAATATATTTTATATATGAAAATAAGAAAACAGATCAAGATGAAATCATAGAAACATTTATGACCTTTAGCATTTTAGTTCTGAGTTGTAAATTTAATTTTAAAAGTAAGGTTTTATTTTTAATTGACTTAGTGTGTTTCAATTAGGTTTTCTTCTTATCATTAAAGTTTGTTAACTCAAGCCTACATTAAGCCACTTTCAGAAGGGTAAAACATGTAAAATTGAATCTTTAGTCATTTTAGCAACAACCATTAGGGCACCCATCTTTCTTGCAAAGAGGTGTAATAAGATGCCCATTTTCCCCAGATATAATCAACTAGAAATTCAGAGTTGTTTACCTCAATTTTCTAGGGTTGCAAAGTGGCAGCTCCTCCAATATATAAGACTGATAAAGGCTTCCATCACATGGCATAATCTTCTCAGAGCAATTCCCCTTGATGGGTCATTACAACAGCTAATGGAAGCATTTGTAATCTCTAGATACAATTGGACTAAATGGAATTAGATTCCAAATTTCCTTCATATGAGACTATTTCCTATTGTCGGTATTTGTTGAGCAATAAACTGGGGGGTTGACATTGTACAAAAAAGAGAGAGATCCATAGAGCTAGCTCCCTGGTCTTCTTTAGCTTTGCCACTAGAATATTTATTCTTTAAATTAAACATTTATACAGACTGTAAATTCAGATATTGTGCAACCTCAATGCTAAAAGGGTTGGTTAGGAATTTCCCCTGAGATCTTTTCAAACCATATTAAAAAATAAAATTTTTCTGTATAAAAAGGAGAGCAAGGACATGCCACCACAACCATCATCAGGCAGTGCTCAATGCTTGCCCAAGGAGATACCTGGAGCAGAAAATTTTAAGAGGAGAAAGATGGGTTGATGGTGGAAACAGTAGGTAGCAGTCTGTTACCAATAATCGCTATGTAGGTTAATGTGCTTGTTAACCAGCAAGTGTTCATAAAAATCATCTCTCTTTAAAGAAATTATTAGATAGTCTTGACAATGATCCAGTGTTATAATTGTTCAACTTTAGGGGGGTATTAGTAAAATGTAAAGCTTTCTATTTTTAATTATTGAATTTGCAGGTATCAAACAGCCTATCTAATTATTAAATCACCTTTACAATATTTATGTAATGCGTCCATGGTCATGCAATTAGTGGTCATTCAGAAACAAAATTTACACTGATTCCCAAAGCACTGGGGATTTTTTTTTCTGCTGTTAAAGCACACTGTCTCACTGATATGTTTATATCTACAGGACATTGCAGACTTAAGATGAAAATATCCTAATATATAAAATATATGAAATTTTATTTAAATACATGTATGGAATTACATTTTGAAGATTGAGATAAGAGAGACTTTTGAGATCATAAATATGCAATTTTTTTTTATAAATCTAAAATGCATATAACACTAGATACATATAACTAGATACATATAACGCTAGATAATCTCATTTTTCCAAACAGCAAGTGCCTTAAGAAAATCTTTAGCTAATTTTATCTCTGCCTCGCTCTGTCACTTCCTCTGTCTCTCATGCACGTGCGCACACACTCACAGACACACACAAAGACCATCACCTACACGACGATACCATCACCTACCTTCTGTTTCTTCTAGAAGAAGTTGTATTTCAGTTAAATATATATTTTCAGTGTTGCAAAATATCTCTACTGAAGAAGTGTTAAAAGCAAGACTAAATTAAAAGCTGTTTGACATGGGATTATGTCAAATATGCAACAGATTTATTTAGCCTTTTATGAATTATAAACTATTCCCATTGGTGGTGGCATACATAATTAAACTGTAATGTGCAAAAGCACAAATGTTTTCTCCTAAAAGTTTAAGAGGTTTTAACTGTTAAAATAATATTAGCATGCAAAACTATATCAGATTAATTTGTTACAATATTTTAGAAAGCAAAAACTTACAATTCTGTCTGCATTCCTTCTCAAAAGAAAGTTGATTATTGTACTGCACTGTTGCATATCCAGCCAATGGAAAGGATACTTAGTTTTTCTACTTATTTTCCTTAGAGACATATGGGTGTGGTGGAAAGTATGTTTAACCTGGATTCTGGTTCTGGCTTCATCACTGATTATCTAAATTGTGAAGAAATCACCTCCTTCTTCAGTGACAATTAATTCATCTAGAAAACTGTGCTATTTATAATAGTTTAGAATGTTACATATTTATAGCTATTGTCTCATATTTTTCCTACATCAATCGTGTGACGTATTAGGGAATCCTTATATCATTTAGGATGAAGCCGTGCCCAGTAGAATATCATGACTTTGCTAAGAGTTTATAATAAATTTGGGCAAGTTATATATATATATATATATGTATATATATGCTATGTATGAATTCTCATGTGAAAAAAATTGGAATTATACATATATATGTATATATATATATACACAAACACACACATACATACATTTCACCGGATTGTGAGGATTGAGTTAATATTTATAAAAGTTTTAAAACAGTTCTTGGCACAAATAAGTACCATACTATTATCACAGCTGTTGTAGTAAAGAACAGCATTTTTAGCATTATCATGCCACAGCTAAAACTGCGAAGACCAGATCATTTTATGGCTATATTATACTGATTTGATTAACACAATGTATATAAATGATCTGAAAGTATTTTGAGAACAATAATATTATCTTTTTATACATTATTATTAATAAATCCAAACTTAGTTTTGGACCGCTATGTGTCCCAAACACCTTCAGTTAAAAACAAAAAGTCACTTCCCTTTTTAATTGTCAGAAAAAAATGATGACAACAACAACAACAAAATGGCTTTTTGAAGACATATTGTGTTTTCAGAAATTTCTTCTGACCTTGAAACACTTATAGATTCCTGATGATTTGCCTGTGTAAAAAGAACGTAACCACACCATTCTAAGTGATAAAAAATACTGTGTTTTATTTTCACAGTCTATATAGGCCGGTCTTATTTACATAAACTTCTAAGTTCTCCAGCGAAGTGTTTCCCATATAGCTGCTTCTTTCCATAGCTAATAAATTATGGAATTCAAACACATATATGTTAATTAATTTGGCCAGGCTCACCGAGGATGTGTGATGGAGTTCAAGCTGTAACCCAGATTTACTCAGTTCAAGTCGTCTGTGTTTTACCCCACTGTGGTAGGGCAGATGGTGGAGAGGGCTCTAATGACAAGCTGTCTCGGAAATCTGGCCAACTCCATTCATGCGAAGCTTTTGCCAGATTATAAGCAGTTTTTTTCAGGTAATTTAAGGAACTGAAATAGAGGCTATGATTTATTTATTTTTTTTTTAATATAAGCTACGATTTGGTACAAAACTTTGCATACTTCTTAGCATTCTGTTGACCAGTATCTGCTTCAATATGTTGTACTTGTGATAAAAAAAGTTTGGTCTGAAGAGTTCAAAAACTGTCTCCATTACTTGACAGTACAAGGCAGAAGGGAAAAAAAACAACACAAAAAACACTGCTAATTGTAAAAAGAAGCTCTACTAGAAATCTAGATTGAGAGCTTGAAAGCTAATATCGTGAATGAAAGGTCCAGAAATTATTAAAATAATGAATTTTAGACAAACACTATAGAAATCAATTAATTCCTTCAGTTAGGCCTTATGTTACCATTGTGGAGCACCCATTAAATTCATGGAATTATATTGAGTGGTAGGAATTCAAAGACAATATGTGGGAATTATATCTGCAAATGTTTACTGGTTATTTGTTCTCACTATATAAATAGGAGGGAAGGCTTTTAATGAAGATATCAAAATTGTTACAGATTTTGGTTATCTTGGTTCTGCCATCAATTTAAGTAGAGACTGCAGCCAAGAAATACAAAGGCTGAACCTATGAAGGGTAGCAATGGGACAATTAGGAAAGATCACCAAGAGCAAAGATGTGTCATTAGAGACCAAGGCTAAGATCACCTACACCCTCGTATTCCTAATTACCATACACGGATGTGTTAATAAAAGTTCTACAATGAGGAAGGCTGATGGGAAAAAAAAAAATCCATTCATTTGAATTAATAGTATTGGAGGAGAGTCTACAGATACCCTGGGCTACTAGACAGGCACACAAGTGGATACTAGTGAAAAATAAGTCTGAAGCATCACTAGAAGTGAAAAATGACAAAACTGACGCTTTCCTACTTTGAGCCCATCATGAGAAGGCAGGGTTCTATGGAAAAAACAATAATTCTGAGAAAACCAGAAGGCAGTAGAAAAAGAGGAAGACCAACTGTGAGATGGAGTGACTCAAAAAAAAAAAAAAAGAAAAAAAAGAAGCCATAGGCATGTTGTACTGGAGCTGAGTAGTGATGGTTACAATGTCTGGGGCACTGTAGACATTACTCATTCATAGAGTTGCCAGCAGTCATAGCTGACTCAGTGGCACATAATACACATCACACAGAGCTTTGAAAATGACCAATAAGGGAAAGAAGTGTATAGGAAGTGAGTGATATTCTGTCAATCAGAAAACAAATGAGAATAGCAGGAAAAATTAGTGCAGAAAAAAACATAAAGAAAGATACTCATTCATTGTGTGTTTTAGACCTCTTATTTCAGATGAACTATCAGCTAAGGTTTGTATCATACATACCTAAATCAATACTTCATACATGGAGGTAATTAGAGATAGGGCAGAGATACACAAAACCCATAGGGTGGATCCTGCCAATGTTTTAAAAAACAAAGAAACAATCTAATGTCAGTTCAGGCAATGGTTTCATGAAACCCAGTGTCCCAGTGGTTCAATATTTGTATTAATAAAGCCAAAAGTCTTAGAACTACATAAAGAAATAATGTATAATGCAAAGCTTTGTTCCAGCCCATCTGAGAGTTACACCTTGAAAAAATCATAAAGTACTATTAATTCTTTGTAAGAAAAATATCATAGGTCATAAAGTTTAGCAGAGGTTCAGTTATTACTGGTTGAAATGTGTTTGGTACTGTGAATCTCTTTTTCGGGTTTTAAGAAGTTCAGACATGCTTGGGCTAGCCAGTTAATGAGAATTTATTTTACTGTTAAGATATGTTGAAAAGGAAGGCTTCAAAGCTGTTCTCCGTATTACAGTTGGTTAGCTTTGACTTTGGTCCTGACACCTGATCCTGACATTGGTGACTCATGTAGTTTAAGAAATACCTGAGACTATTTAGAAAGAAAAAAAAAAAAAGTCTAGGCCATTTGCCAGCACTTACACACTGACTAGAAGATGGAAATGGAAATGGCTTGCAATGCCATACCTTGTCCATTAAAACTGGTCTAAAACATACGTGTCTGGGAGACTTGTGACAGAAAGAATACAGAAGAGATAGGTCCTACTCAAGGTAACTAAGACACAGCTATATTTTAATATAACTTATGATAGAGAAACCAATATGGAAAAGATACAGAGCAAAGTTCCCATTCCAAGATGCACATATAAACCAACTAAGGGATGTTTTTCAATGTCTATATACTCTCTCCAAATTCTGTTGTGATTAATTTAGGATGGGCCCCACACATTGGTATATTTTAAAACTTATTTTTGATTATGCAGTGTACAGCCAGAGTTGCTAATCATTTGTCTATTAGAAAGTATGTTTTCCTGATTACCTATATTGAGGTGAGACCAGATTAAAGTAGATAGAAAGTACTTGAAGAATGTAGAATATCCAATTTTCTGTGTCATCTAGCCAGTCAAAAGAATAAATTCCCTTCAATATGAAGGGGAACTTTTTATCTCTTCCTAGAAGGAAAAAGAAATGTAAAACTTAGTGGAAGGAATAGGAACAACAAAAACCGTAGTGATTGAAAATGTTCAGTTAGTTTAGATTTGACAAATTGAAAGTCAGATACAAAATTTATGTGGATTCCAGTACCCCACTGTAAAGTCTGAAGCGCCTTGCTACTTTTTCTTCTTAAAGATGAGATTTTTATTATGAACTTTAAGAAATTTTCAGGGGAAAAATAACCATTTAAATATTTTGTTTTGAATTGAATTTGCATGTAATATCCACATTAAGTGCCACAGTTATATATAAACATCAACAACAAAAAGTGAGGGTGTGCTCTATTCAAGTACTTAATTGTGATGTCTGTTAACTTCATTGATTAACTGTAGTCCCAACTCCTCCCTTGTATTGAATCCATCACCAGTAATGTGCCTCTTCAGTGACAACAAAGCCAAAAGAAGTATTGTAAAAATTCTTTAACTCACCACATAAAATAAGTTGAGAATAACCAGTGTCCAAGGATGATACAGCCTGTAAGGACAGTGACCTGCGGGTTGAAGGGGTGCTGACAAACATCTGGAACACCCCTTACCTGTTTCTGTACTTTTCTGGATGCCAGCCACATCCTTCATCACCGCCACAGTCTATGGGCACGCATGCATCCCTCCAAATTTTTGCTGTTCTCTCTGTTGGGATAGATTTTTCCTCCCTGTGGCACTCATTCTTCATTCAGAGATCAAATACTTTCAACCCTGTGAACCTTTCACTCTTATATTGCACTCACCACGTCCATGAACGAGATAATTGATGACTAAATCATTTGTGCTTCCAGGAACCTTTGTGTTTTCTCACTCTATGTATTTTTTCAATTTATTTTTAATTGTATTAAATGTATGGGGGTGAGACTGATTAATAAGATTATATAGGTTTAAATTGTGCAATTCTATAATACTTTATCTGTATATTGTATTGTGCGTTCACAACCCAAGGTCAAATCTGTCATAATATATTTGACCCCCGTTTACCCTCTTCTCACTCCCCCTCACCCCCCTTTCTTTCTCGTAACCATCATACAGTTGTTTATGAGTTTTTTGTTTGTTTGTGTGTTCATTTGTTGCTTTCTTTTTTATATCCCACCTATGAGTGAAATCATATGGTGCTCGACTTTTTCTGTCTGACTTATTTCACTTAGCATGATATTCTCAAGACCCATCCATGTTCGTATCAGAGTTATTGCATGTTTGTTACATATTTGCCACGAGCAAGTTATTTGAGAACATGAACATGTCTTTTTCTTCTTGCATAAGCATATGTTCTTCCCTATTGGATGTGCGTGAGAAATTGCTTCATCACCCAGAGAGACATGTAAATGGCAGAAAGCCATCTCTTCTCTAAATGATCAAATATGTCATCTCTTCAGTAACATTATTAGGATGAGACATGAAGATGATATGGGTCAGGGTGTCTTTTTCCTTGGGCCCAAATTACCAGAAGCTGTGTCTTTAAACATGTGTTTAAATGTTTTACAGCACCATTCACCCAAAATCATGCTACAAGTATCAGAGCTCATGCTTTATTTTACACCACTACTTCTTAGGTGTTTTTCCCATGAAAACCTTATGTGCAGTCTTCCATTCTCTTGTTCTCCCTGCAGAGACCAGGGTACAGGAAGAAAAGTAAGTAAATAGGTGGACAAAAGAAGGTGAGATGGGAATAGATAGATGGTAGATTTAGTGGTTTTAAAACAAGCCCATAAATTTTTTGACAGTTCTTCTTTCAAGCTATGGAGCGTGATTCTCTTTCTTTTAGAGTTGTACTTAATGACTAAATTCTGGCATATAGATGTAGCTGAAATGCTAGTGTGCTAGAGGAGATGATAAAAGGCATCGTGACTTCCTCTTCACTTTCTCTCTCTTGGATCCCTCACTTTGGGGGAATTTAGTTGCTATGTCTTAAGGGTACCCCAGCAGCTCGTGGAAGGGCTATGTAGCCAATAACTGAGGTTTCCCGCCACCAGCCTGTGAGTGTGTTACCTTGGAAGTCAATGATCCAGGTGACATCCTGATAAAATCACATGACAAGCCCTGGCCCAAACCACCTAGCTAAGTCTCTCCTGATTTCTTGATCCCAGGATCTGTGAGATGAGTATTTGTTGTTTTAAGCTATTATGTTTGGGGTAATTTGATATGTATCAATAGATAGTACAGTAGATGAGAGATAAATGGATGGATGATAGATCTGAGTGAGGTGAAAATATAGAAAGATACAGATAACTCTATATAGAAAGATATATTATTACAGGAGTATGTTTATACATGAATAAATATAACAATAGATCTATAGCTGTCATTTTTATAAATTAATTGTTATCACAAGTGTTTTATTTGAAATAACCAATTCCACATAAATCTGCAAGCTTTTGCTTTTTCTCACCTATTTCATGTTTACTATAATTTCTGGATATCCACAGTAATTACATTGAATTAAAAAAAAAATGAATCCATGAAAAGTTATTTGTCCAGTGTAATTTCCTTGCTCATATTTGGTTCAAAATTTTTAATTTCAAAATTGGATTTTTTTAATGCTTTTGGTCAATGACTGGTATTGGCTGATGTTTCCAGTACTTTTAGTAGCTGTACATTTAATGATACCGTCATTGTTATCACCCATTTGAGATTCTTTAGCTCATCTGCCCAATGGTAGCATGCCTGTGATCAAATTGTCTAACCTTCTATTTTATTTTCCACACTTAATTCAAACTTACTACAGTATTAATTACACCGTTGATTTAGACATCAAACATGTGCCTTCAAAATTCATAGCATAAAAAGCAATAAGTCATTACCTATGTCTGCCTTTTGAAGAGCAATAGATGCAAACTATATTCGTGGAAGGGGAGACAGAATTCTAAGAGCACAGAGCTAGTATGTGACTAGAGTATGAGTTATGGACCCTCTTCCCATCCTACTGTCTCCATAGTACAGTTTAATATGTAAAAGAATGTTAATTAAACAGAGAGCTTTTGCTTGTTTGATTATTTCAGAGAACTCTATTAAAGACAATAAAAAAAACCCTCAAAATGAATATTTGAACTTAATTTAAAGGTTAAAATCAATTTATTCCTGAACATCTGCATTTCACTGACAATGCTTTTGATGAATGAACATCTATTTAGGTATTCCTAAAATAGTGACTGAAAGTGAAATATAACTACCCTGTAATTTATAATGAATTATTTTTTTTATCCTCTGAGGAACTTTTTGTTGAATGAAATGAGTCACTATATAATCATATTGTTCATCATAACCAGTGCTTTCTCTATGTAGATTCATTTGGCTGTGTAATTAGAGTATTAAAGTACAAAGTAGGAAAAAAATGCACATTCGAACTTATTCATACTTGGTTTTCTTCAATTGCGCAGTTCAATTTGTTTAACAGAGAGGAAAACTTTGTTTTCAACTACTGCTCATTACTATATAGTAGGCTTTTCTCTCTCTCTCTCTCTCTCTCTCTCTCTCTCTCTCTCTCTCTCTCTCTCTCTCTCTGTCTCACTAAACTTATTAGCGTGACATTGGTTAATAAGTTATATAGGTTTCAAGTGTACAATTCTATAATACATCATCTATATCTCACATTGTGTGATCACCACCCAGAGTCAGTTCTCCTTCTATCACCATATATTTGATCCCCCTTTACCCTCTTCTGCCACCCTCCTCCCCCTTACCCTCTGGGAACCACTAACCTGTGTCTGTGTCTATGACTTTTTGTTTGTCTGCTTGTCTTATTTGTTTGTTGCTTTCAGTTTTATATCCCACATATGAGCGAAATCATATGGTTCTTGACTTTGTCTGACATACTTTGCTTAGTATGATAATCTTAAGATCCATCCATTTTGTCACAAATGAGTTTAAACTGACTCAAAGTACTAAAGTTAGGAGATAAGTATAGACAGAGTGGTGATGGAATGGGAGGGGAAAGGCATTTGTTGTGTGTGAGGGGATGAAGGAGATCTATCTATCTATCATCTATCTATCTATCTATCTATCTATCTATCTATCTATCTATCTATCTATCTATCTATCTATCTATCTATCTATCTATCTATCTATCTAATCTATCTATTCTGTCTATCTATCATCATCTTTCTATCATGTGTCTAATGAGAGTCAGTTCCCTAAAGTGAAGAGGTGAAGAAAGACAGTATTTTTTTTTCCATTTCAGATTATAAATCCCTAGGAATCGAGAGTCTGACTTGTTGGCCGTATGCTTAATTCTTTCCTGAGCTTTGACTTCCACGTCTTATAAAACAGCAATCATCATTTAGACTATGAAGTTGTACAGTGGTGTGGGGACAGAGGCCCAGAGAGCAGTTTCCAGGCTCTCGGCCTCACATAGACAGGTGCTGGCTCAGGTAGTAAATGGCCATCAACTGTGATTGGATGGCCATCAGCTGTGGCTAGTTGGCCGTCAGCTGTAACCAGTGAGCCATTGGCCACTAATATAACTGCTGTGGCTATGCTAGCAGCAAAATGGGGGCTAGCAAGAAGATGGTGGCTGGTAAGCGTGGATTGCAGTTAGGATGGTGGGTTGCGGGGTTGCGGACAGTGTGGATCCAGCCTCCAGTGACACTATAGTGCCGCCAGCGAGAATATAGTGGTATGACTCCCCTACCTATGGCTCTGTGGGTGTTCCTTTTTGGCCTCACGATATCCTGTGTTCTTGTGTGGGGAGTGGGAGCAGAGACCCCGCCTGTCACCATGCACGACAAATGGTGCAGCGAGCAGGGTCTCCCACATGACAAGTGGTAACCCTAATTATGATTTCTAAGTCACTTTGCTTTCTGTCCACTTAATGAGTTAGTTGTTAATATTCTTTCACCATTTAAAGAATATAATTTTACTTATTTAATGACTGAATGTCATTACTTTTTCCATTATAACATTTCAGTGCTCTTCTTGTAATTGTTTCTTGACTCACAGGACAGACTGTCATGCTTAAGATTCCTCAAAGTCTTATTAATGTGTAGAGTCCATTAAGATTTACAGTTTTCTTAATCTACCAAAATGCTTTGCTCTCAAATTAGAAATATAAGATGTTGATTAAATTTGTACTTCACCTTAAATAATAGCATGTAATCTACTTGGGAAAAATTTTGAGGTATTAAAAGAAATGTCCAGTTATCCACTGTGTTGTTTAACTTTGTGAATTAGCAAAATATCTTGAAATTCAGATAATGCTCATTTCCAAGAAAGCTTTTATGGCCCCTGATCTTCTTCTAGTTCCCTTTATCTTTTCCAATTATGTGGTAGAGAATAGAAATAATAATTACAATAATAGTAATATAACCATAAATCAAGGTGAAAAGTAATGTTACCTAGGGTGTAAATCAAAAAGAATATAGATTTTTGTTCTTACATCTGGATTAATCCTTTCTTCAGTAGCCCCATACCAAACTTCCAACTGGGATTCCACAGGAGAATTAAGATTTATAGAAAATCATTTGAATAATTCTCTCAAGCATGGTATGTAGCTAATACCATCGTTAATGCATATGAGAGAAGTTAATAGATTGCATACAATGCCTTAGGGTACTGCATCTTAATTCTTCTGCAGAACTGTGGTTCAGAGGAGCTGCTGTGCTCCCAAGATACTAAAAAAGTACCTGCCTGCTCCACCGCCCTCCTTATTTGCCAGGCTGGGGTAAATAATTGGAGCTCCTCATTAGGAACTCTGTCTTTAGCTATATTGTAAACATGTTTTCTTGTTCGTTTGTTGCTTTCAGTTTTATATCCCACATATAAGTGAAGTCATATGGCTCTCAACAAACAAACAAGACAAACAAAGAACAAAAACTCATAGACACAGACAGCAGCTTAGTGGTGCCCAGAGGGTAAGGGAGGAGGTGGGGTGGTAGGAGAGGGAAAGGGGGGATCAAATATATCGTGATGGAAGAACTGACTCTGGGTGGTGAACACAATGAAATATGTAGATGATGTATTATAGAAAAAGCTATATGTTTTTACTAACCAATGTCACCCCAATAAATTTAATAAATAAATAGATAACATGTTTTCACATTTCTGAAATTTGGATGTGTTTTATAGTCAATATGTACTTTCAGTAAAGTATTATTTTGTTTCTCAACAAATTTTTACTAAGAAGGTGCCCTGCCTGACAATAAATGTCTTAATAGGTTCAAAACATTGAGTATCTTTATTTTAGCACCCACGTATAAACTTACTCTTCCCCCCCCCATTCTTTAGGACTGTAATATAGTGTCCCTGCAGCAAACAGACTTTTTCTGGAGGTAAAACATTATAAAAATTGTTGAAATTTACATTGGATGAAATTTTTATAATTGAAGTGTTTTTCTTCTAGTTAGTTTTTTAAATCTCTGATTTATCCTACTACATGGACTACAGAATAAAATTGAATCAGATTTAACACAACCCAATATATTTGATGGTTATGACTAATGGGTTAATATTGCATGATTTTCCACCAAGTGTACCATGGCTGTCTCGGGTCTGGTATTTGAATTATTTTAAGAACCAGTGCCCTAAGGCCCTGTTTTGTGCTTGTTGATAATGTGGAGTAATAGGTTCAGATAGACTAATTTGTGCCTAAGTGATAGCTAATATATCTTCCTCCCAGGTAGTATTTAACTTGATTAAAATGGACAGGTCAACATAAGGCAATTCTAGTGGGAGTTTCAAGCACCACTGAAAGCTAATTGGGCAAGACAAAGCTTCTAAGGAAGAAATCCCATATCCTTGGAGTCACCAAAATTCTAAATGAATGCTAGGAAAAATCATCTTTGTATCAAATTTGGTACAAGCACTTTAGGCCTGCTCAGTGCAGCTGCTGAGGGAGCCCCTCATTTTACCTAAGAATTTTACTTCCATCACTTATTTGCAAATTGAAAAAAAATCTCAGATGACTTCTCATATAATACGACCACATTTCCAAATTTTGAATGTGATGTAGTGATTTAAAAAATATATATGAAAATCAGGATCAGTCTTTTTTCTTCCTAAAGTGTTTTTCTTAGAAAAAAGAAAAACAAACATAAAAAGCAAACATATTATCAAAATAAGCAATACATGGGTAAGTAAGTCTATTCTTTATGCATATCCTGCCAGGTAATTCTATTACCCTGTTACCCTGAAAATAAGACCTAGCTGTACCATCACCTTTAATACGTCTTTTGGAACAAAAATTAATGTAAGGCCGGTTCTTATATAAGACCCAGTCTTATATCTTATATTACATAAGACCTGGTATTTATCATATGATATGATATGTTATGGTATGATATGTTTATGATATAAGACCTGGTCTTATATTAATTTTTGCTCCAAAAGATGCATGAGAGCTGATGTTCCAGCTAGGTCTTATTTTCAGGGAAATATGGTAGTGAAGAGAGGAAAGCTTGAGATCCCCATAAACCTGAGTATGAATAATTTCTCAGAAGTCATTCAAATTCATTTTTAAAAACAAAACCGTGGGCCAAACCAGACATTCCTACTGATCATGCTGTCTCTACAGAGTACCATTCTGTAACCTCTCATAGAAAATCTAAATTCCAAATGTTCACTAATTTGTGAATGTTATTAAGTAGATTAAGTGTCATCACATGTAAGTGTAAGAATTATTTTAGAAGATGTATGAATATGTATTTAATAAATTCCCTTTCTGGTATGACTATATTTTATTCACCAAAAAAAAAGTAATTTTGATTGTAGGTTTTCCTCTACTGTTTTCCTAATAATACATGATTATAATTGCTCATTGTTTATGAGACAATATGTCTTCCGCTAATGCAGAGTTAAACTAAGGGAATGATTTTTTATTTTTCTTTTAACACCTGACTCATTTATTCTCTCTCATAGGGAAAGAATGAAATGCAGTGTGATTGTTTTCTCTTTTTGATTATATGGCATTAAAAAAAAAGTTAAGTGCTCTCTATTTCTCTCTAACATGCATTAAGTAGAATTATTCTTAAGACATGACTTTATCTACCACTGAGTCTTACTACCTTTGTTTTACAAACCATCCAAATATGTTCTATAAAGAAAAGAAAAAAAATGCTTAGATTATGGGAGATGCCAAAACACAAGAGATCTATACATGGAAAGCTTTCAAAAACGAAATAGGAGTAAGACAAAAGAGTGACATAGAGAGCTTAAGTAATCGTTTTTATTTTATATCAAGCAATTAAACAAATAAAAATACTCCCATACTCATACCCTCTATACACATATTCTTAAACATGTCAGAAGTTGGATAAACTAGTAGCCAAAATCAATTAAAATGAAAATGAAACAATCTTCCGCCAAACTTCCAAAACTTGCTTTACTCTTTCTTCTCTCCTTCCCACTCCTCCCCTCTCTTTCTTCCTTCCTATTCCTGCAGGGACATCGTTTTCCTGTCAGTCCGCCAGTCCAAGACTTCCATTTAAGCACATATATATCGATGCTCAACCTGTTTTCATGGCACTAGAAGTACCACCACAACCTGGCCCCAAGTTACCCATAGCCACTGGAAATATGGCTCTTTGCTTTTTCTTCCCTGTGTGCTTGATTACATTCTTTTCATGTGCTAAGGGTATTTTTTCTGTCTTTCTGATTTTGATTGCTGAATAACTAGATCATTGACTGCTTCTTCTAAAGTCCTCCGACAACACTGTCAGTGTTAATGTTACCCTCTTTGTACGACTAGTGCACTTTGCTTATGCACTTTTCTCATCTTCTTCCTTGAATCTCAATATGGGTGGGCATGTCTCATGTTCCCTAGCAATTAGAGTAATCATCATGTCATCATTTTTTCCCTCCTTTAAATTTTATTTTTTTCTTATCAAAGAGAATGTTTTGAAACATTGAGAGTACTGAAAAATCCGTTCCTAGTATTGTTTTAAAGAAGCGCCTAATGAAGGATAAATGTCACATTTACTGCTGGATCCTTCGTTTGTGAATGATGAGGTGACTGAGCTGATGTTATTTCTCACTCAAACTGCTCCATTTTTGTAATCCTGACAGCCTAGAATGATGCTTCCTTTACATGGCAAGTCCCCAGTCAATATTATTTAGCTGAATCTTTCTAAAATCAACTAATCTATAGAAAACGTTCTTTTTTCTATACTAGGGAATTATTTAAAGTTAAAATGCCTATGCTTTTGAGCTGGTAGATATCAGGAAAGAGCTTAGACACAGGGGTTCTAAGACCCAGAGGCGATCAGCTAGATTTCTTAGACAGTGTTACTAGTGATTATCCACTCAGGTTTTGGCATCAGATCTCAGTGAGATATTTGGGCTCTTATCTGTTGATACAAGAAATTTCAAAACGTAAAGGGGTTATAAAATGCAAGATCTCTGCAGGATGCACAAGTCCAAGAATCAAAAAGGGGAGGATAAAGGTTAGTGAACCAAAAGCGTGGATTAGAAGCAAGTGCCAAAACAAGAGTTCAACCTCAGGAAAATCAAATCAATCCAAATTTTCATGTAATTGTATTTATTTTTATTTGTCTTATTTATTTTTCTTAACTATATGTCAAACACTGCATTAAGCTTGTTACATTGTTATTCATTTTAATTCTCTGAAACACTCTATGAGATACAGGCTATTCATCTTCCCCTTCACAGATGAAGAATCTGAAACCACCTGAGATCAAGAAAGGTAACTGATGTTGTACAGCTATTAAGTGGCGAGGCCAGGGCATCTTACTCAGGTCTGATGCCTAAACTTGGGTCTTAATAACTTGTAACCCTTCCTCAGAAATCTGAGCCAGTTTCCTGAAATCAGAAATGTTATTTGAGGCTTGGATTTTTTATTTGCCAGCTAGATTATGTTTGTCGATTATCAGAAAATGTCTCACTGATCAATTGGCATATCATTTTGCTGAGGTTTCCCTCTCTGGAGCGTCGTTTGGAAGGAGGTTGTGTTTAAAGACTAGATCATAACCAGTCATCTGGACCATGAACTTACCAAGTGAAGGCTGAAGTTGGCCTTGCTCTATGCAATATGCTGTACCTCTTCAGTTGCCCAGTCTAGATTTGGAGTAAAGAGCTATAGCAAAGCTGGATACTTCTAAAGAAGATAAATATACATGAATTGTGTGGGAGAGTGTTAGACTGAGACAACCACTTCAGTGATTTTTGCAAGACTCAGTGTCAGTTCCTCCATCTGTGTCAAGGTTGGTGTTGTACACCTGTTGTGAAAAGAGACAGATGTTATTCCCAACGTATGCACCCTCAATCTATCCCTTATTTATAGTTAGTATATACATTATATTAGGAGTTTTCAAGACATTTTGCATGAAAACGAGTTTGGTTCCAAGTGAAATCTTGGATAGAATAAACTCCAAGCTATCAGAATAATAATGACCACATGACTAGGACACACCTGAAGGGTGGGTGTCCTACAGTCATTTGAGTTGGGATCATAGTATCTCTTTATGCCATTTGAGATTGCTTTTGGCTTTCGCCTGATATATCCATTTACTGAAACATGTTGTAGCTTATCAGTATTTTCCAGACTTCCCTGTGAGGTGTATCCTATTTATTGAAGAAACTGGGAGTGCCTCTTGCGTTACACTTCAGTAAAGACCTTTTTCCCTTCCAGGATCAAAGGCTGGCTGTTTTAATCAAGCAGTGCTTCACCATTTAAAAAATCCTCTAAACTTTCTCCACTGACTTCTGCATCTGGCACTATATCTGGGACGGAGGGAGTGATCTACTAAAATTATGCTGTACCCTTCAGCTGATGGTGTTTTTTTTTTGTTTTGTTTTTTGTATTTAATTTTTATTAAATTTATCGGGGTGACATTGGTTAGTAAAATTATATAGGTTTCAAGTGTACAATTCTGTAATCCATCATCTGTATATTGCATTGTGTATTCACCACCCAGAGTCAGTTCTTCCATCACCACATATTTGACCCGCTTTACCCTCTTCTATCCCATCTCCCCTCTTACCCTCTGGTAACCACTAAACTGTTGTCTGTGCCTGGGAGTTTTTGTTTGTCTTAATTGTTTGTCACTTTCAGTTTTATATCCCACACATGAGTGAAGTCATATGGTTCTTGACTTTTGCTGTCTGACTTATTTCACTTAGCCTAATAATCTCAAGATCCATCCAGATTGTCGCAGATGGCAGTATTTCGCATTTTCTTATGACTGAGTAATATTCCATTGTGTATATAGACCACATCTTCTTTATCTGATCATCTACTGAAGGACACTTTGGTTGTTTCCATGTCTTGGCCACCATGAATAATTCTGCAGTGAGCATAGAGGTACATATATCTTGACAGATACATGTTTTCAGATCTTTTGGGTAGATATCCAGGAGAGGGATTGCTGGGTCATATGGTCAATTCTATTCATAATTTTTTGAGGAACCTCCACACTGCCTTGCATAGCGGCTGCACCAATCTACATCACCACCAACAGTGTATGAGGGTTCCTTTCTCTCCACAGCCTCTCCAACACTTGTTATTACTTGTCTTGGTGATGATAGCCATTCCAACAGATGTGAGATGGTACCTCATTGTGGTCTTGATTTGCATTTCCCTAATAGCTAGTGAGGGTGAGCATTTTTTCATATATCTGTTGGCTGTTTGTATGTCTTCTTGGGAGGAGATGATGGTGTTTCATCATATATGATAGGACACCTTAGGAAATATTTGACTGAAAACACTGTAAAAGTATTTTGAAGAATGTTCTATGTTTCTTCTCTTTTTCCCTGTACAACTAATCACTTTCTATTACATAATTTACTTATTTCTCATATTGGTCTGTCTCCCACCTGCTAAGAGTAAACTTCATAAGGGCAGGGATCTCTGTCTGTTTTTTCCCCAGAGGTAATCTGAGTGCCTACAATAATACTTGGCACATAGTAGGGTTTCCATAAATATTTACTGAATGAATGTGGCCTGACATATTTGGCATAGCTTGAGCTATGCTCTACCTACTCCAGTCTGTGGCAGCTGGGCCTAAGAGTTTCAGGGTGTCAGACTCTTTCGGTAAATGCCTTTTCCCCAGAACATAGCATCACTGAAAAGTTTGCCCTCAAACTGGGTCCCTGGTTATGACTGTCACTATAGTAAAGAACATATAGATATGTGGCCCCCACCTATAACCATGTTTGAAACCAGTTTTTCATTAAGGCAAGCTGGAATGGGTTAGGGTACCTCTTAGTCAGTTTGGGATGCTATGTCAAATAGTCTAGATGGATTAAACAACAAATGTTTATTTTTCACAGTTATCGATCCTGAAAGTCTGAGATCAGGATACCAGCATGGTTGGATCTCATAAGCACCCTCTTCCTGGTTGTAGACTGACTACTTTTTGCTGTATTTTCATATGGTGAAAAGAGAGAAGAAGAGCTCTTCGGAGTCCCTTTTATAGGGCGCTAACCCTATCATGAGGGCTCTACTCTCATGACCTAATTATCTCCCAAAAGCCCTACAATCACATTGGGGGTCAGGATTTCATCATTTGAATATTGGGGAAACACATGCATCCAGTACATTGTTGGGTAGACCAGGATGGGGACAGAAATAATATTTTCAATTCCTAGAATACCATAGGCATTACTGTGGACCAGATTATTCCTTTTCCTTACATATAGAGACCTATTATTTTACCTGTAAAATTGGATGATGTGCTGTTTATATCTTCTTGAAAACTCAATGAACTGTTGGAAAGCCTTGATTGTTGTAGAGTCTCTCACAGTTGATACTGGGGTAAGTCCGCCCTCTACTTGTTGATGATGTAAAGCCTCACTTATTCAATCATTCATTTCTTAAGGAGTGCTGTGGATCTAAGTACAAAGACCAGAAACTCACACAAGTCCGATCTAACGAAAAATTTACAATGTATTTCAAGTATATCATAGTTCTTAGCCTACAGATTCAAGTACTACATCAGGAGAAAGCTGAGACTTTCTCCTGACCTTTTGGACTAGTGTCTAAATGGATTAAATAATCAAGCACAAATGCAGGGTAGATTCACGTAAGTTTAATTATATTGAAAAGCAATTTGGGTAGATAAAGTTGAACATTATTTATGAGTTATATTTGGTCCGTGCAAAAGTAGCTGTGGTGTTTGCAATTATTTTTTTAACCTTTTAAACCGCAGTTACTTTTGCACTAACCTAACAGAATGTGTGTTTTTTACTCTTAATGTTCTATTTTAAAGTATATGCATATGATATGTTTTAGTAGTACTCTTTCTTCACTTCTGTTAAAGTTAAGCTAGATCACAAAATATTGCAGTATAAAATTTTTTATCATCCGGACAACTGGCTCAGTTATATGAGATGTAGTAGGTTGGAATGAAATAGATTAATATATAGGTGAGAGTGTTATTTTGGTCTTGAAGTCTATCATATAATTCTCCGATACAGCAATAAGCAGCTTTCTTTGCAATCAAGAAATCAATCAAATCGTATATACTCAGATTTATTAGTTTATTTAATTGTTTACCTGATATTTAAACAAAGTGCCCTGATTCTAGTAAATCTTAAAAAAATAGGTATCTTCTCCTTCCTGGAGATTGGAGGGGGGGAATGCATTTGCATCTTTTTATTTGAGAAACTTAGATTTAAAAATATTGATTTTAAAAGTTTATTCAACTCATGTATTTATTCATTATGTAAGAAATGTACTAGATGCCTGCAAGGTTCGAGGGGTGTTAATGAATTGAATAAGACATTGTCTGTCTTAGTACAAATTGCATTCTAATTAGAGGTATGGAAGAGAAACAAATAATCATTCCCCCAATATGTGGTAAATTAGACAAAGTGGTGTGCTCAAGGAGCTGTGGGAGCAAAGAGAGAGAAAGGAAGACAATTTAATTCTGGAACATCAACGAGAAGGTAAGGCACAGTAGGCTTGCCATGTTAAAGAAAAAGGTCTGACAGAAATGAGGTCTGAGGTTTCTAATGTGTGAATAACAGCTCTCCACGGACACCAGTTGGGGAAAGAGTCATACTTACAGGTGACAGAATTTGAAACACATGATATACTTTAATATTTAATTGTGTTTATTACCATACTAGTTCAGCAGAAATGAATCAATGTTGATACTAATATAACTTTTCTTAGTATTGATTTAGAGATTTGGTTAGTTCAGATGTATTTCTTGCATTATAATAAGTTTTGTTTACAATTTCCTGCAAATGGTGACTGAAGCAATCGCTTTTTGTATTCATCAGGATAAAGCTTCTAATGCTGTACTACGTTTCCTACCCCTTACCAGGATAATAGAGTATAATGAAGGTCACTGTGAGGTCATTGGGTTATGATGGTGGACTCTCACGAATGGATTAGTGCCCTTAAAAAAGGGACCCCAACATGTTCTCTCACTGCATTTCCACCATATGAAGATACAACAAAAGTAAACAGTCTCAAACCTAGAAGAGGGCCTTCACCGGGATGCAATCATTCCAGTGCCATGTCCCTATACTTCCACCTCCAGTGCTGTGAGATATGAATGTTTGTTGTTCATAAACCACCCGGTTTCTGGTATTTCGTTATACTAGTAGCCTGAACAGATTAAGACAGAGATATACAAATTGTGCCTATACACATCCAAATAAATTTGGATTGAGGAAAGAACTTCTCAGATTACCTGGAAAGAAAAACTATAGGCACAGTTTTGATCGGCAATCTTAATTCAGTAATGTGCAAACATGGAACGGTTTTCTTATGTAAAACAAACAGAAAAGATAGAAAGTTTGTCTTTGTGAAAAGCTCTGGAGCTAATTAAGAGTAAGGGATACAATTACAGCAGTTCACACTGATTGCATACTTGCATCAGACACTGCTTTAAATCCTTTCCACTCAAGCCTCACAAATATAATGGAGCTACTATTATGCCCACATTCTGTATAAGAAAGTACCAAAGACAGAATTGCCATTTCTTTCAGCTTGTATAATGTATTCAGTGTCTTGTAGGTTAAGTCTTAATCTTATTTAATACCACCTTTCCAACATAGCATCTGTGTGTCTGGCAGAGGCTAACCCTGTTTCTGTAAGCTTGCAGTATAGGAAGGACCTTTAATACATGCTCCTCTGGTCCTTGGTTTAACTGCAGCTTCGGGCTGTGATGGGGTGCTGGCCCCCTAGAGCTGGTGTCTTCAGAGAAATGGCTGGTGAATATGCACTTTGTATGCATGACTTCATCAGGGACAAGAGACTCTGTCGTGCTGCTTCAGCTCCAACTCAGTTGCTATTGGTGAGGACTTCTAAGAGTTAGCCAACATGTTCTGCCCTACTCTGGGCTGGTGTGTGACTCAAGGCCAGTCACTTACGTCCCACCAGAGAACCCTGTCCCCCCTCCTCCACTGCAAACTAAATTACCAAAGCTCTTTTCTATTACATCAGATGTGTGAATTTTGGGACATTGCACCTTCTCAAACCACACAGCAGTTAAAGATAACCCGATAATACCAACTCTTGTTCTCTTTTGTACGTGTTACACTGAATTTTCTTTGCTGCCTCTGGTTAAGATACAATCACCATCTATGCAGTTGCTTCATCCTGTTCATACAAAAACAGAGCCACAGAAAATGGTGAGATCCAATTTCTCTGAATTCCAGCCTTCCTTTCAACCTGTGGTTAACTCCTCACTCTGTTATTTTAGCCCAAGCGAGGAAGCCACCGTATACCACACATCAGTCCTGGCAACTCCATAAATTTCATCTCTCTTCTGACTCACTCAGGCCCATGGGAGAAGGGGTTAGGCTATCTGCTCTCCTCCTCTCTGGAAGGGATTCCACCCAAGTCGCCTTTTCCCCAATTCTGAAGAGCTACCCGATCTGCTTCTTCACTCAAGTTCTTTAAAAAAACAGCACTAAGAATTTTGGAGATGCAGAGTTGGTTCAAGCTGGCGATGTGTAGTCTAAGGTCAGATCCGCCTGTGCGTTCTCCCAGGACCTTCATAAACAGATAAGCCTCTTGGACACCGCTCCTTACCTGCAACCTGAGATTACCGCTAGCATAGGGATCCTGTAGGCACCTTCAGGCAATAATAATAATAATCTAAGATTCTGTGATGCCTACAGTATTTTCACTGAAGAAAAGGTTTCTCTGTATTTAGCCACCCAAACTAATTTGCCCTTTTTACATTTCTCTGTCATTCCCTCCACGTTTCTGTGAACGTTTTGAAATAAATCTTTTGTAAACTATGCTTTTTTTTTTTCCATAGTTAATGTTAGTATTAAATGTAAATGTCCTGCCTATAATGTAATGTTATCCTACAATTGATTTAGAGGCCTAAGAAACAGAACTGTTGTTGTTTTCTCAAAATATATAAATTGTTTATTTCACGAAAGCAAGAATTTTTCAGCCTAGTGAAGTATTTGTCCTGTGGTCACAGAACAGCAGACTTTGTATGTGTGCTCAAGCACATCTACTGAGTGGTTCTGTACATGGTTATTGAGTGAACCAAACAATTAATGAGTAAATAATCACATATATCTTTGAATTACAAATGTTAATTTTATTCTAGTAATTATTGTTACCATGTGCTACTGAAAACCTTAAAAACATTATGGCACATGCCTTGTAATATTCTTATAAATTGTTTGTTTTAAATGAGCGGACTTTTATGAAAATATTTTGGACTCTGTAACAGAGTGCCTATGTTATAATACTTTTGATTTGCACTGAGCAGATGAAATTAGTAAACGCTCACCTTAAGGGTAACATCTTTCATCGGTCCCTCGAATTAGTGCCCCTCATTTAAAGCATGTTTGTTACTAAAGCCAAACAGGGTGTGTTCCTTTTCCTTTGGCAGTATTTTTAGTAGCATTTCCAATATACTGATGGGTTTCACATTTTCTGAACATGTATCTCAAGGTAGGAAACATAAGTGTTGAATAAGTAGTACTGTAATACCACTCTGGAAAGGAAGGAGGGTGAAACATTCTGGCAGAACTGCTGTGTGACAGATGTTTGATCTTTGATTTGTCAGGAATCAATAAGATTCAGGCTGACCTTAACCTGGAGAGAAACTCCACAAACTTGGTAGACAAAGCACGTACAGCAGCATCCAGAGACTTTGGAATGAGGCCCAATGTAAACACTGTCCCTTTATTTAATTTATTATGCATAGTATTAGCAGTGATTCAAATTTTTACAGAATGTTCTACACTGGTTTTATCAGGTAGCTAATAACTTACATGTCTAAGTGGTGCCTGTTGAAATAAACTTGGACTCAATGGAGAACTTGGACCTAGCTGTGTCTTCATAAGATTTTACTTTTAATTAAATGTCACATTCAAAATAAGTGATGACTGAGTTGTTCCTGGTCTGGTAATAGACTGGAGGCCTGACGATCACACAAGCACAAATCATTTCACTCATCACGCAGAACACATTCCCGTCTAATTGGCATAAAGGGATGTTTTCCACTTTTATTTACATTAAGTGATATATAAAAAAAGACTGACTTTTAAAAATACGGGAAACATGATCATATTTCTTGCTGTTTTATAAGGTACCATAGGTAATTATTTTACTTTTGTTAATAAACTATTTTGATGAGTATTTATGCAATAAAATGTATTTAAATTATATTTGGAGTTGCAAGTTCCATATCCCCTTTTTTAAGATTACCACATGCTATTTCATTTCAAACAATGTATTTTGGAAAAAATATCATATCCATTTTTAAAACAATAATATATTTATATCAGTATAAACCTTATGTCACAATTATTTCCTCTTTAGTATGATGTATTCACTTTAATTTTTTGGTGAGTCCAGGACTTTCTTTATGTTTGACATTTGGGAGAATCTCAATATAATGTGGTTAATTTTGCTTCGTGCTATGGTTCAATGACAGGTGAGAGTGTAATGGTTATAAAATATATGACCTCACCTCTGTGGTCTTCCCAAGCTCATCATTTTTTTTTAACAATTCCTTACAAATCTTCTCATCTTCACTTTTAGTTCTCTCTTCCTTTTTAAACCTGATTTGCTCTTCTTTTAGTTTGCATTGCCTATTTTTAATATGAGGTAGTTTCTGAGTACCTGTAATTTGGATGGCATATTGTACATTTTATGTTCACTTGTAGAATTCGTGTTTGAATTGAAACAAACATGCACACAATTACTGAACAATTACATTGTATCAAAACTTTTTACTCAAAAGTCAACATGTCACTACTTTATGCAAATTTTTGTAGGTTTGGCAAGATATATGTTCTCAAAAATAAAATAGTCTACAGAGAATAAAAATAAATTTAAAACTGCTTTTTATTGGATTTAACCAACAGAAACATTCATGGAAATATATGAATAAATGTTTATTTACTTTATTTTAAAATAGCATGGACTCTTTTAGCATGTACTCTTTTCCAGACCCTTAGCTCGGTGGACAAACTAAGATGAATAAGATATTTTTCCAACAATAAATACTCCAGCAGAGAAACAGGCATGCACACAAAATTGAACATATGTTAATTGCTACAGGGAAATAGTATAGCACTAAATGAGCATGAATAAGGGAATATAATGCCTTTAAGATAATATGGAAATTAATTTCTTTGCTTATTACAATTATAAAATCTGTAACATATTTTAATGCAATGCATTAAGTGCTCTAAGAGAAAGTACTACAGGACTTTAGCAAATATTGAAGGGTATGAATTACTGCCTGGAGGACTCAAGTAAGTCTTTAACAAGAAGTGATAGGCATGTCCTAAGATGAGAAAAAAGACAAGCCTCCAGTGAATAAGGAAAACAATTCAAAAATACATAGTGGTATAGGAAAGTGGGGCCTATTTGCAAAATTTCCTGATAGTTGAACTATTGTGTATATTTTAGTTTTATTTGGTTTTGCTTTTATACCTGGCAAGTGGCAGGAAATAAAGTTGAGTAAAGTAAGGTCATGTTCAGATTGTGAAAGATATTACATGTTAGCTGTGAAGGAGTTTGGTTTTTGTCTATAAACAATGGGAAGTATATTTTTATTACAGAATGGTAAATCTGTTGGATTGTCACAGTATGTCCCAGTGCTGATCACATTTTAAAGTGCACATGGATCAGCCTGTGATCTTGTTAAATTATAGATTGTCACCCCAATAAACTTGAATTAAAAAATAATGAGAAAAAAAGTTTAAGTCCTACATCAGATATATTAAATTAGAGTTTCTAGGGATGGGTCCAAAACCAAATCAAAACCAAAACAAACAAACAAAATGCCCATACGGCAGAAACACACAGACAAACACACACACTTCCTCGGATGTTTCTGATGAACCCTTACCCCAATACCCGACCTTGTGCATTTTCCAGACCACTCACTAGACCAGGTTACCAATGGTGAGAAATAAAACAAAACCAGCAAGGATGCAAAACAGAACCATATTTAAAGGAAAAATGAGTTGTATTTCATGAGTTTTATATGTCAGAGAGAAGAGGTTCAATAAATCTTGGATGCTTCTATTTTTTTTAATGGGAAATGGGATTCAATAGATAATAATAGCATAATTTAAGATAAAGAAGAAAGAATGGGATAAGACGGGAAGAGAATGTTCTTGGGTTTTGAGATGCTGACTTTGAGAAATGCGAACTTTTTTTTTTCAAAGTAAAGAAGTATAATAGGTATTAGCAAATATGTTTACAGACCTCAAAAATGATGATAGGGAAGTACACAGACCTACACACATATTCTATCTATGATTAATATATGGACAGGATGGTGGGCAAATGGAAAGTGAGTTTTGATTGTTTACAATTGGCATAATTATCCTGGGTATTATATATACATATATACATATATATACATGCATATACATATATGTATATAATACATACATATATGTATGTATATACATATATACATGTATACATACATATACATACATATACATACATATGCTTATACATATACATATATACATATATACATATATACATATATACATATATATATATATATATATATATATATATATATATATATATATATATATATAAAGGGCATTATTGAAGCAGTTGAGATCACAGACATGGAGCACAAATGGCTGGTTCAAACTTGGCTTTACCACACATAGGATGAGTGGCCGTTAACAAGTCGTGACACCATCCTTTGCCTCAACGTCCTCATCTCTAAAATTGTCCTAACTACCTAGTAGCATGTTTAAGCATGCAAAGAGCTATTTTAGATGTACTGCTTAAAACAGTGCCCAGCAAATAGTAAATATGATGTATGAGTTTGCAGTAGAGGAAGGAATGTAGAATTCCAAGAGAAGAAAACCAAAAGGAGATTACTAAGAAATACAAATATTTAAAGCATATGTGGAAGAAGAGATGAAACTGAAAAGACTCAAATAGGAATAATCAGAAAAGTGAGTAGAGGCTATATATAGAGAGGTCAAGGAATGGAACAGTTAAAGAATTGTTCCAGCAGTGACTTATCCTCAGTTGAATTAAAAAACAAAACAAAAAACAAACAAACAAAATTGAAAATTTGTATTGGCTATGAAAACTAGAAGGTTGTGGTTGGCTTTAGGAAAACAAAGTTAATCAGTTAAATTGAGAAGCCAGAAGTAAGTTGTAATAGAATAAAGAATGACTAGGAGCCTGGAGAGTTCGTTCTTTTTTTTTGTTTTTTTGTTTTTTGTTTTTG
This sequence comes from Rhinolophus sinicus, assembly GCF_036562045.2. Classification (NCBI taxonomy): domain Eukaryota; kingdom Metazoa; phylum Chordata; class Mammalia; order Chiroptera; family Rhinolophidae; genus Rhinolophus; species Rhinolophus sinicus. The sequence continues at coordinate 18,967,779 of NC_133751.1, read as the reverse complement.
TTTTTTGAAAATTAATGTAATGAACTGAAGTAGGATTTATACCATGGTAGTTGGAGAGATATGGAAAATAATGATTTTTCTTTTTATTTTCTTTGTGTTTTTTTCTTTTCTTTTTGGCTTGTTTCATTTTTTATTAATTTTTAAGAAGAATGTGGTTAGACATTGGCTATATAGCTTGAGAACAAGGGACCAATAGAAAGAGAAACGTTAATGAGGCAAACCAGTTGTTCTTAAAAGAACCCAGGTGATCTAGCAACTGAGTTATTTATTTTCCTAACTTGGGTTGAGAAGATTGGAAAAAGTTTGAGTACAAAGAAAAAAAAAAAATGGAGGTGGAGAGGAATTACACTAAAAAAGTCATTTATTTGGTAAACTTAGGTGGAACAATTTATTTAAAAAATAATTATGATAAAATGTTCACAGCCATCAAATTTCCTAAAATGTTTGGTTTGAGTATTTCTTTCTTAAATGATCCCAAAATTCTGAATTTTCTTGAACAACATGGCAATTTCCAAGACCTAATAACCCACTTAGGCTGTTGTAGTACAGTGACATGAAAATTTAATAATGAAAACGTGAATAATTAAATTATGTGCATAATTCTCTCACAGAAAATAAAATTTAAAAATATGTTTCCAAAAAAAAATATGTTTCCAATGCGAAAGTCATATTAATTTGGTAGAATCAATAAATTATAAGGACCTTCTATGCATTAGACCCCTTGAGAGTTTCTGTAATTATGCGGTAAACTCATTAATCCTCTAACTCCTTTGATGTGGAGGCCAAGGAGGGGGGGGAAAGTACCTGCTTGAAAAATGTTACAGGTCCTTGTACCAAGAAACATCAGTGCCTAAGCTGTCTCTGCATGTCTGATGGAATTTTAAGTGAATTCAACTCCGCTTTGTGTTAGGCATGTAGACTAAGTTGTCAGTTTTTAAATCTCTTCAGGTGATGAACTGGTCATTTTACATGCCACTGTTAAATGTATCAAATTGCAAAGGGCTCTTGGCCTCCTGGTCGAATTTAAAAATATCAATGGCTTCATTGCATTTCTATTCCTGTAAGTTAAGAATGTCGCTTTTGAATATCTACTATTTGATTTGTATGCTTACTTAAATTATAAATATGCATTTAGACTTTTTAAATGAGCACTGTTATTTTTGTTAAAATGCTGCCTATGTTATATTTTGAAAGTAATTTTCACTTATGAAATAAGTTATAGCTTCCTATTTTCCCCTCCATTAGCTCTTCTGAAATTTGTTTTCACGTTGGTGATTCACATTTCACTGAAGTAGAAAATCTTAACGTCTTTTACTTTTCACTTTTTCACTAGTGTTCTAATTAATCACGGATAATTCCTATTATTAATTTTTTGTTACATGTACTTCCACCTTTCCATATTCTTTACCACCAGCCATCTTAGATCCTATCATCATGTAAAGTGTTTGTCCCCTTAATTCAATTTGTAAGTCATCTTATATTTGGATTAATCTTTACTAAATGTCAATTTTGTCTTGTTAGTTTCTATTTAAAAATAATTAGTGGACAAAAGTTTAACTCCAAACATTTTACTTTAGCTTTTGAGATCCTCCAATGTCTTTTCAAGACTATTTCACCAATGATAATATATTACCAGTATTCTACATGAGATTGACCTCATCTATATTGATCTACTGATTATTTCCTGGATGTTCTTTGAACATTTTTGTCCTACCTGACCTGTAATATCCTCCCTCTTTCTGTTCTTTTATTACAATATCTACTGCATCTTTATTATTTTTTAAGTTTTATTGCCCTCTATAAAGTCTTCTTGAGTGTAAATTTCATGTCTGTAATTTATACACATCATCATGTTTTATCATTCATCTCTTTAGCTAACATTATATTTCCAAATAAATTATAAATTTATGGATTATTATTTTTATATACCATAGCATTTAAAAGAATGATTAGCAAAATGCATATAGTCAATACATGTTTACTGATTTGGGTAGAAAAAAGTTTAATTTACCCAAATCTACTTTTAAGGTTGATATTATATGGATTGTTTTGAGAATAGTTCACACAGAACATATATTTATCATGGCTCCACTTCTTAGTCTGTGAGTTTAAAACCGTTTCTTACCTTAAATGAGAATCTCTTGAGATAATACTGGCATTTTTGACTATCCAATCCAATTCTTATACAAAAATATAATCAATTGGCTGATTTATAAGGAATGCCATCATTTAATCAATAATGTTCCTCATATGTAGTGAATCTACGTAGCATTATGTCCTTCACAGTTTTCTTCAAAGTCATTATATCTATTCCAAATACATAAGAAAGTTAAAACATCGAAATTTGACTTTTCAGCATCAATGGATGTTAGTGATACATTTCAAACCCCGATCCTAAGTAGAAGTTTTAATTTGAAATGCTTAATATCATTTTTTTCTAAATGAAATGAAGTCCCCATATCATTATCCAGTTTCATTTCTTTGTGCCTAAATTGAAATGCCAGAAATGATGGAGTAACTAACTGGATAGATATCAAATATATCATTCCTGTCCAGTTTTCTCTGAACACTTTTGGCCTTAGAAAAGTATTTAATTTTCTTTTGACATTTGGGTCCAAAATGAGTCTTTTAGAGGTGACCATGGGTCAAGAATGATTACAAGAAATTCTGGATGTTAAATAACTAAAGCAATGATTAAGGTTTGGCCTTAAATTTTAGTTCTCCAGGTTTTTCCTAATATGCACATATTTTAATGTATCTGTGGAGATCAATTAGAGCAAATTTACCCTTTGGCAAATGTATTAAACTAGAGAATTATGAGGTTTATTTATATATTTTTAATACCTAAAATGTAGCACTGTTATCAAAATGTCCATTAAAAATATGGTCCTGATTTATGTGTGAATTGATTGTACTAAATGAAAAATTAACGAAGTATTTTAATATAAATTAACTAATTAATTTTAAGCTCGATTTCATTTTGTTACAAAGAATATACGTTATTTATTACACCCATCAACAAATCAGAGTAAAATTGTCCAGAACTGTATTTGAGTTTTAAAGTGCCTTTATCTTTAAAGTTACGTCTTTTCTATAAACTCTTCCTTAACAAAGCAAATATACTTCAAAGGTCAAAAGTGGAATTATTTAAGTAATAAGTGGCAGACATTTCTCTAACTCTCTGATATATTTAAAGTCAATTTAAGGCGACAAATTCATTCTAAAATTGTATATTGTTAATACTGTCCTTATTGTGTATAGTCAGCTCTGGTAAGAGTTTGTCCATTTTGTGCCATGTGTTCATGTATCATCCATTTACCAGCAACAGAAGTGAGGTTGATGAGCCTTCACTTCTGGGAATTTACACTGAAATAAGATCGAGAACTGAATATAATTATCAACAATGTAAGTTTCATTTGTTTAGTGGAAATGTCTCCTGATCAGAGTTATTTATTCGTTGATGCCATTGATAGGGTTATAAAAGAATGTTTTGTAAAGTTATTGATATTTTAGTTTTGCTTTGAAAATAGAATGTAGCCATGAGAGGATGTGATAAGGGAAATGAAGGCAGAGGAACTAGTTTGAGCAAATGCAAGGTGGTGGGAAAATTAGTCAGCAGAGAAGGGGCAGGGATATTCAATTCATTGTTTTCTATAGCTGCAAAAGCATTGGGAAGGAATAATTGGAAATAAATTTGGAATGGTAAGTTTTATTTCAATTAAAATTGTATAATCGTTAATTCATTGGACAAAACAAATGTACTTTGAGTACTTTGAGTAAATGGGAAGGTGAAATTGAACAGTGTTAGAAACGCATGCAGCAGCCTGGGAAATTCTTTCATGGGAAGAGAGATTAAAGGGATGAAATCAGAAAAAAAATAAACCTAGAATCTGATATATCACAATCTCATATTAAAATAAATGCCTCACATTAAAATTAATGAGTGCATGTATTAGGGAAAGAGTGTTGGAAATAAACAAGAATGCACACAAGTGATATTTCAGAGGTTGTATCTCAAAGACTTGAAAATTGATTGAGAATCACCGAAAACGGAACATGGATAATTTTTGGTGGAAGGGGAATGAGTTTAGTTTTCATATAAAGAATTTGAAATTAAAATACGCTATCCCAACTGAATGCTAACTGAGGGTTTGGGAATTGCAGGATTATATTTTGGGCAAGTTGAAGATCCAAGGAGAAAATGTAATCGATGCCATGAAATACGATGATGTTGTAAAGGAGAAAGCAAAAGGAGGAAAGAGAAAGAGGAACAGAATCATAATTCCCTTTTGTCTTTGAACCATATTACTAATTTTCTCCCTCTTTTCTTTTATCCATAGGTATACCCAAACCTTCCCCAAATTATAAAACCCCTGACCACATGCCTAGAATAGTGCATTCCCTAAAGCCCATCGATCTCTTTAGATTGAAGCTTCTTATAAGCGCGATCTCAAATTGCTTAACTTCTGCAATTTGCCAATTGAACCTTGACGGGATTAGTTACTTCTTAAAAGCCTTCTTCTGTGAATTACCACTGAAATCCGATTTGTTTTAATTTTTAAACTCACTCTTGTTTCTTGGTTCTACTGGTTTCTTTCTAGTCTCACTTCTGTGCTTTTCTTAACCTGTTTCTGAAATATTAGACTTATCGAAGACTTGTTGAGCTCATATAATGTGCCAAGCACTGAGTATTAAGAAATAATCAATCAAAACAGGACCTAAGACTAAGAGGAAATAATTGAAAGCCGTGTGGCCCTGCCTGTTTCCCAGATAGGTTTCCTGAAAAAAGAAGCAATATATCAATTGATGATAGGGAATACAAGGAAACATATTTTAAGAGTTTAAACACATTTGACAAGTATTCCTTGATAAATGTTTTCCTTTCTCATGTTTTTGATTCTACGTTTTATTTCTTTAAACATTTTTCAGCATAATTATGTTACATTCTTGTCCAAATCTTTTTATTTATTTATTTATTTATTTATTTATTTATTTATTTATTTTTTAAGTTTATTGGAGTGATAAACTTAGTGGATTTAGTGGATAGTAAAATTACATCTTTTGGAGCAAAAATTAATATAAGACCTGATGTTATTTTAATATAAGACTAGATATATAATATAATGTATAGTATATATATATATATATATATATATAATATTTGGTATAATATAATATAATAAATATAATATAACACTGGGTCTTACATTAATTTTTGCTCCAAAAGACGCATTAGAGCTGATGGTCAGCTAGGTCCTATTATCAGGGAAACACGGTAGGTTTCAAGTGTCAAATTCTGTAATACACCATCTATATATCACATTGTTTAGTCAACACCCAGAGTCAGTTCTCCCTCCATCACCATATATTTGACCCCCTTTACCGTCATCTACCACCCCCCTCTCCCCTTACCGTCTGGTAACCACTAAACTGTTGTCTGTGTCTACGAGTTTTTGTTTATTTGTCTTGTTCCTTTGTTGCTTTCTATTTTCTGAAATTTCACGGTTCATGGTCATTTCACCTTACTCTTGCTCATAATACCTTATCTTACCATGCGTTTTATTACGTCAGAATATGAGTTCAGGTTAAAGAGAACTTCATTTTTTAGAATCTTGGGTAGTCTGGGCTGATGATTGTATAATAGTTCTTCTGAAAGGGGTTTCTGTTCACTTCTGTCTCTGAGCTGTGAGACACCCACATGTGACACTGCTCTTTAGTTGAATTTTTCAGCTTGGAGTTTTCCAAAGATTATGTGTTTATAGTTAAAATCTCAAACCTGGCATAGGGCAGAAATGTGGTTAATTAAGGAGAAATACGTTCCTCCTACACAGGGTAGCAAAGACAACTTTCCTTATCATTTCCCTCTTGCCAGTGGGCTGATTTATTACTATCTTTCTTATACTAAGATGACTTTTATTTTGCTCTAGTGTTACCTGGTGTTCTGTAGCACCTCTTTTTCTAGACAAGTTTGGAAACTCTGTCTGTGTAATCCGCCCATATTTTGGTTACTATGATCCCAAATTCCTAGTGCTGACGTCTACTCTAATTTTTACATTGTTTTCCTTGTGGCTCCATTACTTTACTGAAACCTCGGTATGCATTTCTGGAAGCAGTGGAATAGAGCTTTTAGGGAGTGGTCACACTATCTTTTCCATCAAATGATTAGAATTATAAGTATTTTAATTTGTGTTAAAACAATTTCAATTATCTTCTAAAATTTTGGAATATTCAGCTTTTTTATTTCAAACTTGAGAACAAAGTTATTGAACATCTCCTTTATTTTATTGCAGCTGTTCTGATTGCTTCACTTAACTTATTTATTTTGTGATAATCAATGTTCATTTACCTTTTCCTGTACAATGCTCCCTGTTTGCCCTGCGTATGCCTCCTTTGGTGGAAGTATTTTCATACATAGTCAAAATGTATTTAATTTAGATTTTTGTTATTGTAATAACAGTTTAGAGTTTACTCTTTCAACAAGGTTCCAAATTTGAGGCAAATTTTTTCTTTAGTGATTGCCCAATCTTGTAGCATATTTGAACCTAGCATATAAATTTGAAACATCTGTCTGAGTATGAATTTGCTCATTTACTTGACAAACACATTTCAGAATATTAGCTTGAATAAGTCCTGTATTTGGTCTGGTTGTGAAAGGCATAATAAAATATAATAGACATTTTGTTGTTCGATCGTATTTTACAAAACTGCTATGGCAGGCAATAAAAAAATGGGGGGGGGTGTAATCTATAGATCATATAATAAAAATCTTAGAATTTATGTTGAAAACCTAATCAATTGTTACTTAAATATTTTTTTCAGCTCTTCTTCAAGTGACAATTTCACTTAGCAAAGTAGAGCTCAGTGTGGGTGAATCTAAATTCTTCACATGTACAGGTACGTATTTCTACAAATATTTTCAGATAACTCGTTTTATGCTTTAATTATTTAGTATATATTGGCAAATTTTAAGTGATGAAAACTCAATTTTCTAAGAATAATATCTTATGTTATCATTGGGTTTATAATGATTGGATAAGTGTTAACCATATTTTGCATATTAAACAATATGAATTTTGTTTATATTAATTTTTGTCATTAATTTTGACTGTGAAACAAATTAGCTCATTTATTTTGAAAATAACTTAATATGAAATATAACGTATGCACAATACTTAAATCAATTCAAATATCATTCCTGTCTAAATATTATTAGGATGAATGTAAATATTATAGCTAAGCTAGCTATCTTTGTAAAAATGCAAAAAATAAATTAGATATGGTGTACAGCACTAGAGTTACACCTGCTGAAAATTTTAGAAAAAAGCAAATAAAATCCATCCTTATGGAGAGTGATTTAAAAAAACAAAAGGTAGTTTATTTAATCAGGAAAAAATCGCAAGATTTCTGTGACTATTAATCAAAAATATCATATATCATAATACCTGTGGGAAATTATGTGGACCTCATTCCATTTAATCATGCATATGCAGAACTTTTTCAGAAGACATTTAATGTTTCTCTTTTTTATTAAATTTATTGCGGTGACATTGGTTAATAAAATTATATAGGTTTCAAGTGTACAATTCTAAAATACATTATCTCTATATTGCATTGTATGTTCACTACCCAAAGTCAAATCACCATATATTTGACCCCCTGTACCCTTTCCTATTACTCCTCTACCCCCTCACCCTCTGGTAATCAAGAAACTGTTGTCTGTGTCTGTGAGTTTTTGCTTGTTTGTTTGTCTTGTTAATTTGTTGTTTTCAGTTTTATATACCACATATGAGTGAAATCATATGGTTCTAGACTTTTTCTGACTTATTTCGCTTAGCATGATAATCTCAAGATCCATCCATGTTGTCCCAAATGGCACTAATTCATATTTTTATGGCCAAATAATAGTCCATTGTGTATATATACATATATGTACACATATATATGTTTGTGTATATATATATATATATATACACACACACACACATATATATACGTATATATGTGTGTTTGTGTGTGCATATATATATATATATATATATATATATATAGCACATCTTCTTGATCCAATCATCTACTGAAGGACACTTTGATTGTTTGCATGTCTTGGTCACCATGAATAATGCTGCGTTGAGCATAGGGGTACATGTGTCTTTATGGATAAATATTTTCAGAATTTTTGGGGTAGATACCCAGGAGAGGGATTGCTGGGTCATATGGAATTCTACTCTGAATTTTTTGTCTAATCTCCATACTATTTTCCATAGTGGCTGTACCAATTTACACTCCTACCAGCAGTGTATGACGATTCCTTTTTCTTCATCAATACTTTTTATTAATAGCCAATCTGACATGTATGAAGGTGGTATCTCATTGTGGTTTTGATTTACATTTCCCTAATAGCTAGTGAAATTGAGCATTTTTTCATATACCCATTGGCCGTTTGTATGTCTTCTTGGGAGAAGTGTCTGTTCAGATCCTCTGCCCCTTTTTTAATTGGGTTGTTTGTTTTTTGATTGTTGAGTTGAGAGTTCTTTATGTATTTTGGATTATTAGCCCCTTATCAGAGGTTTTGTTTGCAAATATCTTCTCCCAATGTGTTGGTTGCCTCTTTGTTTCATTGACATTTTCTTTTCCTGTGCAGAAGCTGTTTAGTTAGATTCAGTCCCATTCTTTTTTGCTTTTACTTCCCTTTCCTTTGAGGTCTAATTTGTAAAATAATTTCTAAAGTCAATGTCCACAAGTTTAGTACTTATATTTTCTTCTCTGTAAGTTATTGTTTTAGGTGTTATATTTAGGTGTTTGATCAATTTTGAGTTAATTTGGATGTATGGTGACAGATAGTAGTCTAGTTTTAGAAGACATTTAAATACTTAAGTATCAAATTCTAATTGAGTGTACTATAGAACTCATAAATGAACACATGATACTTCTCTTTACCTTCATCATATTTATTTTATTTGTAAAAACCTTCACACCTATAATTTTAAAAATTATTCATTTAGTGCCAAAATTTCTTTTTAGAGTAATTTTAAATCATTTCTGTTTCTGTTTATATGTAAGCAATTCAAAACTGGATTTAAATAGGCATTTCTGAAATAAAATGCATTATAAAAGTTGTCTTGAAAATGGCATAGCATATTTATTATTATTATTATTAAAATCAATAAAAATAGAAACCTAGACCCAATAACATATCCATGGTATATGGATTATATATTATCATATATTATAACTGTATATAGCATATATTATATGTTATGTTATTTTCTGTTAAGTTAATCATGTATTATGAAAAACTAATAGAGGCTATGATTCTTCATATGTTTGCCTTCTTGAAGGTCTGAATTGTTAGGTCTGTTGATGCATATTTTTGTATATTGAGAAATAGAAAAGCAGAGACCAAGGGAGAGATTGGTTCAACATTATTTATTGTGTCATCAGAACTTTGAAATAAGAATGTAGGTCATTGCTTCTACACCTCATCTATATTTCATGCACAAAAATGCACATCGTATCACATAATCACAGAAGAATGAAATATTTAGAAGTCAGTTTTGAAAATGAAAGTGTATTATTTTCTCAGTTGCATATCATGATCATATAAATTATGTAACTGCCTGTTTATTACATAAGGTAAAATTAGGACATCACTTGAAATTATGAATTAACATTGTTCAGCGGTACTGTTTTGCTCTTAATATTAAGGCAAAACAATTAATTTTTTTCTTTTTATATGAAGATAACCAAGATCAGTCCTGTTATTATGGCACTCTCCCTATTTATGTTAAATATAGTATAAAACAAGAATCTAAAAATAAAGATGTGGGAAACCCATGCAGAAAACTCACCTGTATTTTTTTCCACTACAATGGTAACTATGTTGATACAACTCCAAAGTTTACTTGTGTCTTAAAACATAGACACCTGAAACTCAAGAAATAAATATGTCTTAAATTTAGGCTAGTCAGAGGTAATCAAACCCTCAGAGAGCTAAATGAGAGTCTATCATGTATAGCAAACAATTTTTTATACTATATTTACAAGAAAATAAAAAGTTCTGTGGTATTTATTAGTTTTCCGTACTCCAGTCTTATCAATAAAATAACACAAAAGTTTTATTGGAAATTATCACTTACTAGAGATGCCAAAAAAAAGAATTACGACCTTCTCTGAAAATCCCGAATAAACTCTCCATGATAATCAAATTTTATACTGTATTATTCAGAATAAAATTTCTGAAATATTTCAAAGTATCCTATATAATTTACTGTATAAAATATTTTGTGTAGTCTAAAGTTACAGTGATGTTCATTTAAATTATTCTTTTGTGACTGCTGTACGGAGGAGGGACATAATGAAATGCCCCCCTAAATGAGTTATCCTATAAGCACTGTAGTATCATGGTCTGTTCAGAAAAACTGGAGATAACATAATTGAGATCCATTTAAGATTTAACTAAACTTTCTTTCATACTTTTTGCTCCAGCATGTCTAATTTGATATAGAAAGGATACTAATTTGTTTCTGAATCCATTTCTTGGGGGGAAAAAATAAGAAGGAACAATTTTCTTCAAAGAGGTCCTGCAGATGTTCGCTAACTTTATACATTTCCCCCTGATACTTTTGAGTTAATAGTGTATGCTGCTTCCACAAATTATCTTTCAAGTAATTAGGTGAAATACATCCTTTTGGTGACTAAAAGCAAATACGGGGAGCTTCAACTTTTAAAAAAAGGATAATAACCTAGATTCTGAATTGGAAAACTTAAATATATGTTTACTCTGTAATGATTTGGTTGTAATTGCCTAGCAGTGTATAAGTATCATTTCAACGCATTCTAATTATCATATGATTAAATAGTTAACAGTTTTAGATTAAAATGATGAAAGTAAGCATATCAACTGGGAAAAGAGATCAGGGCTTCATATTAAAAATAGTATTTGGCTTGATCTGTACAACTATAACAACTTGGGATATTATTTCAAAATTTAGTATTGTCAAAAGCCAAAGTTCAATTTGTAGAAGATTTACATTTTTATGAGCCCTGCTTTATCAGAGAAAGAAGTTTGGTCCCCTGACCCTAGTAAAAAGAATGGAACAGGTGAAATAAATCATGTTAGTGATAGTGTTTCTTTCAGATGTATCTATCAAGTATAATTTATGTCTGATGCCATGTCCAAGGCAATTTCATAATTTAATGAAGTAATAATCCATAGACTAGTATGGTAAAGATTCAACTATTAGAGTTTAAATATTGTACCAAATGTTTCCTGTGGAACTTTTGGGTTTTGCTTACTCAAATGGGCACGTTGGATAAATAAGGATGGAGATGTATTCTAACATTTGTGTTTACTTTCAATTTTGTAAGACTTTTACATTTCCAGTCTTTTCTCATTTACATTTTTTTTCTAAATTGTTAAAAGTTGTTAGATAATAAGTACATGCCAACGTGAAAACAAACACTTGAAACAAATTTTCTAACATTTCTTTTCCATGACTCTTTGTAGCAATTGGTGAACCTGAGAGTATAGATTGGTATAATCCTCAAGGAGAGAAGATCATTTCAACACAGAGGGTAGTGGTGCAAAAGGAAGGTGTTAGGTCACGATTAACCATCTACAATGCAAATATAGAAGATGCAGGGATATATCGTTGTCAAGCAACGGACGCCAAAGGACAGACACAAGAAGCTACAGTCGTTTTGGAAATTTACCGTAAGTCATGTGTTTATCAGTTGATTGAAATTGTGGTCGTGTAAAAATTCGAACAGAATAAAATACATTTAATTAAAACTAACACACATTTAGAGCTCTGTGCTAATCACTGTTCTAAGACCTTAACAGTTTATGATCAGCTTGTTTGTGTTTTACCATAGTGGCTCTCTAAAATAAAATAAAGAATAGGTAATAGTTGACCATAAACATTATAGATGGAGTCAGTTATGTTGGTTGAATAATACAGATGGAGATATTTTAATGTCCTTAGGCCATTAAGAATCTGCTAGATAAGTAGAGAACAGTAGTTTCATTTAGTGGTATGAAATTTATAGTACTTTTTCACTCTAAAATCAAAGGTCATGGTTAGAGCAAATGGAATTGCATATGTGATAGCAGCAAGCAGTCTAGAATGAGAGCTGGGGGAAGGTCAGTGAACAGGAGTAGACAAAAAAAGCTGAAAACTCATCTCATGGAGAATACATACTATCTAGCTGGATTCTTCGCTGCCAGGCATTTCATTCACAAGCGTTTCCACGCTTACACTTTAGTTTATGATTTGAGATGGATTGTTTCTTGCATTCCTTTCCCCTTCTTACATTTAGGGATCATTAACCTGTTTAGGAGCACTGTTGACTCTCTGGGTCTGAAACCTGTCTCCATCACTTCCTTTTGGGGTCTTTAGCAATCGCCTAACCTTTGTGTCTTCAGTTTCTTCATCTATAAAATAGATAACATAGTAGATTATTTTTGAGGACTGCACTAATTAATATTGCATAAAGTGCTTAGAACAATGCCTTATGATTGAGTGTGGTACGTAGTTAACATTTCTACCAGGGGAAAATTATAAAAATGTTTAGAAAACATTTATAAGACATCTCTTCCTTATAGCTTTGTTTTTTGTGTGTTTTTTTTTTTTAATTTTTTATTGTTGTTTGTTTGCTTGCTTGCTTGTTTTATTCTATAAATAAAATTAAAAAAAAAAAAAAAGAAAGAAAGAAAGCATTGCCACAACATGACTTCCTCTTTGATGACCAGGGCAATTTGTAGACACATTGTTACCCTCCTTTTTTCCTGCTTTGGCTTTTTCTCTCCCTCTGTTCCTCAAGAAATTTTTACTATTTATGTGACCCCTACTGAACCTATTTCATACATAGAAAAAAAATTGAAATAGTCACTTCATAGACATAATGTTTGGAAAGATTGCACATTACTTTAAATGATACCAAGCAAGCTCCCTGATGTTTTATTTGTGAAGGTAAAGTACTGTTTTTATTTTCCTTGGAAGAACAACAGATTACTCTCATGAAAATTTCTAATCAGGCATAAATAACCACGTTCATTCATTGTACATATTCACTGGGCGTTTATTACATTAGGTGTCTACTACATGGCAGACGATATTTTAAGTCCTAGAGACTCAGTAGTGACTAAAACAGAATATGTCTCAGGCCACTTGGTACTTATATTTTAGTGAGCAGAGACAGACAAACAATAAATGAGCTTAAAAACTACATAGATGCTGGCTATACATGTCATAGTATACTATAGTAAAGAAATTAAGTGGAGTAGAGACAGAGAGTTGAAATGGGAAGAGAGCGATGGCTATTTTCTCTGCAGAGGTCCAGCAGAACTCTGAAGAAATCAAAGAGTGCAAATTCTCGGGGGTGTGAACAAACCTGGAGTGTTGAAGATACTGCAAAGAGGACAGTTTGCCTGGAGCACAGATACTAGGAAGAGAGGAGAAATTGGGGTCAGAGCTG